>NC_143530.1:15194204-15500341 GCF_031878675.1 Megascapheus bottae
ACCACTTCTGGCTTTTTTCTATGTATGTGGTGCTGAGGAATCAAACCTGGGTCTTCATGCATGCTAGGAAAGCACTTTAACCACTAGGCCAAACTCCTCGGCCCCCTGTATTTGATTTCTTATGCTGTATACTACATTTTTGACATTTCTTTATGTTTGTGTGTGTGTATAACAATGGCATAGTCCTTTTTAATTTCACAAGATTATTTTGTTGTTTGAATAATATATTACTATTTGTTCTTCCATTCATTTGCTTATGGGTATGTGTGCCAATGGTTTTTAAAATATGTTCTTCAGTGTGTGCTTGTGTGTGTGTGTGTGTGTGTGTGTGTGTGTGTGTGTACAACCCTTTTGGGTTTTAGGCTTGTACTATGACCCTGGATGTTTTCTATTAGTTTTTTCATTCAAGGCTTGTGCTCTATCATTGAGTCACAACTCTATTTCTGGCTTTTTAATTGTAGAATAGAGATAAGAGTCTTATGGACTGCCTGGGTTTAAACCTCAGATTTCAGCTTCCTTTGTAGCTATGAGCCACTGGCCCCCAGCAATAAATTTGTTCCTTCAAAGAAAGGAACTAATTCTGATTAGTTTTTGCCAATGTTTGAGCATTCTACATTCTTTTCAACCTCTTCTACCATCAGGCATTTTCATTAGAGCCACTCTGGTGGAATTTGTAGCATCGTGTTGTTTTGGCATATTCCTAGTATCTAGAATAAGATCTTTTCATTGGCTTGATCATTTACAAACCTTTGGTGTCATATCTTTAAATCTTTTTGATTTCTGAAAATTAAAAATATTCTGAGAACCAAGTATTATTCTACAGCTCAGGCTGGCTTTTAAAGTTGTGATCTTTCTCAATAATGTTTAAATACCTGTCAATCTGACACTCCAGATTTAGCCATCAATAAGGTCTTGTCTTTTTTTTTTTTGTCAGTGGTGGGACTTGAACTCTGGGCCTGGGCGTTGCCCCTGAGCTCTTCAGCTCCAGGCTACCACCCTACCCCCGTAGCCACAGTCCCACTTCCCATTTTCTAATGGTTAATTGGAGATAAGAGTCTCATGATCTTTAGTGTCTTTAGTGCCCAGGCTGGCTTTCAACAGCAATCCTCAGATCTCAGCCTCCTGAGTAGCTAGGATTACAGGCATGAACCACAGCAACTAGCTGGTCTTATCTTTTTTATACTGTATTTGTTATATATTTTATACTTTTGTGAATTGAGTTGCTTTCTTAATTCCAATTTGGATTCTTTAAGGCTAGTGTAAAATCAATTATGCAAAATAGAGTGCTCCCTGTCATATTTATGTGACATGGGGAAAACACTCAGGTCACCAATGCCTGCTCCAAGAACTGTCCTGGAATCATCTAAGCTACTGGACTTTAAGGCCAGTTTTCCCCTGTTATGATCACCTGTATAATGCCATGGTGGTCAAAAACTTTTTTTCAAAGCAACTTACATACATGTTTTTCTTTCCCAATGAAACTTGAAACTTCTCCCTTGTTCTTCATGTGTGTCCAAAATTGTCATTCTAGGGCTGGGAGTTTGGCCTAGTGGTAGAGTGCTTGCCTACCATGCATGAATACCAGGGTGGTTTGATTTCTCAGTACCACATACATAGAAAAAGCTGGAAGTGGTGCTGTGACTCAAGTGGTAGAGCTCTAGCCTTGAGAAAGCCCAAGAACAGTGCTCAGGCCCGGAGTTTAAGCCCCAGGACTGGCAAAAACAAAAACAAAAACAAAAGCAAAAAAACAAAATTGTCATTGTATTCTTCATACATTCCCAGGTACAATTTTTTTTTTTTTGATTGGTTGTGGCACTTGTAGTCTGGGCTCTGGTGTTGTCCCTGAGTGCTTCAGCTCAAGGCTACCACCCTATCCCTTGAGTCATAGCACTACTTCCAGTTTTCTAGTAGTTAACTGGAGATGAGTCTCACGGTCTTTAGTGCCTCGGCTGGCTCTGAATTCCAATCCTCAGATCTCAGCCTCCTGAGTAGCTAGGATTACAGGTGTGAGCCACAGCTCTGGCTCCAAGTATAATCTTTCACTAGTGATTTTGCTTTATGTGGTTCCCCAAAATGGTTTCAGTTCCACGTGTCAGTTCATGAGTTCAGTGCACCTCGGTCCATTATCACCCCTTCCTTCCTGCCTTCTCCAGGTGGGTTTCATGCATTCTGCTCAGATAGCATGAACAGGCTGTCTACACCCACATCGCTCCCCATCAACCCTGCCTGTCCTCTCCCAGGTCCCTTGCTCTTGGGAAGGCCGGTCACTGAGGGAATGCTCCTAAAAGCAGCAGGAGCATAGCATCTCTGTACCAAGTAATAAAGAAAACACTGGGATAAGGAAAAGGGAATTTAACAGCATAGAAGTTACGTGTCTTAACCAGATTTTCCTTGTAACCTCCTCATGGAGGATATTTTATTTCTATTACCTTTGGAAGAGGTACTAGGATTTGAACTTAAAGCCTGTGCCTGCTAGATGAGTACTCTAACACTTGAGCCAGGTACTGTAACATTTTTTGCTTTACTCATTTTTGAGATAAAATCTCGCATTCTTCCTAGGGTAGCTCAGATTATAGTCCTTCTGTTTCTACCATACTTTACCACCCCCTCCTTTTTTTGTAATGGTCTTGAACTCAGAGTCTAGACATTGTCCTTAAGCTTTTTCGCTCAAGGCTAGTGCTCTACCACTTGAGCTGAAGTTCTCCTTCCAGCTTTTTGGGGTGCTTAATTGAGGATAAGAATCTCATGGACTTTTCTGTCTGGGATGGCTTCCAACCATGATCCTCAGATCTCAGCCTCCTGATTAGTTAGTCTCATGAGTGAGTCACTAGGCATTTATGCATAGCCTTGCCATGAACCACAGTTCTCCTGATTTCTGCCTCCCAATGCCTCACAGGGCATTTTATGGCTGAGAATATCATTTGAGGCTGTCAAATCTTAGAGATTTCACGCCAAAAGTTGTTTTCAGAATCTAGCACACTTTTTTTTTTTTGCCTAGATTGTGACTTCTAATGGAAAGAAGCTGGAAGACAGAAAGATCAAGGTGAACTGACATCAGACAACAGTAGTTGGCTCTTTCTGGCAAGGTATTGCTTTGAGCGCTGACTACCCTAGGGAAGGAGTGGGCTATTTCTACATGCTTTCATGGGTTCTCACAATTAATGAGAATGAAACAGTAACATTTGGTATGAGTACAATGAAGAATATTGTTCAATTCTACAATTCCCTCCCTCCGCCTCTCCCTCTTCCTTCCTTCCTTGCATGCTCTCTTCCCCTCCTCTTTCAACTCCTTTCTTTTTCTCCCTTTCTCTTTCTTTCTTTCCTCCTTTCTTCCTATTGGTACTGGGTTTGAACTCAGGGCCTCACACTTTTTTTTTTTCCCTCAAGGCATTCTACCACTTGAGCCACACACCTCCTCTTCCAACATTTTGCTGGTTAATTACAAATAAGAGTTTCACAGAGTTTCTGCCCAGACTTGCTTTGAACTGTGGTCCTCACTCAGATCTCAGCCTCCTGAGCAGCTAGGATTATAGGTATGAACCACTGGCCCTTGTTCCTAACACAGTCAATAAAATTGTAGGATTGTTTATATTACTGGAAAACAAAACAGAACAAAACAAAAAACCCTTGAGGCAGGATCTGGTCTCATTGTTTAGACCAGACTGGCCTCAAAATCAAGATCCTTTAACCAGGCAGTGGTGGTTCAGGAGGCTGAGATCTAAGGATCTCAGTTCAAAGTTAGCTCAGCTAGGAAAGTCTGTGAGACTCTTAACCTCCAATCAAAAAAAAAATGGAAATGGAGCTGTGGATCAAAGTGGTAAACAACTAGTGTTTATCATGAACACTCAGGGACAGGGTCCAGGCCCTGAGTTTAAGCCCCAGGATAGGCACACACAAAATATACTAAAATCCTTCTGCATCTCCCTAGTGCTGAGATTACAGGTGTGTTCCACCACTTCAGGCAGAAAATAAAAAAAGCAAGGTACATTAAAAATTGGCTTGAAACTTAACCAGTTCCTTGTACCTATGGATAAAGAACAAATCCTACTTCACTTAAAATAGTAAGTTTTAGACTCAGGTTCCTGTTTTACTAATTTTGTCTTTCTATATTAAGCTCAGAGCTTCATCTAGGACATTCACTAATTACTGAACCAAATTGAATTTCTACTTATAGAGAAGAATGAAATAATTTATGATGAAATGAACTTTTTTTACTACAAGATCAGACTAAATAATAAATAATTTAAACAATTCATCTAGATGACTTTTTTTTTTTGCTAGTCCTAGGCTTGAGCTCACGGCCTGAGCACTGTCCTTGGGCTTTCTCAAGGCTAGAGCTCTACCACTTGAGTCTCAGCACCACTTCCAGCTTTTTTCTATGTATGTGGTACATGAGGAATTGAACCCAGGTCTTCATGCATGCTAGGCAAGCACTCTACCACTAAGCCAAACTCCCAGACCACCTTCCTCTGTCTTTATTTAAACCTGGTAGGAAATAAAATCTGGCACCAGGTCCTCTCTTATTCTCCATATCCTACAGCCATGTATCGCTGTGAGTGAAAGAGGCAAGGAGTTAGATGGCTTTCCACCTGATCCTAACCCCTTGATTGAGTAGTGACTGACGAAGCTTTATTCTCTGCTTCCTTCATCATAAAAAGTCTCTTAGGAATTTGAGTTCCTTCCCTTGTCTTCCTCCCTCCATTTACTTCTTTGCATGCCTGTACTGCACTTGCTCAGTTCTCACCACAGTTCACATGGTGGGCTTTCTCATAGCCTGAGACCCATCACTCCACACTCATTCGCACCAGTTCTGCTTTCTTCCTCCTCTTCCTCCTCCTCCTCCTCCTTCTTTTTCTCCTCCTCCTCCTCCTCCTTCTCTTTCCTCTTCCTCCTCCTCTTTCTTCATTCTTTTTTTTTTGGTCAGTAATGAGGCTTGAACTAGGGGCCTGGTCACTATCCCTGAGCTTTTTTGCTCAAAGCTAACTCTCTACCACTTTGAGCCCCAGCTTGACTTTCAGTTTTCTGGGGGTTAATTGGAGATGAGAGTCTCACAGACTTTCCTGCCCTGGGTGGCTACTTTGTACTGTGATCCTCAGATATCAGCCTCCTGAATAGCTAGGATTGCAGGTGTGAGCCACTAGCACCTGGCTTCCTTCTTTCCTTTAAGACTTGTTCAAGAGCCATCTCCTACAGGTGATATTCTCAACCCTATCCAGAACGCTATATGGGTCAAACGCTGTGTGGCAGGCCCTGGTTACCTGACTAGATCTGCATTAGGTTGGACTGGATTTTTTTTTCTTCTTCCAGTCCTGGGGTTGAGCTCAGGGCCTGAGCACTGTCCTTGGGCTTTCTCGAGGTTAGAGCTCTGCCACTTGAGCCTCAGCACCACTTCCAGCTTTTTCTATGTATATGGTAGTTAAGGGGTCAAGAGGAGGGGATTCCACATCCCTCCAGGTGGGGATTCCACGTCCCATCAGAGTCCACCACACAGAGACAGTCTCATATAAAAAGGTGAATTATTGGGGAAGTAGATGGTGAACTGACCGGCCAGGGGAAATAGATGGTGAACTGACCGGCCGGAGACACAGTGCAGACTCCGGAGCTGGCACTGTGACCCCGAGCAGCTCTCATGCTGGATTTTTAAGGGCAAACCCATGGGGTCGAACCTGGGCACACAGGTGGCCAATGGGATAGTTACATACACAGAGGGACCATTGCCAGCTCCAGCCACACGCAGGTAGCCAATAGGGTTACAGCCCAGTGTTTGAATTTACCTATCACCTTAGTTGGAATTGGCGGGCAAATTGGGAAGGCCTCTACACAAAGCAGGCCCACCCCCACCCAAGCAGATATCCCTCCTCATGGGAGGGTGGGGAGAAGGTCAAAGTGGCTGGGCTGTACCATTGTTGACCTTCCACAATGGGGCAGGGGAACTTTTAGGCATTCTGGATGGCGCCAGTCCCTGCTCCCCTTAACAGTACCAAGGAATCAAACCCGGGCCTTCGTGCATGCTAGGCAAGCACTCTACCACTAGGCCCAACTCCTGGCCCTGGACTGGATTTTTGAGAAGCGAGGCCATGATTCCTTTTTCTGGATGTGACCTCCTACAGGGTGAGACCCACGATTTCCCTGTTAATGTGAGGGAGCTCTGATGACAGAGACCATGGAATTTTCCTCGGACTTCCATCAGACTTGGAGAAAGCGTTCATTCCCACGTTACCTGAAGGCGGAGCTTGGAGGAGATGGTTGCAGAATCTTCTGAGGAGAAGGAAGCCCCCCTCCTCTTCCATTATGGCCCCTTCCCTCATGTGAGGAGAAAGTGGGGGTCCTTCCCCCCCCCTCCCCATGTGCGTGTGTGTGAGATCTGCCCTCAACCCCAGCCGTGCCTGAGAGGCCAGTGTCTCCCCCTGCGAGCTGATGGCGGTCCGGGTCCGATCCGGCGCCGAGTCCCGGGCCCCGCCCACTCCAGGGCCCCGCCCACTCCCGGCGCTCACGCCGCGCCGCGGCCCCGCCCCCCGCGTCCCAGGAGCCTCCGCGCCGCGCCCCTCACCTCCTGGTTCCTCAGGGTGTAGATGAGCGGGTTGAGCGCCGGCGTGACCACGGTGTAGAAGAGGGAGACGAACTTGCCGCGGCCCTGGCGGTAGCTGCGCGCGGGCTGCAGGTAGGTGTAGATGGCGGAGCCGTAGAAAAGGCACACGGCCGTCAGGTGGGACCCGCACGTGCCCACGGCTTTCCTCCGGCCCCCGCGGGACCGCATGGCCCACACGGCGCGGCCCACGGCGCCGTAGGAGGCCAGGATGACGGCGGACGGCACAAGCAGGATGGCCACGCGGGCGACGAACATCTGGCGCTCGACGGCGCGGCCGCCGTCCCCGCAGGCGAGCTGGAGCAGCGCGGGCAGCTCGCAGATGAAGTGGTCCAGCCGCAGGGGCGCGCACAGCGGCCGCGCGGCCAGCAGCGCGCTCTGCGCCGCCGAGTTGGTGACGCCGCCCAGCCAGGAGGCGGCGGCCAGCGCGCGGCAGCGGCGTGGCGAGGCCAGGGCGGCGTAGCGCAGCGGGCGGCACACAGCGGCCGCGCGGTCCAGCGCCATCACCGCCAGGAGGACGCACTCGGCCGAGCCCAGCGCCAGCGACGCGCACAGCTGGGCCACGCAGCCCCCGCGGGGCAACCTCAGCGCCGGCCCTCGCAGGTTGGCCAGCAGCGGCGGCACCACGGTGGTGGTGAAGCCGGCGTCCACCAGCGCCAGGTGGCCCAGAAAGTAGTACATGGGCGTGTGCAGGCGCGGATCGCGCACCGCCAGCAGCACCATGGTTGAGTTGCCGGTCAGGGTCAGCAGGTAGCAGAGGAGGACGAAGGCGAAGAGGGCCGGCTGCAGGGAGGGCCAGTCGGAGAAGCCCAGCAGGAGGAAGTGCGCCCCGGAGCTGCTGCTGTTGTGGTTGGCCTGAAGGAGGGGAAACCCCAAGAATGTTGGGAAGAGTGGGATTAAAAAAAACAAAAAGGGTGGATGGGTGGGAGATACTACTGGGGCAAACCAAGAAAACCCCAGGAATGTGAGTGTAGAGGAGGGGGAAATTAAACCAGAACTTCCCAAGTGTGGGTGGGCATGGAGGGACAAAACTAGGAGAGAGCCAGAGGGAGCCAGAGGGAAGGGGTGACATTATTCAAAAAGAAGGTAACTGTAACCACTCTGTTCATCACCTTCATAATAACAATAAAAATGCACGATAAAAAAACTGATAATAAATAATGGGGCGGGGGAAAGCACAGGGTCTGTCTGTCTGTCTTTTGTCAGTCATGGGGCTTGAATTCAGGACCTGGCCCCCACCCTGAGCTTTTTCACTTAAGGCTAGCCTCTATCACTTTGAGCCACAGTGAAATCTGTCATTCCCACAAGACAGCCGCTCAAATATGCTAATACAGATGTTTTTTTCTGAATTCTCCTTATCCATCCCTCCTCTTCTGAAAGTGTGCAGTGCTTACAACTTAGGACAATAAACAAGCTTGGTGCCTAGGACTCCACAGGCAGGAATGACTATCTTCCTTGTTTTGAATACTCCATTTATGTAACTTTCCTTTCTTGTCCAAGTACTAAGATTTATACTTAGGAACTTCCACTTGCTAGGCAGGCATTCCACAGCTTATCCCATGCCTCCAGTCCTAAGTAGGACTACGGGTGTTAGCTACCAGTGCCTGGCAAAAGGCCAATTTTGAGGATTACCGCTTTTATATAGCCATGCGCCTGTTCAAGTCCTGAACCATTCCCTTTCAGACATGCCACACACCAATAAAACTGCACAGATAACATCCTTGTTCCATGTATGCATAGTCCCCAAATGCATAGCTCTAACACACCTGTTTTCTTCATTTCTCTAATATCATTGCTCTTGTGTACCCCAAAGGCAAATCTGTTGTAAAATGTCTTGTATAATATGTTCTCAAACTTCACATGATATTCTGAAATGTTACCTTTGCCTCACAACTTTTTTTCCTAATTCAATTTAATCATCATCATCATCATCATAGAAATGACTCACCTTCATGTTCACCCTCTGGTCTCAATATTTAGGGCTTTGAATTTTCAGATACAACAGTTGGTCTGTTGCCTCTCTGGATCCTGTGGGCTCTAAATGAGGGTGGAGAGATTAAGACTCGATTGTATGCCTACTGATTTGTGAAATCGGTGCCTGAGATCAGAGGCAGGCACCAGGGGAAGAAGGCAATGGGTGGGTACTGTTTTGCTTGTCCATAGAAGAATGAACAGGAGGTGTGAACAGAAGTTGTCTAAATCTGTGAAACATGTGGACTAAGGCCAAGATGGTGTCGATATCTGTTCCCTGATAAAGGAAGGACTTGAGCCTTAGAATGACAGCCGATCAGTAGCAGGTGGTGTTGGCACAACAATAGTGTGCTGGGATCCAGGGTGCACAGAAAAGGATAGAAGTTGCAGCAAAGTAGAGATGTTTATGAGTCTTCTCACTGGAGAGGAAATGGGACAAAAGGACCAGGCTCTGGGGAGTCTACATCCCATTCTCATAATTAGTATTTCACATGGAGGTGTCCAGAGAGGAGTCCCCCAGGGAAGGAAGGGGGGAATTCTGCTGAGGAAGTCCCTTCAGGCTACTGTGTCTCTATCAGGATGTAGGAGACTAGAGGTAGCAGACTTCCTTCTAGTCATTTCTTCTCTTAACTGGCTTAGAATTTTGTGTTCTGATCAAGTGACCTTAAGCTGGTCACCCTTGAACCAGGTCAGTTTTCAATGTCATCATCTGTAAAATGAGGACAACTACCTTGGTTTGCTGGAGAGAAAGTGGATTTCTCAAGTCATGCTCCATGTTCACTCATGGTCTCGGCCTTTGTCCACCACCATTCCTGGTGGCTGTCACCTCCTCCTCATCCCTCTCTCCCTCATCCTTATTCTGGAATATTTTGTTTCTGGCTTGTTCTCCACTCCCCATAGGATTCTTGGTGAGTGCATTGTCCACATAGATTATACTTTCATACTGTCTCTTTTCACTTTCTTTCCTAGGGGTCTGGAAACTTTGGGTTTTCAGTCAATTCCTTTGTTTCTTCACCTATCCATATGCAGCTTAGATTTCCTACTATGCATCAATTACCTACCTGCATATTTCCAATGGTATTTTCACTTTGTTATACTCCCTTGGCTAAATCAATAGCTTTTAGAAAGTCTGACTTTATTTTTTTTTTTGCCAGTCCTAGGGCTTGAAATCAGGGCACTGTTCTTGACCTCTCTGAAGGCTAGCACTCTACCCTTGAACTTGTTCTGTGTATGTGGTACCAAGGAAGCAAGAGCTTCATGCATGTTAAGCAAGCACTCTACCACTAGGCTACACTCCTGGCTTGGGACTTCAGTTTTATCTTTTTTTTTTTTTTTCTGTTGATTCTGGTTCACAGCCAGGCTTAGAGGATTCCCTTTACATTTATGACCCCTAACTTGACATGTCATGATTAAAGCCTTCCATAATCATACATATATCCCTAGTTTGTTCATTTGCCCAATTCCTATATGACTAGTACTGCATACTTTTTGGTCTTCAAATTCCCATTTCTTTCTGTCTCTAACTCCGTTTCTATCTGTCTGTGTCTGTCTGTCTGTCCGTCTGTCTGTCTGTCCGTCTGTCTGTCTGTTTGTCTGTCTGTCTCTCTCATGTATATCTTCTTTTTCAGATATCACTTTAGCCCATAATTTACTGAACACCTATATGTCATTAGTAGAGAACTTTTGCAACCTCTCCTCCGCCCATCTTCCCACCAGCCCCACCCTGTACTCCTTTAATCTTATCTTTCCTTTGTGAGTCTGCCAAGTGTTACTTCTTCCATGAGTCTATTATTTCTTGTCCCTTTTCACAACCAAGGGCTGCATTCTGATATTTCTCTCTTGCTTTATCTCATGGATCCTCTCCACCATTATTTTTATTTTTCTCATTAATAATAATAATAATAATAATAATAATAATAATAATAATAACAAAACAACTTTCAGGGCTGGGAGCATGGCCTAGTGGTAGAGTGCTTGTCTACCATGCATGAGGCCCTAGGTTCCATTCCTTGGTACCACATACACAGAAAAAGCCAGAAGTGGTGCTGTGGCTCAAGTGGTAAATCTCTATAGCTTTGAGAAAGTCCACAGACAGTGCCCAGGTCCTGAATTCAAGCCCCAGTACTGGCAACCTCCTCCCTCCCCCCACAAAAAAAGAACTTTCCTTAATCCTACTTTTCTTTAGTTTCTACTGCGGTTTAACTAACTGCCCTTCCCACAAGTTAAAAGGTATCTAGAGAAGTAAAAAAAAAATACATTTACTTACCATAAGAGTAAAAATTCCAAATCAACCTAGAGAGTTCCAATCAGCATGTGTGAATAGACAATCAGGAATAGTGCAAATATTGTATTTAGGGACCTATGTCATTCAATTCACCACCTCACAAATATAGCCAGAGCTACCCCTTACATGTTACGTTGGCCACAGAAAAACTGAGCAGATTTTTTTTTAATGAACTTTACTGCTAGTAGAGTCTATATTGTTTTGTTAGGAATAAAATTGCAATTTTATGAATTTTTTTGATATTGTCTGAAAGATTATAAAACAAGTCATATTGTCGAGGAGGTCTCTACACTGGGGATACATTCTAAGGTAGTATGTGTAAAACCTAGGGACTTATGGCCCTTATTCTGCTAATATAGCCCTCCTTAGGTATAGTAATTTCAAGGTCTTGAATGATAATTCTAGGTGATAGCTATTGAGCAGATTAAAAATTATTTTTAAGTAGTATCAGGAGTCAAGATTCCATAAGTCAGGTTATGAGTACAATATGTCTTGATTGATGTTATCCCTTTTCTTGTTCTCTCCACTTTCTCCCTATCCCTGCTCTCCAGTTACATATGTCAGCTTTTATCTAATGTCCATTGAATATAATGACTATCGTATTGAGCAGATTTTGAAATATAATTTTTATTACTTTACTCATTGTCATTCCCTTATGTTTAGGGTTTGGAATTATTGCGCAAAATCGATTTCTAATTAAATATCCCATAGTTTATACTTTTCTTTTAGATTTTCATTGTTGTTAGCAATCTGGATAGGCTAACAAAAGTTGTAGTAATCGTTATTAGCATCCTAATTTCTTATATGAAAAGGTTAAGGCTCAAGCAAGTTAAACATTATACACTGGGTGATATACTAAGCCACATACCATAGTCTAGAAATCCTCTTTTAAGCTTACGTGGACCTTTAGTTTATATAAATAGCTCAGGTTTTTAACTTGTATTCTTCAGAAGCAAGCAGACATGGGGAAAAAGGTGGATGAATGAAGAGGAGAAAGGGGGAGATTAAGAATGAGAGAAAGGGTGGGTGAGGGAAGAATGCTGAAGGGGTGACATTGATCTAGGTGCACTCTATTCATATACTGCTTTGTTAAATGGCAACTGCGTTGTATAACTTTAAACATCATCAAAGCATTAGGAAAATGAAAGAAAATTGTGAATCATCATACAAGAAGGAAACTACCATTTGACTAGAATATAGGTTTTAACAACTTTTTAAAAAAATTAGGGTAAATTGTTGGTCTTAATTTCAAATATATGAAATACAAATTATTGCAGATAGAAATAGCAGAAAGGAGGAATATCTGATTTGAATGTTTTGACATTTGATTTAATTCTAACCTCTGATTTTCGAGATGATATATAGGTACTAGTATTTCTGCCACTTTTTTTGGTGTGTGGGTCATGGGGCTTGAACTCAGCCTGAGCACTGTCCCTGAGCTCTTTAGTTCAAGGCAACCACCCTACTCTTGAGCCATGCCCCACTTCCCATTTTCTAGAGGTTAATTGGAGATAAGAGTCTCAGGTCCTTTTGTGCCCAGACTGGCTTTGAACCTCAGACCTCAGATCTCAGCCTCCTGAGTAGCTAGGATTACAGGTGTGAGTCAATGTGCCTGGCCTCTGCCATTTTTGTTTCTTCAGATTTTTCCTCTATTACAATTCTCCCACGTTATTATCTTTAAGTTCCAATCATCACTCCATGATTGCTGTCCTTTAGATTCTCCCCCAACTCTGCTGCAAATTATCTGTAACTCATTTGCAAGAGAGTTGAATTGCAATCAAGTGGTTTGAATTGACTTGTTAGGAAAGGGTGTTGAGACAGGAGTAGGTGGCCATGCCTGTAGTGCTAGCTACTCAGAATCTGAGCATAGAAGTTCAAAGCCGGCCAAGACAGAACAGTCCATGAGACTGAAGTGGAGCTGTGGTTTCAAGTTGTGGTAGAGCAACAACTTCGAGCAGAAAAAGCTGAGTCAATGCAGCTTTTAGTTGCAGGTGCCTTATTGGTGCGCGCGCGCGCGCGCGCACACACACACACACACACACACACAGGAAGAGAAAAGGAAGGTTAAGAAAGTCACTGTATTGGGGTGGGGAGTGTAGCCTAGTGGTAGAGTTCTCACCTAGCGTGAACAAAGCCCTGGGTTCAATTCCTCTGTACCACATGCACAGAAAAAAGCAGGAAGTGGTGCTGTGGCTCAAGTGGTAGAGTGCTAGCCTTGAGAAAGCCCAAGGATAATGCCCAGGCCCTGAGTTCAAGCCGCAGGACTGGCAGAGAAAAAGAGAGAGAGAGAGAGAGAGAGAGAGAGAGAGAGAGAGAGAGAGAGAGAGAGAGAGAGAGAGAGAGAGAGAGAGAGAGAGAGAGAGAGTCAGTCAGAGTCACTGTATTGATAAAAAGCCTTACTGATTTTGCTGCATGAACTAAATAGTGTCAGGGAGTCTTCACTCCACAGACTCAGGCAAAGTGTATTTGGAGCTTCACCAGTGAGTCTTGTAGGTCAATGAGTTTAATTCACAGGAATGCCTGCTGATGGTGGTAGGCAATGCAGCACGTGTCTGCTCTCGGCATTTCAATTCTTGCAGCCAGTCACTGCTGGTTTGATACCACCTGGAGAACAACACTCCCCGCCGTGACAGCTTGTGGTCATTCCATTGTCCGTCTGTGGCCCCTGGAGTCTTAACAACTGAGGACCCTCCCCAGAGGGGACTTTCGAGAAAGCCCGTTTCATGGCGCTTGAAGAAATGGTGTCTTGCAAGGTCGTTTAGCTACGAATTCACCTGAAAAGGGTTGCTGTGATCCATTCAGCTCTTCTCCCATCTGATCAACGCCATGCTGAATGGTAGCACAGATGGGGCCCATTGGGGGGAGGGTGGAGGGAAGGGAATAGAGAGAGAGAGAAAGAAAGGGAAGCCCCTAGGAAGAGTAGAAAAGAACTGGGGACAGGGGAAGCCAGAGCCAAGCTCGGAGCCTCGCCCGGCCTTCCCGGGTCCTTCTCAGATGCCCTGCGTCCCTTCCCAGAGCGATGCCTTCGCCTCTGGCTCTCCGCCACGGCCTCCTGGGTGAGCCGCTCCCGCCGCTGGACTCGAGGCCCTGCAGTAGCCCGTCGGTGCTCCCCGGAAAGCTCCTCCCGGGCGGCCCGCGCCTGCCGCGCCGGCTGGCCCGCTGCTTCATTGACTGGGAGCAGGTGCACGTGCTGCACAAACTGGGCTCCGGAGGCTTTGGCTCGGTGTACAAGGCCACTTACTATGGCGTTCCGGTGGCCATAAAGCAAGTGAACAGATCCACCAAGGACCCCCGCGCGTCCCAGCGGAGCTTCTGGGCCGAGCTCAACGTGGCAAGGCTGCGCCATGACAACATCGTGCGCGTGGTGGCGGCCACCACCCGCACGCCCGCCGGCTCCAACAGCCTGGGTACCATCATCATGGAGTTTGGGGGCGAGGCCACCTTACACCAGCTCATCTACGGTGCGCCCGGCCACGGGGAGCCACCGAGCGTGCCAAAGTGTGTTCAGTATTCCCTAGACGTGGCGCAAGGCCTGCTTTTCCTCCACTCCCAGAGCATCGTGCATCTGGACCTGAAGCCCGCCAACATTTTAATCAGCGAGCAGGACGTGTGTAAAATTGGTGACTTCGGGTGTTCCCAGAAGCTGGAGGAGCTGCAGGGGTCCCGGACGCCGCCTCGGCCCCTGGGAGGCACCTACACCCACCGAGCGCCCGAGTTACTGGTCGGGGACCCCGTCTCCCCCAAGGCGGACATCTACTCTTTCGGCATCACGCTCTGGCAGATGGTGACGAGGGACGTGCCTTACTCCGGGGATCGACAGTACGTGCTCTACTCCGTGGTGGCCTCCCAGCTGCGGCCCTGTCTGGCCAAGGCCGTCTTCACCGACTCGCTCCTGGGGCCTCAACTCCAGAGCCTCATTCGCTGTTGCTGGGAGGCAGTGGCGCAGCTGAGGCCCTGCGCGGAACAGCTCCTGGTGACCTTGAACTTTTTAAAAGTCGAATGGGCCAACTCCGAACCTGCGGCAAGATAAGTGTTCCTCTTTGTTTCTGTGTTGTTGTTGTTGTTTTAAAGAAGTGGAATGGTAGAAGGAAACGTCTAGGTAGGACCGAGTTGTGGAAAATAAAGTCACTGAAAACTCCCGCAGGTCTGAAATGGTGTTGACTCGGACAAAGAGAGCCACGCGTGTCATCGTTTGTCTTGGTGTCAATAACCTTGTATGCCCTTAGGTACAGACCTATAGAAAGGAAGATGATGATGAAAGGAATTGTAAAGGAGGAGAGTGAGTTCTGGGACCAGCTCTGTGCTATCGGATGAGAGACTGTTGTGATGAGAATTCACTTCAGAGCAGGACGTTCCTGGCTGCAGGCCTAACTAGCTACTCAGGTGGTTGAGATTTGAGGATTGAGGTTCAAAGCTAGTCCTGGTCAGAATGTCTGTGAGACTCTTATCTTCACCAAACTACCCAACAAACAAACGAAAAAGAGTCTAGAAGTGGAGCTGTGGCTTAAGTGATTAAGAATGCTAGCCTTGGGGCTGGGAGTTTGGCCTAGTGGTAGAGTGCTTGCCTAGCATGCACGAAGACCCGGGTTCGATTCCTCAGTACCACATACATAGAAAAAAGTCAGAAATGGTGCTGATGCTCAAGTGGTAGAGCTCTGGCCTTGAGAAAGTCCAAGGACAGTGCTCAGGCCCTGAGCTCAAGCTCAGGACTGGCAAAAAAAAAATGCTAGCCTTGAGCCAAGGAAGCTCAGAGACAGCACTTTGGCCCTGAGTTCAAGCCTCAAGGACCAGCATCAAAGCAAAAACAAGAATAAACAAGAATTCCCTTCAGGTGGGCAAGGGTGCTATTCTCATCTGAAAAAGATTCTTCATTCAGATTTTTATTTTATACACATATAAAGGCTTAAGGTCATGTATATATATATATATATATATATATAATCAAATATGTACATGCTTCGATGCTCTACCACTTCAGATGCATCAGTCCTCCTTTGCTTTAGTTACTGTTGTTATTATTACTACTACTATGATTTTGGTGCCAGTACTAGGGCTTGAACTCACGGCCTTTTGTTCCTAACTTGTTTTTTTTGCTAATGACTACAACTTTACCACTTGAGCTGCAGCTCTACTTTTGGCTTTTTTCTTTCTTTCCTTTTTTTTTTTTTGGCTTTTTTTTTCTTTCCTTTTTTTTTTTTTTTGGCTAGTCTTGGGCAGTGAACTTAGGGCCTGAGCACTGTCCTTGGGCTTGCATAAGGCTAACACTCTTAACACTTGAGCCACAGCACTACTTCTGGCTTTTTTCTATGTATGTGATACTGAGGAATTGAACCGGGTCTTCGTGAATGTTAGACAAGTACTCTACCACTAGGCCAAACTCCCAGACAACTTTTGGCTTTTTGCTGGTTAATTGAAGATAAAAGTCTCACAGACTTTTCTGTGTGGGCTGGCTTTGAACTGTGATTCTCATATCTCAGCCTCTTGAATAGCTAGGATTACAGGCGTGAGTCATGGGCACCTGGCTTCCTCAGTAATATGAGCCACCAGACCCAGCTGCTTTATTTAAGTAGGGCCTGAGTATTTCCAATTGGCCTCTCTTGACAGTCTTTCTAGCTGTGATCAAAGGCATGAGCCACTGTACCTACATGGCCTCAAATTTGTTCTTGATTAAAAAAAAAAAAAAAGAAAACAAAAACTTACCAAATTATCTATCAGGGAGTACAGCTGTAGGTATGCCAAAATTTTCTATAAATTCTTACATATGTTTTGTCTGTACCACTTAAATTCAGGCTAAGGTTTTTACATCCAAACAAAATCATTAAAAATGTTTTCTTCTTCCTTCTTCCCCTAAGGGAATTAATTATTTCTTGATTCTGACATCACACATAAAATTTATAAGAAGTGAACTTATTTTTAAAGGAATGTTTTAAATGAAGCTCATATGTGTGCATTGTCTCAGGGTTCTATTATCTTTTGATAATTCCCTAGGCTTGGGCTTGGAATTTTTCTTTTCTTTTTTTAATCAAGGCTAGAGCTCTACCACTTGAGCCTCAGCACCATTTCTAGCTTTTTTTCTATGTATGTGATACCAAGGAATCGAACCCGGGTCTTTGTGCATGCTAGGCAAGCACTCTATCACTAGGCTAAACTCCCGACCTTTGGGCTTGGAATTTTTTTTTCTTGTGTTTCTCACTACTTTCCTCACTTAACTATTTTTGTTTTGTTTTGTTTTGGACAGTGAAGGGGCTTGAATTCTGGGCCTGGGTGCTGTCCCTGAGCTCTTCAGCTCAAGGCTAGTACTCTACCACTTGAGCCACAGTGCTATTTCGGGTTCTCTAGTGATTAATTGGAGATAAGAGTCTCACCGTCTTTTGTGCCTGGGTTGGCTGTGAACTCCAATCCTCAGATCTCAGCCTCCGGTATAGCTAGGATTACAGGCATGAGCCACCAGGGCCTGGCTCACTTATCTTTAATGGCTTTTCCTTTTCTGGAAGAATGTTGAGGCCAGAGTTGATGGAACAGCTCTGGATTAAAATGCTAGCTGGCCTGGATGATCTTGTATATGCTTCCTGTACAGCTGGGATGAGAGACCTGAACCACGTAGCCTAGTTTTTTTTTTTTTAATTGGTTGAGCACAGGGCTCATTCCTTGTGCTGCCATGGACTTAACCCTTGGCAGTCACTTTGTTTTGCCCAGCCTTCATCTGTGCCTGCAGAGTGGCAAGCACTTCATCCATAGCTCCGACTCAAGGCATTACAGAAGCCACAAGCGTGGGAAGTCCTTTAGTCTCTGCAGTGTAATCAGTGCCTGAGGGGAAGCTGGAGCTTGAAGAGCCTCTAGTGTTGACATAAAGGGAGCAGGCTGCCTGTCTACTTTGGTTGTATGGCCTCAGCCTCAGCCAGGACTACGGGAAAAGAGCATGTACCTCAACCCCTCCAGTGGTCTTCAGTACAGCCAAAGCTTTGTCAATAGTTCAGGCTTGATGCCTGGCCAGCGTGTCCATGCTGGTCTGCTGTGTCAACCGTGATCCCAGCTTTAGCTGCAGCTTTGTGCTCCTGTTGCCCTGGTACCTTCACATTGGGGAGTAATCTTACAGATGTAGTGAGGGCAACAAGTACTTCCGGATCAGCCATTGGCCTCACCCACATTGGGTGAGAGGCTCTCAGTGGTCAGGAAGAGTGTCAGTCAGAGGTTGCATCTGATCTTCCAATAGAGAAGGCTCAAGGGTGGGAACCTTCTGTTGTAGTTTCTGCTATCAGGGCTTCACAAGTCCTATAGTGGCTGGCTGTGTGTCAAGAGCTTCCTCCAGAAGAAAGCTGCCATCTCACGGGGACGCTGCAGAGGCTAGATGAGCAGTGGAGGAATGTGCAGGAAGAGAGGATCCAGAAATAGGGAGCAGGAAGGAAGGGAGGTCACCCCAGGGCCTGGTCAGCCATCCTTTCCCAGTCCCATGCTTGGAAATTGAACTTCCTGGGGTGAAGCTATTCCCTGGGGTGAAGCTATTCCCATAGTCTGCTGGCTTTACCTTCTGGATTGTAGGGTTGTCTATGTGTTTTCTTGTGCTCCAACTATTCCCTGCAGTGATTTTTGTATTCCACTGGAAGAAGGCTGTTATCAGACTTGTGGTTGATGGAGGCCAGCATTTCTCCTTCTGTATGAATTATCTGGTTCAACTTCAGTTTTCTGTGCAGTTCCAGGATGGGTTTAAAGCTACTGTTTTACCTTGCATTTCAACTACACTGTCAAAGAGCGCCAGTTTCTGGTCAAAGGCCCTTTCCTCTTTACTGCTCAGTGTCAGGATATTAGAATCTTGGTGCCACTATGTGGCCATACTAGGAAACTGCATCTTCCATAATCCTGAAATGTAGCAATATTCTCTCTCTCTCTCTCTCTCTCTCTCTCTCTCTCTCTCTCTCTCTCTCTCTCTCTCTTTTTGTGGGTCATGGGGCTTTGAACTCGGCCTGGGTTTTGTCCCTGAGCTCTTCAGCTTAAGGCTACCACCCTACCCTTGAGCCAAGCCCCACTTCCCATTTTCTAGAGGTTAATTGGAGATAAGGAGTTTCAGGTTCATTTGTTCCCCGGGCTGGCTTTGAACCTTGATCCTCAGATTTCAGCCTCCCGAAAAACTTGGGTTACAGGCATGAGCCACCCCACCTGACAACAATATCTTCTTTTTCTTCTTGGCTGTCCCAGGCTTGAACTCAGGGCTTGGGCATTGTCCCTGAGCTTCTTTTGCTCAAGACTAGCACTCTACCACTTGAACCACATTACCACATTGCCACTCCTAGCCATTTCTATTTATGTGTACTGAGAAATGAAACCCAGGGCTTCATGCATGCCAGGCAAATTCTCTACCACTAAGACACATTCCCAGCCACTGCTACTATTTTCTTGAGCCTAAAATATCAAGTTTTTAAGCTAAATCTTATTCTTCACTGAATTCCCGATTCACTTGTCTAGAGTGATGTCTGAAAATATACGTTTCTCTGGTGATGTATTGCTGCTGGTCAGGGATCACATTCTGAGAACCACAATTCAATAGTTTTTTGAGTTCTCAGCCCCACCATCAGTTAGACAAAAGGTGCAGGAGCGTAACTGAAGTGGCTCTGGCTGTTAGTTCTGTGGCCACTAGAGGGCATTCTCTCATATTGTCTATCCTTTTCGGAGCTCAGCTGAAAAAATTAAGAAAACCTAAGGAATAAGAAGAGAGGAAATTCTGATATCCCACAAGTTCAGGACAAGTTTTGTTGTTCACTTTGACACAACCTCTGCCTTCCATTTATTTCTTTTGTCTGTTGATGACCTTGAGCTTTACTCCAGAAAGAGATACACAGAAAATAGGGATGAGGCATACTGGATATAGAGAAAAAAAAAAATAGAATAGACAAAATGAGATGGTGCCAGAAACTAGGTGAGCATTTCAAAATGATACTGTCAGGAGTTGCACATTTCCTGAAGATGAGTAACAAGTTCATTAGTCGTCAAAGAGGAAAAAGGGATTCATTTTGTTGACCTTCTACATCTATGTAGTCACACAAGACCAATGAAAACATTGCATAATACAAATGTTTGTAGAACTTTAAATATAAAACCCCAAGTTGGAAACAATCCAAATTTTCATTAATAGGTGGATGGGTACATTGTGGTATACCTTCTTCCAGTGACACTGGGGTTTTGAACTTAATGCCTCAGGTGGTTTGGCACATACTCTACATTTCTTTCTGCTGCTTTTGGTGTATCTGTACAATGGGGATATCTCTTAAGAATTAAAAAGAGCATGAATGAATCTCCATTATGTTGAATAAAAGAAGTCAGGTTACCTCACATCATATGTTGAATAAAAGAAGTCAGGTTACCTCACATCATATATTTTATTATTTATTTAAAGTTCTAGAAAGGGCAAACTCAGTGATGGTAAGCAGATTGAGAGGTGTCTTGGAATGAGGAATGCAGGGAGGGGGGAAGGGAGCTTTTACAGCAGGACACGAGAAACTTTGGGGCAGAAATGTTTTCATAATTATGCTGATTGTGTCATGGTGCACACAAGTTTACATATATATATATTTCTTCTACATATATGCTTCTATAAAATGGAGAGGAAAAGCTATTGCTTATATGATAGGAAAAATACAGCTATTTCTACCATAGAGATGTTGGTTTTATATATATATATTTTTTTTTTTCTTTAGACATTCTTTTAGTCCTCTGTAATGGAGAATAATGGAAGAGTGCCAAATTACCTTGCTAGTGAGTATAAGTCTATGAAGAATGAGTAAATGGCAGTAATGAAAAGTTAGAAAACAATGTATTTTAAATGTCCAACTCTGTGTTGGTTTGCTTTAGTCTGGGGATAATTCCCCCCTGATTATCTTTTCTTTTCAATGTATCCCAGACTGGCTTCAAACTCACAATTCTCTGCCTCAGTCTCTTGAATGCTGGGATTCTGGGTATCTGACAGTATGCTTGGCTTCAAGATTTTCAGTGGTTAGAGGGAAATGTTTTGACTCTTTTAGACAGTGCTTTCTACATGCTGGTCCTCTTTACTGAGGAACAGAGGGACAGAGCAATAGTGTTGATTTAAACTCGCTGATAAAATGAATGTGGGGAAGGCCATGCTGCCCCTGTGGGAAGTTAATGAGTAACCATCTAAAATTAATTAACTTGTGTGCTGGTTCTCTCTCTCTCTCTCTCTCTCTCTCTCTCTCTCTCTCTCTCTCTCTCTCTCTCTCTCCTCTCTCTCTCTCCTCTCTCTCTCTCCTCTCTCTCTCTTCTCTCTCTCTTCTCTCTCTCTCTCTTCTCTCTCTCTCTTCCCTCTCTCTTCTCTCTCTCTCCCTCTTTAGCCACAGCTCCACTTCAGCTTTTTTGGAGCATAATTAGAGATAAAAGTCTCATAGATATTTCTGCTGATCTTGGCTTTTGAACAGTGATCCTCAGATCTGTCTCCTGCACAGCTAAGATTACAGGTGTGAACCACCAGCACCGAGCAGGAATAACCTTTATATCCCTTCACTTTAATATTTTGAGCCCAGAATATTTCCTGATTTTGCTTCATTCTGAGTTTCCTGGAAATAAGTATGTTCTCTCTAACAAAGCAGTCAGGGATATTTGGGAAAAGACAAAAAAATTGTACTTGGTTTTTACTTGTTTTTCCCTGTGGTGGCAAGACATACAATAGGCACACAGAAAATATTGAATAAATGTTGGTAAAATGAAATAAAGCATTGAGCTTAATAAAGAGCATGTGGATCACATTTTAATCAATTAATATGCATTTTTAATATCTCCTCTTGTGACTTTTTTTCATGAATCCCTTTAGCTTATCTCATGTATTTGTTTAGCCCTTGAACTTTACTGCTATTTTATTTGCTCTTTGAGATCCTGGATGTTCTGGCTTACCTCTGCTTGGTGGCAATTTCCTGCAGCTTTGTTTTAAATGAGGTATCTTTGTCTAACTTCCTTTTGGGTTTCTTGGTTCCCAATACCCATGGGTATTCTGTGAACACTCTTCTCTGCTCCCAGCCAAGATCACCGCATGTACTAGACATGATCTTGGGTGCTGATCTGATTCATTAATGAAAATATCCATGAGATATCATTTTGCCCAGACAGTTATAAATCATCACAAAGTACAAAAAATGGACTCTCTACATAGATATCCCAACTTTTTGGATAAAGAGATTAAGGCTCAGAGATGACAACAGCTGGTGATCATACAATTAGTTTGGAAGAATGAATTTGAACTTGTCTAGCTGATACCAAAGTTTGTTTGTTTGTTATTTTGCCAGTCCTGGGCTTGAGCTCAGAGTCTGAGTGAGCACTTTTCTTGGGCTTTCTCAAGGCTCTACCACTTGAGCCACAACACCACTTCCAGTTTTTTCTATGTGTGTGGTACTGAGGAATGGAACCTAGTTCTTCGTGCATGCTAGGCAAGCACTGTACCACTAGGCCAAACTCCAGCCCCCCCCTCTCTAATTGTATTTTATTGTCAGGGTAACATACAGAGGGGTTACAATCACATTTGTCAGGTAGTGGATAAATTACTTCTTGAACATTGATACCCCTTCTCATGTTTTTCTCCCACTTTCTCTTCCCCCACCCCTCCCAATTATCTTGTTTTTCCCCTTCCCTTCCCTATTTTAAATGAACAAATAAAAGAATATGCAATATACCAAAGTCAGATACAATAACAACATGAAATAAAACCATAAGGGAGAAAAAAAGAGAAAAGAAATAACTTCACATAATACATTAAGAAGAACAATCACCAAAGTCTATTCTTGTAACCAATGTCATACTGATTTTCATAAGAACCTACCTTCATCAAAACATTTCTGATTTTTTTTTGGTGGGTCATGGGGCTTGAAATCTTGGCCTGTAGGAGTGAGATTCTTTAAAAAAAATGCTCTGGAAAATGAGAAGACCCTTTGTCGATGGCTTATTTTTATCGTACAGCTTCAGAAACATCGTCGGCTGAGAGTCCTTGGTTCATTCTACCTTGGGTCCTCTTTCAGTGTTTTCTAGGGTGGGATTTGAACAGTATTTTTAAAAACTTTATTTGTAGAAAAAGCTTGTGCTAAAGGCATTGGATGACGTGCGTATTTTTTCCTCTTTCTACATACGGAATCCCTCGTGAGGAGAGTAGGTGTGGTGTCTCATCAAGTCTCTGAGGACCAAAGTCTCCAAGCCTATTTGACTTTCCAACAGGGAGCACTTTTCACATAACTAATTAATCTGTTATTTTGGGGTCTGTTCCCTCTGTCACAAGAATTTTAGTTGACGTCTCAAGAACATTGTAGCTATTGGTTTCTTTATCTCTTTCATATCTCTGATCAACGATAGTTTTTCTTTCTCATGAGTTTTTTTCTATCACTGTACACATTCTGGTATATCTACACAATGTAACAATTCATTTTACCTCATTGGTATACTTAGTAATCAATTTATTTTGCTTTTTGCTGGTCCTATGGTTTGAACTCTGTGTTTGGGCACTGTCTCTGAGCTCACTTGAGACACACCTCTACAAATTCTGGCATTTTTAAAAAGTACAAGTCCTGGGGCTTGAACTCAGGGCCTGAGCATTATCCTTGGGCTTTCTCAAGGCTGGAGGTCTATCCCTTGAGCCACAGCACCACATCTGGCTTTTTCTGTGTATGTGGTACAGAGGAATTGAACCCAGGGCTTCATGTATGCTAGGTGAGAACTCTACCACTAGGCTATGCTCCTAGCCTATGTATAGTATTCTTGTCAACTATATTTAACTAGATATAACCTGAGTATAAGGCATTGCCAAGTTGATGGTATATTATAAAGTGAACTAACTTATACAGATTCTTCAAAAATAGCAATCTCAAAGATAAAAGGAAGGTAGATAAGGATAAATTTTACACATCAATGGATATGTTAAGGATAAATTTTGCACATCAATGGATATGTTAAAATTGAAAAACTTTATACAACTATTGGAAGATAATAAAAATGAAATGAATAATGCATGTAGTCTCAAAATAAGTAAACTTAAAAAAATAAGTAAACATTATAATTCAGAATCTGAGGAAACTACTTCAGAGAAGCAAAAAGTGTTCATTTTTCTATTAATAAAATCACAGACACTCATTTCTGCCTCTGATGTATTCAGAAATCACCCTTAGGCTCAGACACTTCGGATACCAGTTGGAGGATTTGTGGAGCAGTTGGGAACTTGCCTGGTCCACAAGGCATAAAGCTCTCTGAGGTAGGCAGTGGCTCTGAGTATACAAAGAAGGGAAGTTGCTGTAGTGAAAGTAGCCACAAGGCTTCTGTTTGACACTCAAGCTAGTGTACAGTGATCTGAGCATTGCTAGGGATCAGGCCCAGTGCCTTACCACATGGAAAAAATGCTGAGCTACTTGACTATTCCTATTCAAGTGATGAGCAACAACATTTCAATTCAGCCGCTACCAGTCCTGTCCCAATATTGAGAATATTTTAAGTGAAAATTTCTAGTAACATAAATACCTCAGAAACAAGAAATATGGGATGGAGTGTGTGTGTGTATGTGTATGTGTGTCTCTGAAGGCAATCTGACTCTTCTGGAACTCAACAACCCTATAGTAAAAACCCAGTAATGATAATGAAGTAGATAAAGCCATCCAAACAATTAAAAAATTTTTCAAGCTATGCTTAAGAAAGGGTACATTAAGCCAGGCACAGTGGCTCACACCTCTAATCCTAGTTACTCAGGAGTCAGAGATCATTGTTCAAAGCCAGCCTGGGCACTAAAGACACTAAAGACCATGAGATTCTTATCTCCAATTAACCACTAGAAAATGGGAAGTGGGGCTGTGACTCAAGGATTGGGTGGTAGGCTTTGAGCTGAAGAGCTCAGGGAGAACATCCAGGCCCAGAGTCCACCCCCCAGGACTGAAAACAATTGGTTTGGTATACTTTCTACATATTCTTGTATGCAATCAGGAATGGAAATATGATTGTTACTCAGATTACTGAATAGATAGTAGCCAATACTGGTGGATAGTTCTTTGTAACTGTAAGTCCCTTTGAGTTCACACATTTTAAAGTGATCAGTAAAATTGTTAATACTTTATATTTCAAGGAGTTTAATATAAGAGTAATTATTATAAAGGAAAATAACTGATACATAAATTCAAGATGACTTTAAACACATACCGTTTTTTGTTCTGAAAATTAGGAAGAAACTGAGCAATACCCACGGCGCTGTGCTTACCAAATCAATTTTATCAACTGATAGCCCCTAGACAAAGTCATCACAAGGATTCTATCCCATTTATTCAAATTATACATTCATTATTTACTGCATTGCACTATTCAATACAGCTGGAACATGTTTTCCCATCTATTTTTCATTAGATTTCTCCAAACTCTTAATAATTTTATGCGGTATTCCCATTACCTTCTTGCTTATTTATAAGAAGTAATTACTAGTTTGTTTCTTTTTTTTTTTTTTGACTCAGAGTTTCCCTCTGATCATCTTGGTGAAGGCGGTCTTGATTTCTTTGTTCCTCAAAGTGTAGATCAGTGGGTTCAGTCCAGGAGAGACCACAGTGTATGTGAGGGCAACAAGCCGGTCCTGGTCCACGGAGCTCCACGAGGCAGGACGCGCGTAAATGAAGAGAACAGGAGTGTATAGAACAATAACAACCATGAAGTGGGAGGCACACGTGGACAGCGCTTTGTGCAGCATGCTGCAGGAGTGGGTCTTGAGAAAGAGATAGATGATGATGTAGAAATAAGAGAGAAGGATCAGAACAAAGGTGTACATGCCCATAGTCCCGGTGACAGCATTGAGCAGCCATTGGTTGAGCTCAGTGTTCCCACAGGCCAGCTCCAGCAATGGCTTCACATCACAGAAGAAGTGGTGGATCTGGTTGGAAGCACAGAAGGTCAAGCGAGATGTCATGACTGAGTGCATCAGGGCATGGAAAAAGCCAGTGGTCCAGATAGTGACAGCTATCTTGGCACAGAGCTGAGGATTCATGATGACAGGGTAGTGAAGGGGTTTGCAGATAGCCATGAAGCGATCAAATGCCATCACAGCCAGCAACATGGCCTCTGTGCTCCCCAGGAAGTGGAAGAAATGCAGCTGGCTTATGCATGCCGAGAAGGAAATGGCTTTGTTGGTAGAGAGTAAATTTCCCAGCATCTTTGGCACTGTCACTGTGGAGAAACTTATATCTAGACATGCCAGATTTCCCAGGAAGAAATACATCGGCGAGTGTAATCCCGAATCAAAGATGACTACAGTGAGGACGGCTCCATTCCCAGCCATGTTGACAAAGTAGACAGTGAGGAAAACAGTGAAGAGAAAAGGATTCAGTTCCTGGATGTCTGTAACTCCCAGGAGGAGAAATTCAGTGACTGAGCTTTGGTTTAGCATTACTTAAAAGAAGATGACAGTGATTTGTGGAACAACATAAGGAGAACCAGTTAGGTTTGTCTTGGCAAGATAAATATTCTGCTATATTTTACTTAATTCCACCTTAGATTTGTCCCTAGGACTAATGTTACTTATTAGTTATGTATCCATTTTTATTCTCTTACCTGGTGAAGTTTACAGTTCAAAGCCACACAAGTAAGTCTTTGTATTTCCAGTAACTATCGAGGTAGAAAAACTGTGGAGCTAGTTCAGGTTGTTGATTGTGGCACAAACTCTTCATACCTCCAAAGCCTCTCCTTGTCTTTCTGAAAAATAGAGGCATGGTTTTAATGAGGCACAAATCTCTATGTCTAAAAATCCCAAGAGAAAATTGTCCCCAGGGCTGAGCTGAATTGATCTAAGATTAATCAGAAAGTCTTTTCATCTCCAGCAGTATATGGAAATTGCCTCAGACATCTAATATATAGTATTCTCTTTTACAAAAAGCTTCCCTAATATCTTTATTATGCTGGTCCCTTAGTTTCAGAGCTATAGACAACCTAGATATCAATACTATAAGGTATTTTCTTTCTTAGCGCATTGTATTTGTATCAAGTTATGATACTTTGACTTTCATACATGTCTATCATATCCTTTGAGCATGTTCAGCCCTTAGATTACCTCTCTGATTTTAACTAATGAGTTCTAGATTTCTCTTTCGACGTCCAAAAACGAGTACCCACAGTACTCTTTAAAT
The DNA here is from genome assembly GCF_031878675.1 of Megascapheus bottae. Taxonomy (NCBI): domain Eukaryota; kingdom Metazoa; phylum Chordata; class Mammalia; order Rodentia; family Geomyidae; genus Megascapheus; species Megascapheus bottae. The sequence continues at coordinate 15,221,173 of NC_143530.1, forward strand.
TTTTATGGGATGGGACTGGTACTGGAGATTGAACTTAGGGCCTGGGCACTGTCCCTGAGCTTTTCACTAAAGGCTAGCAGTCGACCACTTTGAGCCACAGCACTTCAGGCTTTTAGGTGGTTAATTGGGGTAAGAGACTTATCGACTTTCCTGCCCTGGCTGACTTTGTACTGGGTTCTCAGATCTCAGCCCCCTGAGCAGCTAGGATGACAGGTGTGAGCCCTTGGTACCTGGCTTCAAGAAGCTTTGGCAATCATTGGCATCTCATGGTAAACTTGATTCCTGTCCCATGAATGTTTCTGTGATTTTCATTCATGGATTAGACTCCTGCATGGTCAAATCCTAAACGTGAGTTCAGATACCTTGAGTGTCCTTCAGTCTAGATTGTGTACATATGCCTTCAGTTAGGATTAGGATCTCTTACACTCACCACAAAAATAGAGAAAAACCAAGTTAGATAACACATGAAATTAAAGGGACAGTATGAATTACCCAGGACAAATTTGTGCTTTCCTCTCTGTTCTTGAGTGTGGGCTTGAGGTAAGATGAAATCATGACTGATTTGTGGTGCCAGAATTTGTGGTGTGTGTTGTTAGTGTACCGTTGTTCTAGAGGCTGGGAATTTCAAAACATGGTTTTGTTGTTATTGTTTTTTTGTGCTCAAGATTAGTGCTCTAACACTTGAGCTGCAGCTCCACTGGCAGCTAATTTTGGTAGTTAATACTGGAGATAAGAGTGGCATAGACTTTACTGCCTGGGCTGGCATGATCCTCAGATCTCAGCCTCTGGGGTAGCAAGAAAGGAAAAGAAAAAAGGGAATTCATAGAGTGAATGGACACACAAGAATTGAGGGGAGGGGCCTGGCATTTGGCCTAGTGGTAGAGTGCTTACCTAACATGCTGGAGGATCCGGATTTGACTCCTCGGTACTACATACATAGAAAAAAGCTGGAAGTGGTGCTGTGGCTCAAGTGGTAGTGCTCTAGCCCTGAGAAAGCCCAAGGACAGTGCTCAGGCTCTGAGTTCAGTCTCTAGTACCAGTCTATCCCTACTTGGCCCCGGGAGCTGTTCCAGGACAGGAGTGTTTGGGCCAGGCTGGCCCCGTCTGGCGTGGAGACCCAAGCCTCCTGTCCCTCTCCGCATGGGAGGTCAAGGCTCACAGCGAGTTCTGGGTTCCACGCGGCAGTGGCCACTCCGTGTAACCGTCAGGGCCTGCAGTGTGTGGCAGGCCCCATCTTCTGGATGGTTCTCTTCAGGACAGCCTTGACGTCGGCGTGGGCAGGCTGTGGATGATGGGGTTGAGGATGGGAGTGACCACAGCAGAGAAGAGGGACGGCCAGGCGTCAGTGTCCGGGTCATAGCTGGCCGTGGACGGATATAGATGAAGATGGCCGTGCCGTAGAGGAGGAGACGACGAGCAGGTGGGAGGAGCAGGTGGAGAAGGCCTTGTGCCGGCCTTGGCTGCGGGCATGGGAGGATGGTGCCAGGATGAGGGCGCAGGGGCAGAGGATGGCGAGGGCCGCGTCCAGGAGGATCTGCATCTCGTGGAGGGTGGAGTCCCCGCACAGGAGCTGCAGCACCCGGGCTGGATCTCACAGAAGAAGTGAGGGATGGCGCTGGGATGGAGAAGGGCAGGAGAAGATGAAGGGGGCCTGGTCCTCGCCGACCGCCCTGATGCCCTGGGGAGCCGCAGACACAGGGTGGGGCTTGGCAGTAGGTGGGGACCGAAGGGACGCGCAGATGGCAGCCAGCTGGACGCACCCTGTGGTGCCCAAGAAGAGGAGGAAGAACATGCAGAGCACAGCTCACGCGGGACGTGGCGCCGGCGGGGGCGCAGCGCTGCAGCAGTGCGGGCAGCGTGATGGTGGTGCAGCCCAGCTCCAGGCCCGAGAGGACCTGGAGGAAGAAGTCCATGGAGACCACAGGCCGACGCGGTGGACGCCAGCAGCACGAGGAGGAGGTGGAGGCCAGGGCGAGCAGGTAGATGGGCGGGAAGGCGGAGAAGAGCAGCCCTGCAGGTGGGCCCGGAGAGAAGCCCACCAAGAGGAATTCCTTCACCAGGGAGGTGCTGGCGCTCAGGATGCTTAGTGAGGGTGGACAGCCCCTCTTTCCCTCCTTCCCACCTTCCTTCCTTGCCTCCTTCCCTCCTGCCCTATTTCACTCCTTCCCCCATTCACTCGTTCACTCCTTCCCTGCTTCCATCCTTCCCTATTTCACTCTGTCCCCTGTTCACTGGCTCACTCCTTTACTGCTTCCCTCTTTCCGTCCCTCACTTCTCACCCAGCTTTGCCACAGGACCCAGGACTGAACGTGTTCTCCCAGCAGAATGGTTTTCTTTTTTTTCCTGCCTAAAGCTTGAATTGATGTCATGTTGAAGGCAGCTGGGTTCTCGTGCAATTCCAGATTTCCTTTTCTGTTCTAGGTCCCTCTTAGTCTTTTGCTTTCTTTTCCTCTCCTTCTTTCTCCTGATGCTATTTTCTTCTCAACTGCTCCACCCCCCCTCTGCCTGCCTCTCTCTCTCCCTCTCTCTCTCTCTCTCTCTCTCTCTCTCTCTCTCTCTCTCTCTCTCTCTCTCTCTCTCTCTCTCTTCCTCTCCCTCTCCCTCTCCCTCTCCCTCTCCCTCTCCGTCTCTCTCTTCTTGCTCACTCTCTCTGCACAATTTTCACCTCAGGCTTTCTGTCTTTTCTCTTTTTGGTGTCACTACCAGATGAATTTTACAGTCTTTATTGGGATAATAGTCAATAAATTGTCTCTTTCAGCTAAGCAGTTCAATTATCTGTAGGAGTGAGATTCTTTAAAAAAAATATGCTCTGGAAAACGAGAAGAACCCTGCCTTGATTGCTTATTTTTATCGTACATCCTCAGAAACATCATCTGTTTCTATCATCATGTACACTCAAGCCCCAGAACTGCACACAGAAACTCCACTAACTGCACCCACCGATACACTGCATTTATACATGTAAGTACAGGAGAATGACCCAGTATCCTTGGATGTTAAGTTAATCTATAATCACAAATGTGTCACTTTTTGTATATACACTGACATCATGGCAAAAAACAATGGAAGTGAAAACGTACTTAGCATGAAAATATAAACACCAAAAGACAGGCTTAAGTAAACACATCAGTCCAAATTCTGTGCAGATACAACCATATATCAGAAGTATAAGCTAACACACAGATACTTTTTCAGCCGAGAGTCCTTGGTTCATTTCACCTTGGGTCCTCTTTCAGTGTTTTCCAGGATGGAATTTGAACAGTATTTAAAAAAAAATTTATCTGTAGAAAAAGCTTGTGTTAAAGGCATTGGATGATGTGCGTGTTTTTCTTTTCATATATTTTTTTATTGTAATTTATAGAAGGGTTACATTATATTTGCCATATAGAAGGTGTATTACTTTACAAACATTGATACCCTTTCTCATGTCTTGGCCCCCATTTCCCTACTCCCCACCCCCATCCCTCATCTTGTTTTCCCTCCTTCCCTATACAATTTCAAATAACCAAATACAAATATATCCAATATATCAGATAACAAAGTGAGATACTGTAACAATGTGAGATAACCAAGGGACAGCAAAAGAGATGAGAGATAACATAGTACATTAAGGACAACAATCACTCATTATATGGCTTTTGTTTCTATATCCTAGAGGTTCTTTCATTTAGCATCATACTGTATGGCCTTATATGCCGGGGCCTACCGGCAGCAAATTGGGGTTCCTGAAATAGGGGGCATGGACTGGAAAAAATAGAAGAGCGACAAACACATCTGGTCTGGGAGGTCTGCCACCCAGGTAAAAACTGCAGCCTCGTTTATTGTCAACTCCAGGCTTATATCCCTTCTTGAAACCAGGGAACTTCCAGCTGTTACATTCATATGGTAAATCTCAGGTCATTTAAACAGAATAAGGCCATAAAACAATAAGACAATAAAGCCATTGTCTGATGCAAATCAAGGTACAATTTGATTCCACTCTGGCTCCCAACACTTATGTATCTAGGTTTTGCTCTATTGCAAGTCTCTGCTAGGAGAGCCCAAGATTTCTACTGGTTATGACAAATGAGGGAAACCATTGAGCCTATGTTGAGTCTGGCTTACTTCACTTAATATGATTTTTTCCTAAGTCTTTCCATTTCCTAACTAGTGGGGCAATGTGATTCTTTCTGACAGCAGCATAGAATTCCATTGTGTACAAATACCACATCTTGTTGATCCACTCATCAACTGAGGGATATCTGGGTTGGTTCCATATCTTTGCTATGGTAAATAGTGCTGCTATGAACATCGTTGAGTTGTGGATTTAGTATGTCCTTGTTTCTGGACAATTGGGTAAATGCCTAGTAGTGGAATTACTGGGTCATAGGGGAGCTCTATGTTTAGTCTTTTGAGGAACTGCCATACTGCTTTCCATAGTGGTTGAACAAGTTTGCACTCCCACCAGCAGTGTAGTAGTGATCCCGCCTGGCCACATCCCCTCCAACATCTGTTATTACTTTTCTTGATCCTGGCCATTCTAACTGGAGTGAGGTGGAATCTTAGAGTTGTTTTGATTTGCATTTCTTTTAAGACCAAGGATGTTGAACTTTTCTTCATGTGTCTATAGGCCATTTTTGTTTCTTCTTCAGAGAAGACTCTCTAAGTCTTTGGCCCATCTTTTAATGGGATGGTTGTTTCTTTGTAGATTAGTTTTGGGGTGATTCAATTTTTTGAGCTCTTGATATATTTTAGATATGAGGCCTTTGTCCACTGTATGGTTGGTGAAGATCTTCTCCCATTCTGTAGGCTTCCTAATTAATTTAGTAGCTATGTCCTTTGCCATACAAAAGCTCTACAATTTAATGCAGTCCCACTTATCCAGTCTTTCTCTGATTTGTTGTGATTCTTGGTCCTTATTAAGAAAGTTTCGACCTGTGCCAAGGAGACCTACTGTATCTTCTATTCCTTCTTGTAAAGTTTTTAGTGTGTCGGCTTTTACCTCGAGGTCTTTGATCCATTTGGAGTTAATTCTAGTGCAGGGTGACAAAGAGCGATCCAACTTTAGTTTTCTGCAGGTGCTTAACCAGTTTTGCCAGCACCACTTGTTGAAGAGGCTATCTTTCTTTCATTCTATTTTTTTGGTCCCTTGTCAAAGATTAGGTGGCCATAGGTCCTAGTTTAATATCGGGGTCCTCAGTTCTATTCCATTGGTCTTCAGGCCTGTTCTTGTGCCAGTACCAAGCTGTTTTGATGATTATAGCTCTGTAATAGAGTCTAAAGTTTGGAATTAAAATTCCTCCTGCGTTGTTCTTTCTGCTAAGAAGTGTTTTTGCTATAGAGGGTCTTTTATTATTCCATATGAAATTTTGGATTGCCTGTTCTATTTCCTTTAAGAATGACATTGGGATATTGATGGGTATTGCGTTGAATTTGTAGATAGCCTTTGGCAACATTGTCATTTTCACAATGTTGATTCTTCCAATCCAGGTGCATGGGAGGTTTTTCCATTTCCTCAGTTTTGTTTTAATTTCCTTTTTCAGGGTTTTAAAGTTTTCATCAAAAAGGTCCTTTACATTCTTAAGGTAATTCCTAGGTACTTTATTTTCTTTGAAGCTATTGCAAAAGGAGTTGCTTTCCTAATTGTTGCCTCGTTCCTCTCACTGTTGGCGTAGTAGAGGAAGGCGGTTGATTTTTGAGGGTTGATTTTATAGCCTGCTATCCTTCCAAAGTTTTGGAATCAGCTCAAGGAGCTTGGGAGTGGAGTCTATAGGATTCTTTAAATACAGAATCATGTCATCTGCAAAGAGGGAAAGTTGTATTTCCTCTTTCTTTATTTGGATCCCCTTTATGCTTGCTTCTTGCCTTATTGCACTGCCTAGGAATTCTAATACTATGTTAAAGAGGAGTGGAGAGAGTGGCCATCTTGTCTCATTCCTGATTTTAGAGGGAATGGCTTTAGCTTTTCGCCATTAAGTATAATACTAGCTGTGGGTTTGTCATACACAGCCTTTATTATACTGAGGAATGTTCCATGGATTCCTAGTTTCTCCAGAGCTTTTAGCATAAAGGGGTGTTGGATCTTGTCAAATGCCTTTTCTGCATCTATTGAGACAATGATGTGATTTTTGTCCTTGCTCCTGTTGATGTGTTGAATTATATTAATTGATTTGTGTATGTTGAACCAGCTTTGCCTCCCTGTGATGAATCCTGTTTGATCATAGTGTATAATTTTTTTGATGAGTTGTTGTAGACGGTTGGCCAGTATTTTGTTGAAGTTTTGCATCGTGTTCATCAAAGAAATAGGTCTATAGTTCTCTTTCTTTGATAAATCTCTGTCTGGTTTGGGGATGAGGGTTATACTGGCTTCATAGAATGAGTTTGGTAAAGAGCCTTCATTTTCAATTTCGTTGAAGAGCTTGAGGAGTATTGATGTGAGCTCTGCTTTGAAGACCTTACAGAATTCAGCTGTGAATCCATCTGGCCCTGGGCTTTTCTTAGGTGGAAGGTCTCTTATTGCCATTTCTATTTCAGTGATTGAAATAGGCCTGTTTAGTTGGGTTAGTTCTTCTGGTTCAGTGTGGGTATGTTAATATTGGCTAGGAATTCATCCATTTCATCTAGATTCTCAAATTTGTTGGCATAAAGATTGGAGAAGTATTCCCTCATGATATTCTGGATCTTGGTAATTTCTGTTGTGTTATTACCATTTTCGTCTGTGATTTTGTTTATTTCGGTATGTTCCCTTGTTTTTTTTGTAAGATTTGCTAAGGGTCTGTCAATTTTGTCAATTTTTTTTTTTTGCCAGTCCTGGGCTTGAGCTCAGGGCCTGAGCACTCTCCTTGGACTTTCTCAAGGCTAGAGCTCTACCACTTGAGCCTCAGCACCACTTTGGATTTTTTTTTCTATATATGTGGTACCAAGGAATCGAACCTGGGTCTTTGTGCATGCTAGGCAAGCACTCTACCAGTAGGCCAAACTCCCGGCCCCAATTTTATTAATTTTTTCAAAGAACCAACTCCTTGTTTTTGATTCTTTCTATAGTTTTTTTGGGCTCTAATTCCTTTAATTCTGCTCTGATTTTAATTACTTGCTTCCTTCTCTTGGGAGTAGGGTTTGTTTGTTGCTCTTTTTCCAGGAGCTTAAGGTGACACATTAAATTGTTGGTTTGCGATTTTTCCAATTTGTTATTATAGGCACTCAGAGCTATAAATTTTCCTCTGAGTACTGCCTTTGCTGTGTCCCAAAGGAGCTGGTATTTTGTGTGCTCCTTTTTGTTAAATTTCATAAACTGTTGAATTTCTGTTCTGATCTCCTTGATGACCCCTTGGTGATTCAACAATGTGTTGTTCAATCTTCATGAGTTACGGGGTTTTCGTTGGTGGAGATGGGTGTTCAGTTCCAATTTGATGCCCTTGTGGTCTGAGAGAATGCAGGGAATAATTTCAGTGTTTCTGAATCTGCCCAGGTTTGTTTTATGCCCTAAAATGTAGTCTATTTTGGAAAATGTTCTATGTGCTGCTGAAAAAAACATATATTGTGTTGTTGCTGAGTGGAATAATCTTCAGATGTCTGTTAGATCTAGTTGGTCTATACAGTTGTTCAATTCTAAGGTTTCTCTGTTGAGTTTTTGCCTGGTTGATCTGTCCATAGGTGAGAGTGGTGTGTTAAAGTCACCAACAATCAGTGTGTTTCGATCTATGTATGGTTTCAGTGAAAGTAAATTTGCTTGGTGAAATTCAGAGCTCCAGGATTAGGTTTGTATATATTTAGGATGGTTATGTCCTCCTGGAGGAAAGATTCCTTTAGTAGTAGGTAGTAACCTTCTTTGTCTTTTCTCACTAATTTTAGTTTGAAGTCTATTTTATCTGAGATGAGGATGGCAACTCCAGCCTGTTTAGTGGGCCGTTAGCTTGATAAACTTTCTTCCAACTCCTCACTTTAAAACATTTTTTTTTTTTTTTGGGTAAGATGTGTCTCTTGAAGACAGCAGAATGATGGATCTTGCTTTTTGATCCAATTAATAAGTCTATGTCTTTTAATTGGAGAGTTAAGTCCATTGATATTGAGAGTCAGGATTGAGAACTATTTATTAGTTCCTGCCATTTTTAAAAGCTTTCATTAGGGCCTGTGTCTTGACAGTTCTTGTGGTACTTAGATAGTATGATTTTTAGGTGCCATTTCTTTCTCTGTTTTACATATGTGTTGGTTTTCTATGTGCAGAACATCTTTGAGAATTTTCTGTAATGTTGGTTTGCTTGCTACATAATGTTGCAGCTTTTCCCTGGAATGGAAAGTTTTTATTTTTCCCTCAGTTTTGAATGAGAGTTTAGCTGGGTACAGTATTCTTGGTTGGTAGTTATTTGACTTAAGGGCATGACATATATTCTTCCAATCTCTTCTTGCTTGCATGGTCTCTGCTGAGAAATCTGGGGTTATTATGATTGGTTTGCCTTTGTAGGTGATTGTTCTCTTCTCCCTGGCTGATTTTAGGATCCTTTCTTTGGTCTCTATCGATCCTGTATGGATTATAATGTGGCAGTGGGATGTTCTTTTCTGGTCAGGTCTGTTTGGGGTTCTAAAAGCTTCTTGTATCTGGATGGGCCTGCCCTTCTGGATATTTGAGAAGTTCTCTGAGATGATTCCCTGAAGTGTATTTCCAATACCATTGACCTCTTTCTCCAGACCCTCCTCAATACCAATTAACCTTAAATTAGGCTTCCTAATTGTATCTTGGACCTCCTGAAGTGTTTTCTCGTATTTCCTAGATTTGAATTGACTCATTTTCTGTTCTTTCTCTTAACAACTTAATTATCTTCAACCCAAGAAATTCTCTCTTCTGCATTATCCAACCTGCTATCAAAGCTATCTACTTTATTCTTCAACTCCCTTGCTTCCAATTGCTCATTTTTGATGCCTTGCATTTCTTGTTTTTGATCATGTATGGATTTCTTTAACTCCTTGATTTCCATTTGAGTGGTTAACTCAGCAGCTTTATTCTCTTTGGACATTTGTTGGACTTCGGTCACCTTTTTGTTTGTGGATTGTATGAATTCATCCATTTTTCTTTGAAAAACCTTTATTGTGGCCTTCTTTATGGCTTCCCCTTTTTCACATATCACCTTGTTTATGGTTTCCTCTTGTTTGGCGATAGCTTCCTCCCTTATCTCTTTATGTTTTCACACTTTTCATTAATGTTTATCAATCGCATTTGTATATCACTTGGAAGACTCTCCTCTAGAGACTGCTCCATTGCCTGTTTATATTGGGTGGGAGATGCTATTCCTTGATTTGACATTTTTCTAGAGTTTCTTGTTCTGACCATTAGAAGATGGGAGCAAGATTAATACTAAACAAGATTATAATTTTTCAGATATAACCAACCTAGACATTTTTAGTTGGCTGACAATAGATGTTCACAGTTTTGACTGGTAATATCACTCTCTCTTTCTTTTTGTGCACTTACCTACAAATCTAACACAATCACAGATTACTGATTTATGACCAAAACAACAAGCCCCTCAATCCAATCTCTATTGCATTTAAGACATGCGTGTTTTTTCTTCTTTCTACATACGGGATCCCTCATGAGGAGAGTAGGTGTGGTGTCTCATCAAGTCTCTGAGGACCAAAGTCCCCAAGCCTATTTGACTTTCCAACAGGAAGAACTTTTCATATAACTAATTAATCTGTTATTTTGGAGTCTGTTCCCTCCATCACAAGAATTTTAGGTGATCTCCCAAGAACATTGTAGCTACTGGTTTCTTTACCTGTTTCATATCTCAGATCAACAATAGTTTTTCTTTGTCATGATTTTTTTCTATCACTGTAGACATTCTGGTATATCTACACAATGTAACAATTCATTTTACTGTATTGGTATAGTTAATAATGAATTTAATTTGGTTTTTGCTGGTCCTAGGTTTTGAACTCTGTGTTTGGGCACTGTCTCTGAGCTTCCACTTGAGACACACCTCTACAAATTCTGGAATTAAAAAAAAATACCAGTCTTGGGTCTTGAACTCAGGGCCTGTGCACTATCCTTGGGCTTTCTCGAGGCTATAGCTCTACCCCTTGAGGCACAGCACTACTTCTGGCTTTTTCTATATATGTGGTATTGTGGAATAGAACCTGGGTCTCCATGTATGCTAGGCAAGCACTTTACTTCCCCCAGACCACACTCCTGGCCCCAAATTCTGGCTTTTTGTGATTAATTGAAGATAAGAGTCTCATGGATTTTCCTGTCTAGGCTCCCGTTGAGCCTTGATTCTCAGGTCTCATCCTCCTGAGAAGCTAGGATTATAGGTGTGAGCCTTTGGCACCTGACAATAAAATTTACTTTCTAAGGGTTCAGAGAGTCTCATTTATATTTTAGTTTTTTTTTTATGGAGAGTTAGGAATGTGAGAGAAACATTTTTGACCTAGTGAGCTTAAAAATAATAATTTCTTTCTTAACCTTCAGGATATCAGTTGGAGGGTTTGTGGAGCAATTGGGAACCTGCCTGGACTACAAGGCATAAAGTTCTCTGAGGTAGGGAGTGGCTCTCAGTATACAAAGAAAGGAAGTTGCTGTAGTGAAAGCAGCCATGAGCCTTGTATATGACACTCAAGCTAGTGTACAGTGATCTGAGCATTGCTAGGGATCACGCCCAGTGCCTTACTATGTGGAAAATGCTGAGCTACTTGAATATTGCTATTCAAATAATGAGCAACAGCAATTTAATTCTGCCACTACCAGATTCTGTCCCAATATTGAGAATATTTTAACTTAAAATTTCCAGGTGATTAGAACTTGTAGCCAATTGCTTGTCATCAGTAACATAAATACCTCAGAAACAAGATAGTGAAGTGGACAAAGCCATCGAAAGAATTAACAAATTTTTAAAGCTATGCTTAAGAAAGGGTACATTAAGCTGGGTGCAGTGACTCACACCTGTAATCTCAGAGGGCTGAGATCTGAGGATTGCTGTTGAAAGCCAGCCTGGGCACTAAATACACTAAAGATCATGAGACTCTTATCTCCAATTAACCATTAGAAAATGGGAAGTGGGGCTGTGGCTCAAGGGTAGGGAGGTAACCTTGAACTGAAGAGCTCAGGGAGAGCGCCCAGGCCCAGAGTCCATGCCCCAGGACTGACAACAAACAAAACTAAACAAAACAATTGGTTTAATATACCTTCTACATATTCTTGTATGCAATCAGGAATGTAAATATGATTTTTACTCAGATTACTGAATATTATTGGACAGTTTTTTGTAACTGTAAGTCTCATTGGGTTCACACATTGTACAATGTTCAGTACAATTATTAGTACTTTATGTTTCAAGGAGTTTAATGTAAGAGAGTAATTATTTCATTGGAAAAGTAAATAACTGATACATGAATTCAAGATGACTTTAATTTTTAAATTGTTATTAGGTGATATACAGAGGGTAAAACTAACTTTTAAAACACATGTACTGTTTCTTGTTCTGAAAATTGGGAGGCAAATAAGCAATAGCCACTGTGCCCAGCTTACCGAAGCAATTTTATCAACTGATATCCCCTAGACAATGTCACCACAAGGATTCTACAGCAGTATCCTCTTACATTATTCTCGGCAATGCATTACTAAATACAGCTGGAACAAGTTTTCCCATCTCTTTTTTATTAGATTTCTCCAAACTCTAAATAATTTTGAGCAGTATTCCCATTACCTTCTTGCATATTTATAAGTAAGAAGTAACTATAAGTGTTTTTTTTTTTGACTCAGCGTTTCCCTCTGATCATCTTGGTGAAGGCGGTCTTGATTTCTTTGTTCCTCAAAGTGTAGATCAGTGGGTTCAGTCCAGGAGAGACCACAGTATACATGATCGCAACAAGCCGGTCCTGGTCCACGGAGCTCCACGAGGCAGGACGCGCGTAAATGAAGAGAACAGGAACGTATAGAAGAATAACAACCATGAAGTGGGAGGCACACGTGGACAGGGCTTTGTGCAGCATGCTGCAGGAGTGGGTCTTGAGGAAGAGATAGATGACGATGTAGAAATAAGAGAGAAGGATCAGAACAAAGGTGCACATGCCAATAGTCCCAGAGACAGTATTGAGCAGCCACTGGTTGAGCTCAGTGTTCCCACAGGCCAGCTCCAGCAATGGCTTCACATCACAGAAGAAGTGGTGGATCTGGTTGGAAGCACAGAAGGTCAAGCGAGATGTCATGACTGAGTGCATCAGGGCATGGAAAAAGCCAATGGTCCAGACAGTGACAGCTATCTTGGCACAGAGCTGGGGACTCATGATGACAGGGTAGTGAAGGGGTTTGCAGATAGCCATGAAGCGGTCAAATGCCATCACAGCCAGCAACATGGCCTCTGTGCACCCCAGGAAGTGGAAGAAATGCAGCTGGCTTATGCATGCCGAGAAGGAAATGGCTTTGTTGGCAGACAGTAAATTTCCCAGCATCTTTGGCACTGTCACTGTGGAGAAACTTATATCTAGACATGCCAGATTTCCCAGGAAGAAATACATCGGTGAGTGTAATCCTGACTCAAAGATGGCTACAGTGAGGACGGCTCCATTCCCAGCCACGCTGACAAAGTAGACAGCGAGGAAAACAGTGAAGAGAAAAGGATTCAGTTCCTGGATGTCTGTAACTCCCAGGAGGAGAAATTCAGTGACTGAGCTTTGGTTCAGCATCACTGAAAAGATGATTATGACAGTGATTTGTGGAACACTGTAAGGAGAACCAGCTGGATTTGTCTTGGCAAGACAAATAGGGTGCTGTGTTTTACATAATTCCACCTTAGATTGTATCTGGCATTTGTCCCTAGGACTAATGTTACATATTAGTTATGTATCCATTTTTATTCTCTTACCTGGTGAAGTTTGCAGTTCAGAGCCACACAAGTAAGACAAACTTTGTATTTCCAGTAACTATCCAGGTAGTTCATGCTTTTGATTGTGGGACAAACTCTTCATACCTCCAAAGCCTCTCCTTGTCTTTCTGAAAAATCAAGTCAGGGTTTTAATGAGGCACAAATCTCTGTACCTAAAAAATCCCAAGAGAAAATTTTCCCCCAGGGCTGAGCTGAATTGATGTAAGAGTAAACAGGAAGTCTTTTCACCCCCAGCAGTATATGGAAACTGCCTCAGACATCTAATATATAGTGTTCTATTTTACAAAAAGTCTCCCTGTATCTTCATTATCCTTGTCCCTTAGTTTCAGAGCTATAGACAATGTAGATATCAATAGCACAAGGCATTTTCTTTCTGTACTTAGTGCATCGTGTTTGTATCAAGTTATGATCCTTTATGAATTTCATACATGCCTGTAATATCCTTTAAGCATGCACAGCCCTCAGATTACCTCTCTGATTTTCCTACTTAGTTCTGGATTTCTCTCTGTATATCCCTAACTGTGCTCACAGTACTCTTCTAACTTTCTGTGGGACCAGACTGGTACTGGAGATTGAACTTAGGGCCTGGGTGCTGCCCCTGAAGTTTTCACTCAAGGCTAGCACTCGACCAGTTTGAGCCACAGCACTACTTCAGGTTTTTAGGTGGTTAATTGGGGTAAGAGACTCATTGAATTTCCTGCCCTGGCTTACTTTGCACTTGGATCCTCAGAGCTCAGCCTCCTGAGTAGCTAGGATGACAAGTGTGAGCCCTTGGTACCTGGCTTCAAGATGTTTTGTCACTCATTGTCATTGGCATTGGTAAACTTGATTCCTGTGCCATGAACGTTTCTGTGATTTTCATTCATAGATTAGATTCCTGCATGGTCAAATCCTAAAAGTGAGTTCAGATACCTTGAGTGCCCTTCAGTCTGGATTGTGTACATATGCCTTCAGTTAGGATTAGGATCTCTTACACTCACCACAAAAATAGAGAGAAACAAAGTTAGATAGCACATGAAATTAAAGGGACAGTGTAAAATACCCAGGAGAAATGTGTGCTTTCCTCTCTGTTCTTGAGTGTGGGCTTGAGGTAAGATGAAATCATGACTGAATTTAGGCCTGTGAGATTTCGTGGTGTGTGTTCTATGGGTTGGCAATTTCAAAACATATTTGTGTTGTTGCTATTGGTTTTTGTGCTCAAGTTTAGGGATCTAACATTTGAGCCATTGCTGCACTTGCTGGACTTAAGAATCGCACAGACTTTCCTGCCTGGGCTGGCTTGGAACCATGATCCTCAGATCTCAGCCTTCTGATTACATAGGGATTGTAGGATTACAGCAGTGTGCCACTGGCACTTAGCTTTATGGGGAGTTTTTAATGTGGAGGCTTCATGTGAGTCGGAATTACGTTTGGAAGGAAAAGTCATACAAGGAAAGTATCAGCAAATAATTCTAAACACCTTCATGACATATATGATATGATACCATTTATAAAAACCATATGCTAGTCGGGTGCTGCTGGTGGCTCATGCCTGTAATTCTGGCTAGTCAGGAGGCTGAGATGTGAGGACCGTGGTTCAAAGCCAGTCCAGGCATGCAAGTCCATGAGACTCTTATCTCCAGTTAAACTGCCAGAAAACTGGAAATGGCCCTGTGGCTCAAGTGGTAGAGCTCTAGCCTTGAGATGAAGAGCTCAGGGACAGCACCGAGGCTCAGAATTCAAGCCCTATTACTGACCAAAATAATCATATGCTAGAAATATTTTTATGAAAATCTTAAATATAGGAAAACCTATATTCACTACATTGTGGGAACCTCTATTATCTTCCTGTCTATCATCTATCTATAAATTATCTCCAATGCAAGAAGAAATTTGATATTACATATATACGTATATACATACTGTGAATCTATTTTGGTGAAAAGGAATAAGTAAACACCACTGAATTAAATTATAAGGCTTCAGGATAGCAAAAGAAACAATTCATCACCAGGTGCCGATGGCTCATGTCTGTTCTTGGTTCGAAGTCAGCCTCTACAGGAAACTGTGAGGCTCTTTTATAGACCAAGATGCTCAAAGCTGTAAGTGGTGCTGAGACACAAGTGGCAGAGTGCTTGCCTTGAACAAAAGACTCAGGGACAGTGCCTAGCCCAGAGTTCAAGCACTAGGAGTAACAAAAAAGAAGAAAAAAAGAAATAATTCATAGAGAGAAACCCATACGTAAGAATTGAGGGGAGGGGTCTGAGAATTTGGCCTAGTGGTAGAGTGCTTGCCTAGCATGCCTGAAGATGCGGTTTCGATTCCTCAGTACCACATACATAGAACAAAGCTGGAAGTGGTGCTGTGGCTCAAGTGGTATTGCTCTAGCCTTGAGAATGCCCAAGGACAGTGCTCAGGCCCTGAGTTCAATCTCCAGTACCAGTCCATTCCCGCTTTTGCCCGGGAGCTGTTCCAGGACAGGAGTGTTTGGGCCAGGCTGGCCCCGTCTGGCGTGGAGACCCAAGACTCCAGTCCCTCTCCTCATGGCAGCTCAAGGCTCACATCGAGTTCTGAGTTCCCTGAGGCAGTGGCCACTCCGTGTAACCGTCAGGGCCTGCAGTGTGTGGCAGGCCCCATCTTCTGGATGGTTCTCTTCAGGACAGCCTTGACGTCGGCGTGGGCAGGCTGTGGATGATGGGGTTGAGGATGGGAGTGACCACAGCAGAGAAGAGGGACAGCCAGGCGTCAGTGTCCGGGTCATAGCTGGCCTTGGGATGGATATAGATGAAGATGGCCGTGCCGTAGAGGAGGAGACGACGAGCATGTGGGAGGAGCAGGTGGAGAAGGCCTTGCGCCGGCCTTGGCTGAGGGCATGGGAGGATGGTGCCAGGATGAGGGCGCAGGGGCAGAGGATGGCGAGGGCCGCGTCCAGGAGGATCTGCATCTCGTGGAGGGTGGAGTCCCCGCACAGGAGCTGCAGCACCCGGGCTGGATCTCACAGAAGAAGTGAGGGATGGCGCTGGGGTGGAGAGGGGCAGGAGAAGATGAAGGGGGCCTGGTCCTCGCCCACCGCCCTGATGCCCTGGGGAGCCGCAGACACAGGGTGGGGCTTGGCAGCAGGTGGGGACCGAAGGTACGCGTGCAGATGGCTGCTGCGTGGTCGTAGGCCATGGCGCCCAGCAGGCAGCACCCTGTGGCTCCCAAGAAGGGGAGGAAGAACATGTGGAGCGCAGTCCACGCGGGACGTGGCTCCGGCCGGGAGCAGGCCGGGGCGCAGGCGCTCCAGCTGCGCGGGCAGCGTAATGGACGTGCAGGCCAGCTCCAGACCCGAGAGGACCTGGAGGAAGAAGTCCATGGAGACCACAGGCCGACGTGGTGGACGCCAGCAGCACGAGGAGGAGGTGGAAGCCAGGGCGAGCAGGTAGATGGGCAGGAAGGCGAAGAGCAGCCCTGCAGGTGGGCCAGGCGAGAAGCCCACCAAGAGGAATTCCTTCACCAGGGAGGTGCTGGCGCTCAGGATGCTTAGCGAGGGTGGACAGCCCCTCTTTCCCTCCTTCCCTCCTTGTCTCCTTCCCTCCTTGCCTCCTTCACTCATTCCCTGTTTCACTCCTTCCCCCTTTCACTCGTTCACTCTGTCACTGCTCGCCCTGCTTTGCCATCAGGCCCGGGACTGGATGTGTCCTCCCAGCAGATGGTTATTTATTTATTTTCTCTGCTTAACACCAGAACTTGTGCCATGTTGAAGGCATGAGAAACCCAGCTGCAAATCGAGATTTCCTTTTCTGTTCTTGGTCCCTGTCAGTCTTTTGCTTTCTTTTCCTTTCCTTCTTTCTCCTGATTCTATTTTCCTCTCAACTGCTCCACTCCAACCCCCTCTCTTCTGCCTCTCTCTTTCTCAGCCCAGCTTTTACCTCAGGCTCTCTGTCTTTCCTCTTTTTTTGGCGTTTTGCTTCAATTTGCAGTAATTTCATTTTATATCATTTCACTAACAGATGAACTTTACAGTGATTATTTACTGGGAAAATATTCAATACATTGTCTCTTTCAGCTAAGCAGTTCAATTATCTGTAGGAGTGAGATTCTTTAAAAAAAATGCTCTGCAAAATGAGAAGACCCTTCCTTGATAGCTTATTTTTATCGTACATCCTCAGAACCATCCGTTTGTATCATAATGTACACTCAGGCCCCTGAACTGCACACAGAAACTCCACTAACTGCACCCACTGACAAGCTGCATTTAAACATGTAAGTAAAGGAGAATGACCCAATATCCTTGGATGTTTAGTTGATCTATAATCACAAATGCATCACTTTTTGTATATATACTGACATCATGGCAAAGAACAATGGAAGTGAAAATGTATGTAGCATAAAAATGTAAGCACCAAAAGACAGGCTTAAATAAAACACATCAGTCCAAATTCTGTGCAGATACAACCATATATCAGAAATTTAAGCTAACACACAGATACTTTTTCAGCTGAGAATCCTTGGTTCATTCCACTTTGGGTCCTTTTTCAGTGTTTTCCAGGATGGGATTTGAACAGTATTGTTAAAAAATTTATCTGTAGAGAAAGCTTGTACTAAAGGCATTGGATGACGTGCTTGTTTTTTCCTCTTTCTACATACGGGATCCCTTGTGAGGAGAGTAGTTGTGATGTCTCATCAAGTCTCTGAGGACCAGAGTCTCCAAGCATATTTGACTTTCCAACAGGGAGCACTTTTCACATAACTAATTAATCTATTATTTTGGAGTCTGTTCCCTCCATCACAAGAATTTTAGGTGATCTCCCAAGAACATTGTAGCTATTGGTTTCTTTACCTGTTTCATATCTCAGATCAACAATAGTTTTTCTTTGTCATGATTTTTTTCTATCACTGTAGACATTCTGGTATATCTACCCAATGTAACAATTCATTTTACTGTATTGGTATACTTAATAATGAATTTACTTTTGCTTTTGCTTGTCCTAGGTTTTGAACTCTGTGTTTGGGCACTCAGAGAGCTGCCACTTGAGACACACCTCTACAAATTCTGGTATTTTTTTTATACCAGGCCCGGGTCTTGAACTCAGGGCCTGAGTAGTATCCTTGGGCTTTCTCAAGACTAGAGCTCTACCCTTTGAGCTACAGCACCACTTCTGGCTTTTTCTGTATATGTGGTACTGTGGAATCGAACCTGGGTCTTCATATATGCTAGGCAAGCACTCTACTTCCACCAGACTAAACTCCTGGCCACAGATTCTGGTGTTTTGTGATTAATTGAGGTTAAGAGTCTCATGAATTTTCCTGCCTAGGCTTCCTTTGAACCTTGATTCTCAGGTCTCAGCCTCCTGAGAAGCTAGGATTACAGGTGTGAGACACTGGCACCTGGCAGTAAATATACTTTGTAATCTTTCAGGTAGTCTCTTTTGTATTTTAGTCATTCTATAGAGAATTAAGTATATGAGAGAAACATTCCTGATCTTGTGAGCTTAAAAGTAACATTTTCCTGGAAAATTGTTCCTAATTTCTCTTGCTTTGACTTAAAAATTTATTATACAAGGGCTTTATTTACATTCTCATCATTGAATTTATTAATAAATTTATATTTCTTCTGTGTCTTTACATATTTTCAAAGATCTGATAGATTTTACAAGTTAGGAGTTTCAAAACATGCACAGTTCTTGCAATAACAAGCTCCAAATTCAAAAGTGGCCTAAACAGTAATATCTCCATGACCCCGATATTCTATTCTTTTTTTTTTTATTTTGGCCACTCCTGGGGCTTGAGTCAGGGCCTGGGTACTGTCCTTGGACACTTTTGCTTAAGGCAAGTGCTTTGGCTCAAGTGATGATGCAACACTTCTGGCTTTTTCTGTGTATGTGGTACACAGGAATTGAACCCAGGGCATCATGTACCACTAAGCTTTGTTCCTGGCCCATATATAATATTCTTATCAAATATATTTAACTAGATATAACCTGTATATAACTATAAGGTAACATTCACTATAAGGTAACATTCACAAGGCAAGCTGATGGTATATTATAAAGTGAAGTAACTTACACAGGTTCTTTGAAAACATTAATCTCAAAGACAAAAGGAAAGTAGATAAGGATAAATTGTTTTCATATAGTTTTTATTGTAATTAATAGACAGATTACATTATATTCACCAGATAGTAGGTGCATTACTTCACATACTTTGATACTTTCTCATGTGATAAAGATAAATTTTTTTTTTTTTTGCCAGTCCTAGGCTTGAGCTCAGGGCCTGAGCCCTGTCCTTGGACTTTCTCAAGGCTAGAGCTCTACCACTTGAGCCTCAGCACCACTTCTGGCTTTTTTCTATGTATGTGGTACGGAGGAACCGAACCCGGGTCTTCATGCATGCTAGGCAAGCACTGTAACCACTAGGCCAAACTCCCGGCCCCGAAAAAGATAAATTTTACACATCAATGGATATGTTAAGGAAAAATTTAACTCCTCAATGGATATGTTGAGTTGAAAAACTCTTATATAACTAGTGGAAGACAATAAAAATTAATAATGAATGTAATCTCAAAATAAGTAAACTTAAAAAAATAGGTAAACTTTATAATTCAGAATCTGAGTGAGCTACTTCAGATAAGCAAAAGTATTCATTTTTCTATTTTCTTTTTTATTAAAGAATTTAACATTGATTTTTACATCATATTTCACGTGATGTGTTTAACAAACAAGTATTCAAGAAGGGAATCTCTACATTTTATATATGCTTAATTGTTTGAAATAGGAGAGGGAAGGGGGAAATCAAGTTGTGCGGGGGGGAGGAGGGGAGGGAAATGGGGAACATGATATGAGAAAGGGTATCAATATTTGTGAAGTAATGTACCTTCTATCTGGTGAATATAATGTAACCCTTCTATTAATTACATTAAAAATATATGAACAAAGATGGGAATCTCTATATACAATCCATTTTTGTATTTTCATCATAAAATCACAGACACTCATTTGTGCCACTGATGTATTCAGAAATCACCATTAGGTTCAGACACTTGTTAACCTTCAGGATAGCAGTTGGAGGATTTGTGGTCTAGAAGGGATAAATCTCTCTGAGGTAGGCAGTGGCTCTCAGTTTACAAAGAAGGGAAGTTGCTGTAGTGAAAGCAGCCATGAGGCTTGTATATGACACTCAAACTAGTGTACAGTGATCTGAGCATTGCTAGGGATCACGCTCAGTGCCTTACCATGTGGCAAATGCTGAGCTACTTGAATATTCCTATTCAAGTGATGAGCAACAGCAATTTAATTCTGCCACTACCAGATCCTGTCCCAATATTGAGAATATTTTAACTAAAAATTTCCAGGTCATTAGAACTTGTAGCCAATTGCTTGTCATCAGTAACATAAATATCTCAGAAAGAAGAAATATGGGACAGAATGTGTGTGTGTGTGTGTGTGTGTGTGTGTGTGTGTGTGTGTGTGTGTGTGTGTCTGAAGGCAATCTGTCTCCTCTGGAACTCAACAGCTCTACAGTAAAAACCCAGTAATGAGAGTGAAGTGGATAAAGCCATACAAACAATTAAAACAAATTTAAGCTATTCTTAAGAGGGGTACATTAAGCTGGGTGCAGTGGCTCACACTTGTAATCCTAGTTATTCAGGGGGCTGAGATCTGAGGATTGCTGTTCAAAGCCATCCTGGGCACTAAAGACACTAAAGACCATGGGACTCCTATCTCCAGTTACCCAGTAGAAAATGGGAAGTGGGGCTGTGGCTCAAGGGTAGGGAGGTAGCCTTGAGATGAAGAGCTCAGGGACAGCACCCAGGTCCAGAATCCAAGCCCCAGGACTGACAACAAATGAAACTAAACAAAACAATCGGTTTAGTATGCTTTCTACATATTCTTGTATGCAATCAAGAATGCAAAAATGATTTTTACTCAGATTATTGAATAGATAGTACCCAATATTATTGGATAGTTCTTTGTAACTAAGTCCCATTGGGTTCACACATTGTAAAGTGATCAATACAGTTGTTAATACGTTATATTTCAAGGAGTTTAATGTAATAGTAATTATTGGAAAGGTAAATAACTGATATATGAATTCAAGATGACATTAAACTTTAAATTGTTATTAGCTGATGTACAGAGTGTAAAGATAACATTTAAAACACATGTACTGTTTCATGTTCTGAAAATTAGGAGGCAAATAAGCAATAGCCACCTTGCCCAGCTTACTAAACGAATTTTATCAACTTATAGCCCCAGACAAAGTCACCAGAAGGATTCTAGAGCAGTATCCCATTTATTGAAATTATCCTTCATTATTGACTACAATACAATATTAAATGCAGCTGGAACATGTTTTCCCATCTATTTTTCATTAGGTTTTCCAAACTCTAAATAATTTTGAGCAGTATTCACATTACCTTCTTGCATATTTATAAGTAAGAAGTAATTAGTAGTTTGTTTTTCTTTCATTTTTGACTCAGAGTTTCCCTCTGATCATCTTGGTGAAGGCGGTCTTGATTTCTTTGTTCCTCAAAGTGTAGATCAGTGGGTTCAGTCCAGGAGAGACCACAGTGTACATGATGGCAACAAGCCGGTCCTGGTCCACGGAGCTCCACGAGGCAGGACGCGCGTAAATGAAGAGAACAGGAGCGTATAAAAGAATAACTACTATGAAGTGGGAGGCACACGTGGACAGGGCTTTGTGCAGCATGCTGCAGGAGTGGGTCTTGAGGAAGAGATAGATGATGATGTAGAAATAAGAGAGAAGGATCAGAACAAACGTGCACATGCCAATAGTCCCAGAGACAGTATTGAGCAGCCACTGGTTGAGCTCAGTGTTCCCACAGGCCAGCTCCAGCAATGGCTTCACATCACAGAAGAAGTGGTGGATCTGGTTGGAAGCACAGAAGGTCAAGCGAGATGTCATGACTGAGTGCATCAGGGCATGGAAAAAGCCAATGGTCCAGACAGTGACAGCTATCTTGGCACAGAGCTGGGGACTCATGATGACAGGGTAGTGAAGGGGTTTGCAGATAGCCATGAGGCGATCAAATGCCATCACAGCCAGCAAAATGACCTCTGTGCTCCCCAGGAAGTGGAAGAAATGCAGCTGGCTTATGCATGCTGAGAAGGAAATGGCTTTGTTGGTAGATAGTAAATTTCCCAGCATCTTTGGCACTGTCACTGTGGAGAAACTTATATCTAGACATGCCAGATTTCCCAGAAAGAAGTACATCGGTGAGTGTAATCCCAACGCAAAGATGACTACAGTGAGGACAGCTCCATTCCCAGCCATGTTGACAAAGTAGACAGCGAGGAAAACAGTGAAGAGAAAAGGATTCAGTTCCTGGATGTCTGTAACTCCCAGGAGGAGAAATTCAGTGACTGAGCTTTGGTTCAGCATCACTGAAAAGATGATTATGACAGTGATTTGTGGAACACTGTATGGAGAACCAGCTGGGTTTGTCTTGGCAAGACAAATAGGGTGCTGTGTTTTACATAATTCCACCTTAGATTGTATCTGGCATTTGTCCCTAGGACTAATGTTACTTATTAGTTATGTATCCATTTTTATGCTCTTACCTGGTGAAGTTTGCAGTTCAGAGCCACACAAGTAAGACAGTCTTTGTATTTCCATTGACTATTGAGGTAGAAAAACCGTTGAGATAATTCATGCTGTTGATTGTGGCACAAACTCTTCATACTTCCAAAGCCTCTCCTTGTCTTTCTGAAAAATCGAGTCATTGTTTTAATAAGGCACAAATCTCTAGACCTAAAAATCCCGAGAGAATATTGTCCCCTGGGCTGAGCTGAATTCATGTAAGATTAATCAAGAAATCTTTTCACCCCGGCAGTATATGGAAATTTCCTCAGACATCTAATATATAGTATTCTCTTTTACAAAAAGCCTCCCTAATATCTTTATTATGCTGATCCCTTAGTTTCAGAGGTATAGACAACCTAGATATCAATAGCATATGGTATTTTCTTTCTTAGCGCATTGTAATTGTATCAAGTTATGATCCTTTTAAGACTTTCGTACATGTCTTTCATATCCTTTGAGCATGCACAGCCCTCAGATTACCTCTCTGATTTTAACTACTGAGTTCTAGATTTTTCTCTGGCCTCCTAAAAGTGCCCACAGCACTCTTCTAAATTTTTATGGAATGAGACTGGTACTGGAGATTGAATTTAGGACCTGGGCACTGCCCCTGAGCTTTTCATTCAAGGCTAGCACTCAACCAGTTTGAGCCACAGCAGTACTTCAGCCTTTTAGGTGGTTAATTGGAGTAAGAGACTCAAGGACTTTCCTGCCCTGGCTGACTTTGCACTTGGATCCTCAGATCTCAGCCTCCTGAGTAGCTAGGATGACAGGTGTGAGCCATTGGTACCTGGCTTCAAGATGTTTTGGCAATCATTGGCATTGGCATTGGTAAACTTGATTCCTGTCCCATGAATGTTTCTGTGATTTTCATTCATAGATTAGATTCCTGCATGGTCAAATCCTAAAAGTGAGTTCAGATACCTTGAGTGTCCTTCAGTCTGGATTGTGTACATATGCCTTTGTTTAGGGTTAGGATCTCTTACACTCACCACAAAAATGGTGAGAAACAAAGTTAGATAGCACATGAAATTTAAGAGACAGTGTAAAATACCCAGGAGAAATGTGTGCTTTCCTCTCTGTTCTTGAGTGTGGGCTTGAGGTAAGATGAAATTATGACTGAATTTAGGCCTGTGAGAATTCGTGGTGTGTGTTGTTAGTGCACAGAACTGTTCTAGGGGATGGCAATTTCAAAACATGTTTTTGTTGTTGTTTTTTTTGTGCTCAAGGTTAGTGCTCTAACACTTGAGCCGTAGCTCCACTGGCAGCTATTTTTGGTAGTTAATACTGGAGATAAGAGTGGCATAGACTTTACTGCCTGGGCTGGCATAATTCTCAGATCTCAGTCTCTGGAGTAGCAAAAAAGGAAAAGAAAAAAAGAGAAACAATTCATAGAGTGAACAGACACATAAGAATTGAGGGGAGGGGCCGAGAGTGCTTGCTTAGCATGACAGAGGATCCAGATTCGACCCGTGGGTACTACATACACAGAAAAAAGCTGGAAGTGGTGCTGTGGTAGTGTTCTTGCCTTAAGAATGCCCAAGGACAGTGCTCAGGCTCTGAGTTCAATCTCCAGTACCAGTCCATCCCCGCTTTTCCCTGGGAGCTGTTCCAGGACAGGAGTGTTTGGGCCAGGCTGGCCCCGTCTGGCGTGGAGACCCAAGCCTCCTGTCCCTCTCCTCAGGGAAGCTCAAGGCTCACATTGAGTTCTGAGTTCCCCGAGGCAGTGGCCACCCCGTGTAACCGTCAGGGCCTGCAGTGTGTGGCAGGCCCCATCTTCTGGATGGTTCTCTTCAGGACAGCCTTGATGTCGGCGTGGGCAGGCTGTGGATGATGGGGTTGAGGATGGGAGTGACCACAGCAGAGAAGAGGGACAGCCAGGCGTCAGTGTCCGGGTCATAGCTGGCCTTGGACGGATATAGATGAAGATGGCCGTGCCGTAGAGGAGGAGACGACGAGCGGGTGGGAGGAGCAGGTGGAGAAGGCCTTGTGCCGGCCTTGGCTGAGGGCATGGGAGGATGGTGCCAGGATGAGGGCGCAGGGGCAGAGGATGGCGAGGGCCGCGTCCAGGAGGATCTGCATCTCGTGGAGGGTGGAGTCCCCGCACAGGAGCTGCAGCACCCGGGCTGGATCTCACAGAAGAAGTGAGGGATGGCGCTGGGATGGAGAAGGGCAGGAGAAGATGAAGGGGGCCTGGTCCTCGCCCACCGCCCTGATGCCCTGGGGAGCCGCAGACACAGGGTGGGGCTTGGCAGCAGGTGGGGACCATAGGGACGCGCAGATGGCGGCCAGCTGGACGCATCCTGTGGTGCCCAAGAAGAGGAGGAAGAACATGCAGAGCACAGCTCACGCGGGACGTGGCGCCGGCGGGGGCGCAGCGCTGCAGCAGTGCGGGCAGCGTGATGGTGGTGCAGGCCAGCTCCAGGCCCGAGAGGACCCGGAGGAAGAAGTCCATGGAGACCACAGGTTGGTGTGGTGGACGCCAGAAGCACAAGGAGGAGGTGGAGACCAGGGCGAGTAGGTAGATGGGCAGGAAGGCGAAGAGCAGCCCTGCAGGTGGGCCAGGCGAGAAGCCCACCAAGAGGAATTCCTTCACCAGGGAGGTGCTGGCGCTCAGGATGCTTAGTGAGGGTGGACAGCCCCTCTTTCCCTCCTTCCCTCCTTGCCTCCTTCCCTCCTTGCCTCCTTCCCTCCTTCACTCATTCCCTATTTCTCTCCTTCCCCCTTTCACTCGTTCACTCTGTCACTGCTTGCCCTGCCTTGCCATCAGGCCCGGGACTGGATGTGTCCTCCCAGCAGATGGTTATTTATTTATTTTCTCTGCTTAACACCAGAACTTGTGCCATGTTGAAGGCATGAGAAACCCAGCTGCAAATCGAGATTTCCTTTTCTCTTCTTGGTCCCTTGTCAGTCTTTTGGTTTCTTTTCCTTTCCTTCTTTATCCTGATGCTCTTTTCCTCTCAATTGCTGCACTCATCCCTCTCTGTCCTCTGCCTCTGCCTCTCTCAGCCCAATTTTTCACCTCAGGCTCTCTCCCCTCTGCTTATCTTGATTTACCCCCTTCCTTATCCAATTTCAAATAACCAATTAAGCATATATAAAATATATCAGATAACAAGGTGAGATATTGTAACAATATGAGGTAACCAAGGGTTGGCAAGAGAGATGAGAGATAACAGTACATTAAGGACAACAGTCACTCATTATATGGCTTTTGTTTCCTTCTGCTGGAGGTCCTTACATTTAGTGTCATACTATTTGGCCTAATGTCCCTAGATTTTGTTCTGTTGTGAATCTCTGCTAGGAGAGCCCAAGGTTTCTACTGATTATGACAAATGAGGGAAACCATTGAGCCTATGTTCCTTTGAGTCTGGCTTACTTCACTTAATATGATTTTTTTCTAAGTCTTTCCATTTCCTTACAAATGGGGCAATGTCGTTCTGACAGCAGCATAGAATTCCATTGTGTATAAATACCACATCTTGTTGATCCAGGAGTGAGATTCTTTAAAAAAAAATGCTCTGGAAAATGAGAAGACCTATCCTCCATTGCTTATTTTTATAGTACAGCTTCAGAAACACCATCCATTTCTATCATCATGTACACTCGAGCCCCGGAACTGCACACAGAAACTCCATTAACTGCTCCCACTGACACACTGCATTTATACGTGTAAGTACAGGAGAATGACCCAATATCCTTGGATATTAAGTTGATCTATAATCACAAATGCATCAGTTTTTGTATTATACACTGACATCATGGCAAAGAACAATGGAAGTGAAAATGTACTTAGCATCAAAATATAAGCACCAAAAGACAGGCTTAAGTAAACATCAGTCCAAATTCTGTGCAGATACAACCATATATCAGAAATATAAACTAACACACAGATACTTTTTCAGTGGAGAGTTCTTGCTTCATTCCACCTTGGGTCCTCTTTCAGTGTTTTCCAGGATGGGATTTGAACAGTATTCTTAAAAAATTTATCTGTAGAAAAAGCTTGTACTAAAGGCATTGGATGACGTGCGTGTTTTTTCCTCTTTCTACATATGGGGTCCCTCGTGAGGAGAGTAGGTGTGGTGTCTCATCAAGTCTCTGAGGACCTGAGTCTCCAAGCCAATTTGACTTTCCAAGAGTTAGAACTTTTCACATAACTAATTAATCTATTATTTTGGAGTCTGTTCCCTCCATCACAAGAATTTTAGTTGACCTCTCAAGAACATTGTAGCTATTGGTTTCTTTATCTCTTTCATATCTCTGGTCAATGATAGTTTTTCTTTCTCATGATTTTTTTCTATCAATGTAGACATTCTGGTATGTCTACACAATGTAACAATTCATTTTACCTCACTGGTATACTTAATAATCAATTTACTTTGGTTTTGCTGGTCCTAGGTTTTGAACTCTGTGTTTGGACACTGTCTCTGAGCATGAGACGCACCTCTAGAAATTCTGGCATTTTTTTAATAGCAGTCCTGGGGCTTGAACTCAGGGCCTGAGTAGTAACCTTGGGCTTTCTCAAGGCTAGAGCTCTACCCCTTGAGCCACAGCACCACTTCCGGCTTTTTGTGTGTATGTGGTACTGTGGAATTGAACCTGGGTCTTTGTGTATGCTAGGCAAGCACTCTACTCCCACCAGACCAAATCCCTAGCCCCAAATTCTGGCTTTTTGTGATTAATTGAAATTAAGAGTTTCATAGATTTTCCTGCCTAGGCTTCCTTTGAATCTTGATTCTCAGATCTCATCCTCCTGAGAAGCTAGGATTACAGGTGTGAGCCACTGGCATCTGGTAGTAAATTTACTCTCTAACTGTTCAGAGAGTCTCTTTTGCATTTCAGTCATTCTTTTTTTTTTTTTTTTTTTTTTGCCAGTCCTGGGCTTGAGCTCAGGGCCTGAGCACTGTCCTTGGACTTTCTCAAGACTAGAGCTCTACCACTTGAGCCTCAGCACCACTTCTGGCTTTTTTCTATGTATGTGGTACCGAGGAATCGAACCCGGGCTCTTCATGCATGCTAGGCAAGCACTTTAACCACTAGGCCAAACTCCCGGCCCCTGCATTTCAGTCATTCTATAGAGAATTACGCATGTGAGAGAAACATTTTTGACCTAGTGAGCTTAAAAATAATAATTTCCTGGAAAATCATTCCTAATTTCTCTTGCTTTGACTTAAAAATTGGTTATACAAGTGTTTTATTTACATTCTCATAATTGACTTTATTATTTAAGTTATATTTCTTCTGTGTCTATACATATTTTCTTAGAACTGGTGAATTCTATTAGTTAGGTGTTTTCAAAACATGTATATTTCTTGCATTAACAAGCTCCAAACTAAAAATTGGCCTAAACAGTAATTTCACTTATTGCTTCATATAAGCCAAAGTTCATGGTTTAATTATATAAGATTTCCCATACTTTCCTACAGATTCCTTTGTCTCTCTCCCTTTTATTAGGTTTGGCTGAAACTAATGAGAATGCCTGTAGCTAAAAGATCAAAATGTTATCATTTTACCACGGAATTAGGGAACTATGGCTGCTCTGATCTGAGAAGTCCTCAGGAATCTTGTTCCCTGTCTGTTTATCAGTTCCTGTTCCTGCGGTGGGGTCCTTTTAGGATGGAGATAGCTCTTTTTTAGAGAACATAATGCAGTAAAATACTCTGTATTATTATCTATTCAGGTAAACTTGCTACTAGTTTAGAACTGAACCAAGGGCACTGCATGTTCTATGCTTTACCACTGAGCAATATCTCCATGACACCGATATTCTATTCTTTTTTTTCTTTTGGCCACTCCTGGGGCTTGAACTCAGGGCTTGGGCACTGTCCTTGGACACTTTTGCTCAAGGATAGTGCATTGTCTCTTGAGCCACAGCAACATTTCTGTTTTTTTTGTGTATGTGGTACTGAGAAATTGAGCCCAGGGGATCATGTATGCTAGGTGAGCACTCTACCACTAGGCTATGCTCCTGGCCATATGTAATATTCTTGTCAAATATATTTAAGTAGATATAACCTGAGTATAACTATAAGGCAACCTTCACAAGCCAAGTTGGTGGTATATTATAAAGTGAACTAACTTATACAGACTCTTCAAAAATAGTAATCCCAAAAAGTAAAAGGAAGGTAGATAAGGATAAATTTTACACATCAATGAATATGTTATATCGAAAACTTTTTATAGAACTATTGGAAGTTAATAAAACTGAAATGAATAATGCATATAGTCTCAAAATAATTAAACTTTATAATTCAGAATCTGAGTAAACTAGTTCATAGAAACAAAAGGTGTTCATTTTTCTATTAAAATCACAGACACTCATTTATGCCTCTGATGTATTCAGAAATCACCCTTAGGCTCAGACACTTGTTAATGTTCAGGATAGCAGTTGGAGGGTTTGTGGAGCAATTGGGAACCTGCCTGGTCCACAAGGCATACAGCTCTCTGAGGTAGGCAGTGGCTCTGAGTATACAAAGAAGGGAAGTTGCTGTAGTGAAAGCAGCCATGAGGCTTCTGTTTGACACTCAAGCTAGTGTACAGTGATCTGAGCATTGCTAGGGTTCAGGTCCATTTTCCTTACTATGTGGGAAAATGCTGAGCTACTTGACTATTCCTATTCAAATGATGAGCAACAACATTTCAATTCTGCCACTACCAATCCTGTCCCAATATTGAGAATATTTTAACTGAAAACGTCCAGGTGGTTAGAACTTGTAGCCAATTGCTTGTCATTAGTAACATAAATACCTCAAAACAAGAAAAATGGCACAGAATGTGTGTGTGTGTGTGTGTGTGTGTGTGTGTGTGTGTGTTTCTGTTTGTGTGTATGCAGGCGCACATGTGTATGTGTGTCTCTGTGTGTCTCTGAAGGCAATCTGACTCTTCTGGAACTCAACAACCCTATAGCAAAAACCCAGTAATGATAGTGAAGTGGATAAAGGCATAGAAACAATTAAAACAATTTAAGCTATGCTTAAGAAGGGGTACTTTAAGCCAGGCACAGTGGCTCATACCTGTAATCCTAGTTAATCAAGAGGCTGAGATCTGAGGATCACTGTTGGAATCCAGTGTTGGCACTAAAGAGCATGAGACTCTTATCTCCAATTAACCACTAGAAAATGAGACGTGGGGCTGTGGCTCAAGGGTTGGGTGGTAGTCTTGAGCTGAAGAGCTCAGGGATGGTGCCCAGACCCAGAGGCCACACCCCAGGACTGACAACAAACAAAACTAAAGAAAAGAACAGTTGGTTTAGTGTATTTTCTACTTATTCTTGTATGCAATCAGGAATGCAAATATGATTGTTACTCAGATTACTGAATAGATAGTAGCCAATATTGGTGGATAGTTTTTGTAACTAAGTCCCATTGGGTTCACACATTGTAAAGTGATCAATATAATCGTCAATACTTTATATTACAAGGACTTTAATATAAGAGTAATTATTGGAGAGGTAAATAACTGATATATGAATTCAAGATGACTTTAATTTTTAAATTGTTATTAAGTTATGTACAGAGGGTAAAGTTTCTTGTTCTGAAAATTAGGAGGCAAATAAGCAATAGGCACCATGCACAGTTTACCAAACCAATTTTATCAACTGATATCCCCCAGACAATGTCACCACAGGGATCTAGATCAGTATCCCATTTATTCAAATTATCCTTACATTATTGACTGCAAAACACTATCAAAAAAGCTGGTTTTCCCATTTATTTTTCATTAGATTTCTCCAAACGCTAAAGAATTTTAAGCAGTATTCCCATTACCTTCTTGCTTGTTTATAAGCAAGAAGTAATTAGTAGTTTGTTTCTTCCTTTCTTTTTTTAACTCAGCGTTTCCCTCTGATCATCTTGGTGAAGGCGGTCTTGATTTCTTTGTTCCTCAAAGTGTAGATCAGTGGGTTCAGTCCAGGAGAGACCACAGTGTACATGATGGCAACAAGCCGGTCCTGGTCCACGGAGCTCCACGAGGCAGGACGCGCGTAAATGAAGAGAACAGGAGTATATAGAATAATAACAACCATGAAGTGGGAGGCACATGTGGACAGGGCTTTGTGCAGCATGCTGCAGGAGTGGGTCTTGAGGAAGAGATAGATGATGATGTAGAAATAAGAGAGAAGGATCAGAACAAACGTGCACATGCCAATAGTCCCAGTGACAGTATTGAGCAGCCACTGGTTGAGCTCAGTGTTCCCACAGGCCAGCTCCAGCAATGGCTTCACGTCACAGAAGAAGTGGTGGATCTGGTTGGAAGCACAGAAGGTCAAGCGAGATGTCATGACTGAGTGCATCAGGGCATGGAAAAAGCCAATGGTCCAGATAGTGACAGCTATCTTGGCACACAGCTGAGGATTCATGATGACAGGGTAGTGAAGGGGTTTGCAGATAGCCATGAGGCGATCAAATGCCATCACAGCCAGCAACATAGCCTCTGTGCTCCCCAGGAAGTGGGAGAAATGGATCTGGCTTATGCATGCCGAGAAGGAAATGGATTTATTGGTAGAGAGTAAATTTCCCAGCATCTTTGGCACTGTCACTGTGGACAAACTTGTATCTAGACATGCCAGATTTCCCAGGAAGAAATACATCGGCGAGTGTAATCCCGACTCAAAGATGACTACGGTGAGGACGGCTCCATTCCCAGCCACGTTGACAAAGTAGACAGTGAGGAAAACAGTGAAGAGAAAAAGATTCAGTTCCTGGATGTCTGTAACTCCCAGGAGGCGAAATTCAGTCACTGAGCTTTGGTTCAGCATCACTGAAAAGATGATAATGACAGTGATTTGTGGAACACTGTAAGGAGAACCAGTTGGGTTTATCTTGGCCAGACAAATATTCTGCTATGTTTTACATAATTCCACCTTAGATTGTATCTGGCATTTGTCCCTAGGACTAATGCTACATATTAATTATGTATCCATTTTTATTCTCTTACCTGGTGAAGTTTGCAGTTCAGATCCAGACAAGTAAGACAAACTTTGTATTTCCAGTAACTATCGAGGTAGAAAGACAGTGGAGCTAGTTCATGTTGTTGATTGTGGGACAAACTCTTCATACCTCCAAAGCCTCTCCTTGTCTTTCTGAAAAATCAAGTCAGGGTTTTAATGAGGCACAAATCTCTATACCTAAAAAATCCCAAGAGAAAATTTTCCCCCAGGGCTGAGCTGAATTGATGTAAGAGTAAACAGGAAGTCTTTTCACCCCCAGCAGTATATGGAAATTGCCTCAGACATCTAATATATAGTGTTCTATTTTACAAAAAGTCTCCCTATTCTCTTTATTATGCTTGTCCCTTAGTTTCAGAGCTATAGACAATGTAGATATCAATAGCATAAGGCATTTTCTTTCTGTACTTAGTGCATCATCATGTTTGTATCAAGTTATGATCCTTTATGAATTTCATACATGCCTGTAATATCCTTTAAGCATGCACAGCCCTTAGATTAGCTCTCTGATTTTCCTACTGAGTTCTGGATTTCTCTCTATATATCCCTATCTGTGCTCACAGTACTCTTCTAACTTTCTATGGGACCAGACTGGTACTGGAGATTGAACTTAGGGCCTGGGTGCTGCCCCTGAAGTTTTCACTCAAGGCTAGCACTCGACCAGTTTGAGCCACAGCACTACTTCAGGTTTTTAGGTGGTTAATTGGGGTAAGAGACTCATGGACTTTCCTGCCCTAGCTAACTTTGCACTTGGATCCTCAGATCTCAGCCTCCTGAGTAGCTAGGATGACAAGTGTAAGCCCTTGGTACCTGGCTTCAAGATGTTTTGGCAATCATTGTCATTGGCATTGGTAAACTTGATTCCTGTCACATGAATGTTTCTGTGATTTTCATTCATGGATTAGACCTCCTGCATGGTCAAATCCTAAAAGTGAGTTCAGATACCTTGAGTGTCCTTCAGTCTGGATTGTGTACATATGCCTTCAGTTAGGATTAGGATGTCTTACATTCACCAGAAAAATGGTGAGAAACTTAAGGGACGGTATAAAATACCCAGGGTAAATGTGTGCTTTCCCCTCTGTTCTTGAGTGTGGGCTTGAGGTAAGATGAAATCATGTCTGAATTTAGGCTTGTCAGAATTCATGGTGTGTGTTGTTAGTGCACAGAACTCTTCTAGGGGCTGGCAATTTCAAAACATGTTTGTGTTGTTGTTATTGGTTTTTGTGCTCAAGGATAGTGCTCTTAACACTTGAGGTATACCTGCACTTGCAGCTATTGTAATGGACTTAAGAGTCGCACAGACTTTCCTGCCTGGGGCTGGCTTGGAACCATGATCCTCAGATCTCAGCCTTCTGATTACATAGGGATTGTAGGATTACAGCAGTGTGCCACTGGCACTTAGCTTTATGGGGAGTTTTTAATGTGGAAGCTTCATGTGAGTCGGAATTACGTTTGGAAGGAAAAGTCATACAAGGAAAGTATCAGCAAATAATTCTAAACACCTTCATGACATATATGATATGATACCATTTATAAAAACCATATGCTAGTCGGGTGCTGCTGGTGGCTCATGCCTGTAATCCTGGCTAATCAGGAGGCTGAGATGTGAGGACCGTGGTTCAAAGCCAGTTCAGGCATGCAAGTCCATGAGACTCTTATCTCCAGTTAAACTGCCAGAAAACTGGAAATGGCGCTGTGGCTCAAGTGGTAGAGCTCTAGCCTTGAGATGAAGAGCTCAGGGACAGCACCGAGGCTCAGAATTCAAGCCCTATAACCGACCAAAATAATCATATGCTAGAAATATTTTTATGAAAATCTTAAATACAGGAAAACCTATATTCACTACATTGTGGGAACCTCTATATTATCATCCTATCTATCATCTATCTATAAATTATCTCCAATGCAAGAAGAAATTTGATGATATTACATATATACATATATACATACTGTGAATCTATTTTGGTGAAAAGGAATAAGTAAACATCACTGAATTAAATTACAAGGCTTCAGGATAGCAAAAGAAACAATTCATCACCAGGTGCCGATGGCTCGTGTCTGTTCTTGGTTCGAAGTCAGCCTCTACAGGAAACTGTGAGGCTCTTTTATAGTCCAAGGTGCTCAAAGCTGTAAGTGGTGCTGAGACACAGTGGCAGAGTGCTTGCCTTGAACAAAAGACTGAGGGACAGTGCCCAGCCCAGAGTTGAAGCCCTAGGAGAAACAAAAAAGAAAAAAAATCAAGAGAAACAATTGATAGAGTGAACAGATTCGTAAGAATTGTGAGGTGGGGCCGGATTTTGGCCTAGTGGTAGAGTGCTTGCCTATCATGCCTGAAGATGCGGGATTGATTCCTCAGCACCACATACATAGTTTGCAGGTCAGAGCCACACAAGTAAGACAGTCTTTGTATTTCCATTAATTATCCAGGTAGAAAAACAGTGGAGATAGTTCATGCTGTTTTTTTGTGGCATAAACTCTTCAAAGCCTCCAAAGCCTCTCCTTGTCTTTCTGAAAAATGGAGGCATGGTTTTAATGAGTCACAAATCTCTAGACCTAAAAATCCCAAGAGAAAATTTCCCCCCAGGGCTGAGCTGAATTGATCTAAGAATAAACAGGAAGTCTTTTCACCCCCTCAGTGTATGGAAATTGCCTCACACATCTAATATATTTTACAAAAAGCCTCCCTATTCTCTTTATTATGTTTGTCCCTTAGTGTCAGAGCTATCGACAACCTAGATATCAATAGTATAAGGCATTTTCTTTCTTTACTTAGTGCATCATTGTGTTTGTATCAAGTTATGATCCTTTATGAATTTCATACGTGCCTGTAATATCCTTTGAGCATGTCCCACCCTCAGATTACCTCTCTGATTTTTCCTACTGAGTTCTGGATTTCTCTGTCTAACTTTTCATGGGATGGGTCTGGTACTGGAAACTGAAATTAGGGCATGAACGCTGTCCTTGAGTTTTTCACTCAAGGCTAGCATCCTGTTGCTGTGTTGAATAAATATTAATTGATTTGTGTATGTTGAACCATCTGTGCACCCCTGGGATGAATCCTGTTTGATCATAGTGTATGATTTTTTTGATGAGTTGCTGAAAACGGTTGGCCAGTATTTTGTTGAGAAGTTTTGCATCAATATTCATCAAAGAAATGGGTCTATAGTTCTCTTTCTTTGATGAATCTCTGTCTGCTTTCGGGATGAGGGTTATAGTGGCTTCATTGAATGAGTTTGGCAAAGAGCCTCTGTTTTCAATTTTGTTGAAGAGGTTGAGGAGTATTGGTGTGAGCTCTGCTTTGAAGACTTTATAGAATTCAACTGTGAATCCATCTGGCCCTGGACTTTTCTTGGATGGAAGGTCTCTTATTGCCATTTCTATGTCAGTGATCAAAATAGGTCTGCTTAGTTGGATTAGGTCTTCTTGGTTCAATGTGGGTATTTTAATATTTGCTAGAAATTCATCCATTTCTTCTAGATTCTCAAATTTGTTGTCATAAAGGTTTGAAAAGTATACCAGCATGATGCTCTGGATCTTGGTAATTTCTGTTGTGATATTTCCATTCTCATCTGTGATTTTGTTTATTTGGGTGTACTCCCTTCTTTTTTTGGTAAGATTTGCTAAGGGTCTGTCAATTTTATTTTTTCAAAGAAACAACTCCTTGTTTTGTTGATTCTTTCTGTAGTTTTTTGTACTCCAATTCATTTAGTTCTGCTTTGATTTTAATAATTTGCTTCCTTCTATTGGGATTTTAGGGTTAGTTTGTTGCTCTTTTACCAAGAGCTTAAGGTAGGACATTAAATTATTGGTTTGCAATTTTTCCAATTTATTAATGTAAACACTCAGAGCTATAAATTTTCCTCTGAGTAATGCCTTTGCTCTGTTCCAAAGGAGCTGGTATTTTGTGTGCTCCTTTTTGTTAAATTTCATAAACTGTTGAATTTCTGTTCTGATCCTCGATGACCCATTGGTGATTCAACAATGTGTTGTTCAATCTCCATGAGTTACAGGGTTTTCATTGGTGGAGACTGTTGTTCAGTTCCAATTTGGTGCCCCTGTGGTCTGAGAGAATACAGGGAATAATTTCAGTGTTTCTGAATCTACACACATTTGCTTTATGCCCTAAAATGTGGTCTATTTTGGAAATTGTTCCATGTGCTGCTGAAAAAAATGTATATTGTGATGTTCTTGGTGAAATATTCTGCAGATGTCTATTAGATCTAGTACGTCTATACAGTTTTTCAATTCTGAAGTTTCTCTGTTGAGTTTTTGCCTAGTTGATCTGTCCATAGGTGAGAGTGGTGTGTTAAAGTCACCAACAATCACTGTGTTTCGATCTATGTGTGGTTTCAGTGAATATAAGGTTTGCTTGATCCACGTTCAGTGCTCCGGGATTAGGTGTGTAGATATTTAGGATGGTTATATCCTCCGGGAGGAGAGATCCCTTTATTCGTATGTAACTTCCTTTGTCTTTTCTCACTCATTTTAGTTTGAAGTCTATTTTATCTGATATGAGGTTGGCGACTGCAGCCTGTTTATGGGGGCCTTTAGCTTGATAAACTTTATTCCAATCTCTCAATTTCAAAAAGTTTTTGTTTTTTAGGGTAAGATATGCCTCTTGAATGCAGCAGAACGATGGATCTTGCTTTTTGATCCAACTAGACAGTCTATGCTGTTTAATTGGAGAGTTAAGTCCATTGATATTGAGAGTTAGGATCGAAAAATATTTACTAGTTCCTGCCATTTTTAAAAGCTTTCATTAGGGCCTGTGTCTTGACAGTTCTCGTGGTACTTAGCTGGTATGAGTTTTAGGTGCCATTTCTTTGTCAGTATCACATTTGTGTTTGTTTTCAATTTGTAGAACATCTTTGAGAATTTTCTGTAATACTGGTTTGGTTGCTACATAATGTTGCAACTTTTCCTTGGAATGGAAGGATTTTATTGTTCCCTCAGTTATGAATGAGAACTTAGCTGGGTACAGTATTCTTGGTTGGTAGTTATTTGTCTTAAGGGCATGACATATATCCTTCCATTTTCTTCTTACTTGCATGGTCTCTTCTGAGAAATCTGTGGTGATTCTGATTGGTTTTCCTTTTTAGGTGATTGTTCTCTTCTCCCTGGCTGCTTTTAGAATCCTTTCATTGGTCTCTATTGATCCTGTACGGATTACAATGTGGCAGTGGGATGTCCTTTTCTGGTCAGGTCTGTTTGGGGTTGTAAAAGCTTCTTGTATCTGGATGGGCCTGCCCTTCTGGATATTTGGGAAGTTCTCAGACCATTCCCTGAAGTCTATTTCCAATACCATTGACCTCTTTCTCCAGGCTTTCTTCAATACCAATTAGCTTTAGATTATGTTTCTTAATTGTATGTTGGACTTCCTGAAGTGTTCCCTCAAATTTCCTAGATTTGGTTTGACACATTTTCTGTTCTTTCTCTATAAAAACTAGGTTATCTTCAACCCCAGAGATTCTTTCTTCTGCATTGTCTAACCTGCTATCAATAGTTTCTAAAGTATACTTTATCTCCCTTCTTTCCAATTGCTCATTTTTGATGCCTTGCATCTCTTGTTTTAGATTGTGTATGGACTTCTTTAAGTCCTTGATTTCCATTTGAGTGGTTAGCTCAGCAACTTTACGCTCATTGAACATTTGTTGGAGTTGGGTCAACTTTTTGTTTGTGGATTCTATAAATTCATCCATTTTTCTTTGTAAATCCTTTGTTATGGTCTCCTTTATGGCTTCCTCATGTTCATGTATCTCCTTCTTTATGGTTTCATCTTGTATAGGTATGGCTTCCTCACGTATCTCTTTCTGTATGTTTTCAAACTTTTCATTATTCATGTTTATCAATTGTATTTGTATAGCATTT
Source organism: Megascapheus bottae (assembly GCF_031878675.1). Taxonomy (NCBI): domain Eukaryota; kingdom Metazoa; phylum Chordata; class Mammalia; order Rodentia; family Geomyidae; genus Megascapheus; species Megascapheus bottae. The sequence continues at coordinate 15,258,400 of NC_143530.1, forward strand.
AGAGGACTCTCCTCTAGTTTTGCCATTGACTGCTCCATTGCCTGTTTATATTGGGTGGGAGATGCTATTCCTTGATTTGCCAGTTTTCTTGAGTTCTGCCCATTTGAAAATGGGAGCAAGATTAATACTGCACAAGACTATAATTTTTTTTTTTGCCAGTCCTGGACTTGAGCTCAGGGCCTGAGCACTGTCCTTGGACTTTCTCAAGGCTAGAGCTCTACCACTTGAGCCTCAGCACCACTTCCGGCTTTTTTTTTCTATATGTGCTACCGAGGAACCGAACCCGGGTCTTCATGCATGCTAGGCAAGCACTTTAACCACTAGGCCAAACTCCCGGCCCCAAGACTATAATTTTTTTAAAGAATTTATTAATGTTGATTTTTACATCATATTTTATTTTATTTTATTTTTTTGCATTTTTTATTGTAATTAGTAAAAGGGTTACATGATATTTGCCAGATAGAAGGTGCATTAATTCACATACATTGATACCCTTTCACATGTCTTGGTACCCATTTCCCTCCCCCCCACCCCCACCCATCTTGGTTTTACCCCCTTCCCTATCAAATTTCAAATATCCAAATACAAATAAATTCAATATATCAGATAACAAAGTGAGATACTATACCAATATGAGATAACCAAGGGACAGCAAAGGAGATGAGAGACAACATAGTACATTAAGGACAACAATCATTTGTTATATGGCTTTTGTTTTGATATCCTGGAGGTCCTTTCAATTAGCTTCATAGTATATGGCCTTATGTATCAAGATTTTGCTCTATTGCAGATCTCTGCTAGTAGAGCCCAAGGTTTCTACTGATTATGACGAATGAGGGAAACCATTGAGCCTATGTTCCTTTGAGTCTGGCTTACTTCACTTAATATGATTTTTTCTAAGTCTTCCATTTCCTAACAAATGGGGCGATGTCATTCTTTCTGACAGCAGCATAGAATTCCATTGTGTACAAATACCACAACTTGTTGATCCACTCATCAACTGAGGGACATCTAGGTTGGTTCCATATCTTTGCTATGGTGAATAGTGCTGCAATGAACATTGTTGTGCTAGTGGACTTAGTATGCCCTTGTTTCTGGATGGTTGGGTAAATGCCAAGTAGTAGAATTGCTGGGTCATAGGGGAGTTCTATGTTTAGCCTTTTGAGGCACTGCCACACTGATTTCCATAGTGGTTGAACGAGTTTGCACTCCCTCCTGGCCACATCCCCTCCAGCATCTGTTATTATTCGTTTTCCTGATCCTGGCCATTCTAACTGGAGTGAGGTGGAATCTTAGAGTTTACATCATATTTTAAATGACAAGTTTAATATACAAGTGTTCAAGGAATGAATCTCTATTTACAATCACTGGGACTTAGTATTTAGAAATTAATCACAATTAGGCTAAGGGTTTGTATGTCATAGAAACATTAATTTATGAAATAAACATTATGTCTATAGAGTCATAGGTTTCTATGTCTATATAGTTATGTTTATATTTCTATTACCATGTCCATAGCTTTGGGTATGCAGTTATTGAGTCCTCGCTCTTATACACTTTGGATTTAATAGCCACATATTAAGGATACCATGTGCCTTTTGTTTCTTAGGTCTTGACTTGTCTCACTCAACATGATTCGCTCTAGATTCATCTACTTCCCTGCGAATGCCATTATTTTATCTTGTCTGTTGGCTATGCAGAATTCCATTGTGTATATATACCACATTTTCTGTATCCATTCATCTGCACTATGGCATCTGGATTGTTTCCATCGCCTGGCTATTGTGAATAGTGCAGAGATGAACATAGCTGAGCAGGTGTCTTTATAATATCTTGGGTGATGATGTTCAGGATAGATGCCCAGAAGTGGTATGGTAGGATCGTAGGGAAGGTCTATTTTCAGTTCTTTAAGAAACCTCCACACTGCTTTCCAGAGTGGCTGAACTAGTCTGTATTCCCACCAGCAGTGTAGTAGGGTCCCTTTTTCTCCACAACCCCACCAGCAACTGTCATTGTCTGAGTTCAAAATCTTGGCCATTCTTGTTGGGGTAAGGTGGTATCTTAGGGTTGTTTTTATTTGCATTTCCTTTATGAACATAGATGATGAACATTTTCTCATATGCTTTTCTGCCATTTTAATCTGTTCTTCTGATAAGTCTCTCATTAGTTCCCTTGCCCATTTAGTGAATGGGTTGTTGGGTTTGGGGGGATTAGTTTCTTGAGTTCCCTGTAGATACTGGATATTAAGCATTTGTCAGATGTATTGTTGGTGAATATCTTTTCCCAGTTGGTTGGCTGTCTCTCTACTTTTGCGACTATGTTTTTATCTGTACAGAAGCTTTTTATTTTTAGGTAGTCCCATTTATTGAGTCTTTCTCCAATCTGTTGTGACCCTGGGATTCTGTTAGGAATCTTTTGCCTGTGCCTATGAGTTCCAGTGTCTCTCCTACTTTATCATGTAGCAGTTTCACGGTTTGCGGTCTGATGTTGAGGTCTTTGATCCACTTTGAGTTAATGCTTGTGCATGGTGAAAGGCTAGGGTCAATTTTTAGTTTTCTGCATGTGGCTGCCCAGTTTTGCCAGCACCAATAATTGAATAGAGTGTGTTTGTTGCACTGTATATCTTTGGCTCCTTTGTCAAATACAAGGTGATTATAGGTATGTGGTTCTATTTCTGGGTCTTCTATTCTGTTCCACTGATCTTCTGGTCTGTTTTTGTGCCAATACCAAGCAGTTTTTGTTATTATGGCTCTATAGTAGAGTTTGAAGTCTGGTATTGTAATACCACCAGCATTGCTCTCTTTCCTAGAATTGTTTTGGTAGTCTAGGTCTTTTCTTGTTCCATATGAATCTTTGGATTTTATCTTCTATTTCCGTAAAGAATGTCTTTGGGATTTTGATGGGGATTGCATTGAATTTGTATATCAATTTTGGCACTATAGCCATTTTCACTATGTTGGTTCTCCCTAGCCATGAGCATGGGATGTCTTTCCATTTCCTAGTGTCCTCTTTAATTTCTTTCATTAGGCTTTTATAGTTTTCATTGAATAATTCCTTTACATCTTTGGTTAAGTATATTCCTAAGTATTTTATTCTTTTGGGGGCTATTGCGAATTGGATCATTTTCCTGATTTGCCTTCTGTTTGTGTATTGTTGGTGTACGAGAAGGCTACTGACTTCTGAAGGTTGATTTTGTATCCTGCCATTTTGCTAAAGTATTTTATTCTAGAAGTTTGGGAGTAGAGTTTGTTGGGTCACTCAAGTAGAGGATCATGTCATCTGCGAATAAGGATAGTTTAATTTCTTCTTTCCCTATGTGGATCTCTTTAATGTCCTTTTCTTGCATTATTGCTCTGGCTAAGGGTTCCAGCACTATACTGAAGAGAAGTGGAGAGAGTAGGCATCCCTGTCTTGGTCCTGATTTTAAGATGAATGGTTCCAGTCTTTCACCATTTAGTATAATACTGGCTGTATGTTTTTCATATATGGCTTTCACTATTTTGAGGAATGTACCTCTTATTCCTATTTTTTCTAGTGCATTCAACATGAATGGATGTTGTATTTTGTCAAATGCCTTCTCCGTGTCCAGAAAAAGTATCATATGATTCTTATCCTTAGCTCTATTGAGGTGATGTATTACATTGATTGATTTGCGAATGTTAAACCAGCCTTGCATCTGTGGGATGAAGCCTACTTGATCATAGTGTATGATTTTTTAAATTTGTTTCTGGATTCTGTTGGCTAATATTTTATTGAGGAGTTTTGCGTCTGTGTTCATTAGAGAGATAGTTCTGTAGTTTTCTTTTTTTGTTGGGTCTTTTCCTGGTTTGGGGATGAGAGTAATATTAGCTTCATAAAATGAGTTTGGTATTGCTCCTTTTGTTTCTATTTCTTGGAAGAGTTTCAGGAGTATAGGTGTTATTTCATCTTTAAACGTCTTGTAGAATTCCGCAGTGAATCCATCTGGACCTGGGCTCTTTTTGGTTGGCATTTCCCTGATTGCGTCCACAATATCGTTGTAAGAGATTGGTTTGTTCAATTTGTTTACCTCACCGTTGTTTAGTGTGGGTAGCCTATATTTATTTAAGAAATCATCCATTTCTACTAGATTTTCTTGTTTCTTTGAATATAGGCATGGTAGTACCTATTCATTATGAACTGAATGTCGTGGGAATCAGTTGTGATTGTTCCCGTGGGGCCTCTAATCTTGTTTATTTGAGTCTCCCCTTTCCTTTTTTTGATTAATCTTGCTAGGGGTCTGTCTATTTTGTTAACTCTTTCAAAGAACCAATTTTTTGATTTATCAATTTTGTGTATAGTAGATCTTATTTCGATGTCTGATATTTCTGATTTTATTTTTGTTATTTCTGTCCTTCTAGCTGTTTTAGAATTAACTTTTTCTTGCTCCTCTAGGTGTTTCAGGTTTTTTTAACGTTATTTACATGCTCTTCTTCTGTCTTTTTAATATGCACTCCTAGTGCGATAAATTTGCCTCTTAGAACTGCCTTTGCTGTGTCCCATAAGTTCCTTTGTGATGTTTCTTGATTGTCATTACATTCAAGGAAGTTTTTAATTTCATTTCTGATCTAATCTGTTACCTGGGAGTTATTCAGAAGTGTGCTGTTTAGTTTCCAAGTGATTGAATGCTTTTGACTTTGACTGCATTGTTCAGAATTAGTCTGACTCCACTGTGGTCTGATAGAATGCATGGGATTATATCAGTCCTCTTATATCTGCTTAAGTGTCTATATGAACTATTATATGATCTATTTTGGAGTGTGTTCTATGTGCTGCTGAGAAAAATGTAAAAAGTTTCGCCATTGGGTGGAAGACTCTGTGTATATCTGTTAAGCCCAGCTGGGCTATGGTGTCGTTTAAGTCGACGGTGTCTGTGCTTAATTTTTGTTGAGTTGATCTGTCATTTGTTGAGAGTGGTATATTGAGGTCTCCCACTATGATTGTGTTTGAGTCTATCTTGTTCTGTAATTCTAAGAGAGTTTGTTTGATGAATTTGGGTGCTCCCGTGTTGGGGGAGTAAATGTTTATAACTGTAATATTATGGGCATGGATTGTACCCTTTACTAATATATAATGGTCATCTCTATCTTTATGTACTGAGTTTGCTGAGAAGTTTTGTCAGAGATTAAGATTGCTACTCCTGCTTTTTTGCATGGTGCGTTGGAGTGGAAAATTCGTTTCCATCCTTTCACTTGGAATTTGTTTCTGTCTTTGGCAGTGAGGTGGGTCTCTTGGAGGCAACATATGGATGGGTGGTGTTTCTTAATCCATTCTGCTGCTCTGTGTCTTTTGATTGGATTGTTCAGCCCATTCACATTTAGGGAAATTATGGAGAAGTGGTCAGTGTCCATTGTCGTTATTTATTTTTACTTCTAAGTTTCTTTCTCTCTCTTTTTCCCCCTTTTCTGTTTAGTGAATTATAGATATTTGCTTCTTGATGGCGGTTCTTCATGTTCTACAATTTGTTCTTGATTAATTAGTATTTTTTGTAACACTCATTTAGTGTGCACGTATTCATAAAGCTTCTCTTTGGAGTGAAATATTCTTGTTTCTCCCTCAAATGTAAATGCTAGCTTTGCTGGATATATCAGTCTGGGTTGGCAGTTGTTGGTCTTCAGGACATCAATAATGTTTTTCCAAGCTTTTCTTGCATTTAGGGTTTGCGTGGACAGATCTGCTGTAATTTGAATTTTTTTTCCTATTGTAGTATAGCTCTTTCTTTTTGCAGCATTTAAGATCAATTCCTTGGTATTCGGGTCTAGTGTCTTTATTATGATATGTCTAGATGAGTTCCTTCTAGGATCTTGTCTGTTTAGAGTCCTGAAACTATTGAATAATGTGAGTATTTTCCCTTTTGAGGTTGGGGAAGTTCTCTGCTATGATTTTGGTGAATAATAGTTGCATTCCTTTGTCCTGAAATCCCTCCTCAATCCCTATTATACGAAGATTAGACTTCTTTGCTGCATCTGCCAGTTCCTGGAGCTCTCTTTGGTGGATTCTGACTGATTTTTCCAAGGTGGCGATTCTCTGTTCCAGCTCTTGTGTTTTGTCTTCCGTTTCTGATGTTCTATTCTTCATCTCCGTCAATCTGCTGCTTAATGCCTCCATTTTTGCTTGAAGTGTGGACACTGAGTGATCATATTTGCTGTGAGGGTATTAATCCTTTCTTCTATTTCTCTTTTGAATTCGAGGAGCTCTTTGGTGATTTCCTGCTTATGTTCCTGGAATTGTTTTTGAATTCTGTTTTAATCTCTTTAGTCATGTTCACAATCATCTCCTTGAATGGGGTCATGTTTCGTGTCTCTCCAGGTGTCATTTCTTGGGATGGTGACATCTCTCTGTTCCTTTGCTCTTGTTTCCTTTTGGGCTTTGCGTGGGACTTTGATTATTTATGTATGTTGTGATTCTTCTTTGAGCTCTCTTCGGCATCGAGAACTGTTGTTGTAGTTCGCTCTGTGGTCGGTAGGTGGTGGTCTTTACTTGGATTGGGACTGGTGGTTATGGGAATCTGTGTAAACCTGTGGTTCTTGGACAAATTGATTCCTCTGCTGACTGGGTCAGAGTTTGCAGTTTTTGCAGGTGTTCAGCCTGTTCCCAGAGGCTGTGTGCTGCTACACGACTAACTCTCAGCCCAATGAGAGGCCTCACAGTGGGCTGTGGGTTGGATCTGCGTGCTTCAGTCTCAGCGCGCTGGGCAGATGGTTGGTTTTCCTGTGCGGCTTCCAGGGGTGGCCCCCGGCCAAGGGTCTGGAGTTTGGGGGTTTCCAGGGGCTCTCAGGTAAGCCAGCTGGTGTCTGCTCTGTTCCCAGGGGTGGGGCCCAGCTGAGGATGTGGGCTCCAAGGGTGGAGCCCCGCCTTTCTTATTCTCAGAAGGTGAGCTTGGCTGCTGGTCTGCCCTTCAGTTCCGCTGCTTTGGCCAGGAGACTGTGACTATGGGGGGCCCCTTGGTGCTGTCTTGCTGGGGATTCCCAGCTGGAGGGTGTCCAGCTCAAGATTTGAGGGGGACAGATGCTGGCTCCTAGACTCCGTGCACCTCACCCGCTGTTGGAAGGCAGGGTCTCAGTGCCCCCCACTCTCCTGATCCAGTGGCCTGGGAGAGGAACCTGTTGGGCGGGTGAGCTCGGACACTTCTACCCCCTTTGGTGAGGTGCTGGGTCTTAGCGCCAGCCCGCTGGTCAGTCTCTGGTCAAAGGCCTGGGAGAGGAGCCTGTTGGGTGGGTGGGGGCTGGGACACCTCTGCCCCTTTGGTGGGGTGCTGGGTCTTTGCGCCCACCTGCCTGTCAGTCTCCAGTCAATGGCCTGGGGGAGGAGGCTGCTGAGGGAAGGGACAGGATTCTAAATTCCTTGCCCCCCTCTCCTTGTCAGTCTTTCTTGGGCGGGGTGGAGGGGTCTGAGTTAAGTTCTATAGTTTGGCACCAGCTCTGCTTTCCCAATGGGTTTCGGGACCCGCTGGGCTACCCACTGGGCTACTCACTCCTCTGCATTTGGCTGTGGGTGCTTCACGGTGTTGGAGATTCGTTCACTCCCCTCGGATCTCCACCACTGCTTGTGCTCCGCATCCGGGTTCCGCTGCTTGCTGGTCTGGTCTGCGCTGGTTCCTGCATCTGTTTCTGCAGCTTGCTGGCCTGGTCTATGCTGGTTTCTCTGGTGGTCGGTGCTGCCTGGCTCGGCGCCCTCCGCTGCCGCTTTTCCTGGCTCGCCAGCGGCGAGGGGTGGGGGAGGGGTCCTCGCGTTCGGAATTCTTTGAGAAAGTTGGATGTGAGCTTTATCTGGATTTCTTTTCCAGTTTGAGTCCTTATCCGTTGCTTCTTGAGTTTGTTGTTGTAGATTTCTTAAGGTAGTTGGCTTGTGGGACTCCCTGGTTCTCTCTTTTTGTGGGAGAGAGCTAGGCAGTGTCCCTATTGTCTCGGCGCCATTTTCCAGTCTCAAGATTATAATTTTTAAGATATAACCAACCTAGAGGTCTTTAGCTGGCCAGACAATAGATGTTCACAATTTTAGATTGCTATTATCACTCTCCCTCTTTTTGTGCACTTACAAACAAATCTAATACCACCACTGGTCACTGTTTATGACCAAAAAACCCTAAAACCCTCAATCCAATCTCTATTGTATTTAGTTCCCTCTGGACCTCCAGTATAATTGAACACCTAGATATGCAGTATTGCTCAATAAGCCTCAACTGTAGATCCATGCATTTTAAAAGCTGAAGGATGAACAGAGGACAAGAGATAGAACAATAGTATGAAAGACAAGAGGGGAGGTAAGAAAAGAGTAATGTAGGAGTGTAAGATTAATATAGTAATGAAAAAAAAAGGATAGCGTATGGATACCTGACCTAAGGTGGTAGAAAGGTACAATAGCTGAGTTCAAAATTTAGAAAAAATAAAATTTATGAAAAGAAGAAGAGTAATAAGAATACAGAAAGAAAAGAGGAAGGTATACAGAGGAAGGTATATATAGGAGAGTTCAGTGATAAAATTTTAAAGAAGTAAAAATAAACAAATAACAAAAAAAGAAAAACAAGAAAAAAGTTGGGGGGAGATCCTACAAAATTTTGAGTTCTTAGACAAGAAATACTGGGGCTAAGAACCCAGGTATTAAAAAGCAGGTGACTGTATCAATAAGGATATCATTTGTATCCAGTCTGTATCCAGTGCTGTCACTATGTTTCTAGGAAAGACCACAATGACAGAAGAAAAGCGAGGGGGGGAAAAAGAGGAAAGAAAAAGAGGGGAAAAAGAAAGGTGGAGGTAAAATGGCAAAAAAATAAGAACACATAAAAATGCAAATGATAAAAGGTAAAAAAAAAGAGGGGTATTCTTTAGTTTCTTCTTTGCAGGGGCTAGTGGGGGACAGGATAGGAATCTTGTGTCTCTGCTAAATTCAGGATCCAAACACTTCAGAAATTCTTTCTCTCTTGCAATTTGGCTTTGCGGTTTTTCTGACCCGTTTGCTTGATTGGGCAGAAAAAAATAAAAACCCGTGGAGCCATCAGCAGCTTTGTTTACCAGGAGCGCAGCCCCGCCCAGGGGGAGGAACTTCCGCTAGTCCCGGGCGGAAGTCCGGCTAAGCTGCTTCTGGGAAAACCTTTGCCCCTTTGAATGATGGTGCTGCCAGCACCACTTCTCATGCTCCAGTTGGTTTGGCAGGGTCTTTGTCAGCAGTTAAGATGGCACTGCTGTCAGCTGCTGGGGGGGAGATTCCTTCCCAATGCCATTCTGTGAGCAGAAGTGGGAATGTCTCCATGGAGTTACTCACAAATTGCTGGATTTTCTGGTTTGGTGAACTTGGCAGGTCTGCGCCACAGCCGGGTGCCAGCTCTGGGCTCGTGCAGGCTCTGTCTGGAGCCAGCAGGTCTGTGCTGCCGAGAAGCGCTATCCGCTCAGGTGCAGGAAGGGGGCTTTGTCTTCATAGCATCACCACACTATCTTCTTGGGCCGGTTCCCTGCCTTTTTCCTCTCTGACTGAGATCCCTGTGGTGCTAAAGCTTACTTAGGATGGATCTTTGGGTATGAACTTTCCCCTACCATGCTAGAACTGCTATTTTTGGCGAGAGCTCAGAAAGACCCACCCTGAACTGCCGCCATCTTTCGCCCTTCTCTGCCTTGAGCTCCTCTCATGGTTTAATTATATAAGATTTCCCATAGTTTCCTACAGATTCCTTTGTCTTTGTCCCTTTTATAAGGTTTGGATGAAACTAATGAGAATGTCTGTAAGCTGAAAGATCAAAATGTATCATTTTACCATGGAATTTAGGGAACGATGGCTGCTCTGATTTGAGAAGTCCTCAGGAATCTTGTTCCCTGTCTATTTATCAGTTAATTTTCCACATCATTGTCCTCTTAGGATGAAGGTAGCTCTTCTTTAGAGAACATAATGAAGTAAAATACTTTGTATTATTATCTGTTCAGGTAAACCTGCTACTAGTTTAGGTTATACAGCATCTTTTTTTTTTTTTTTTCCAGTCCTGGGCTTGAGCTCAGGGCCTGAGCACTGTCCTTGGACTTTCTCAAGGCTAGAACTCTACGACTTAAGCCTCAGCACCACTTCTGGTGTTTTCTATATATGTGGTACCAAGGAATCGAACCCGGGTCTTCGTGCATGCTAGGCAAGTACTTTAACCACTAGGCCAAATTCCCGGCGCATCTTCTTTTTTCTTTAGTGCCAGGAACTGAACCCACGGCACTGAATGTTGTATGCTTTACCATTGAGCAATATCTCCAGGACAGCTGTATACTATTCTTTTTTTTTTTTTGGCCAGTCCTCGGACTCGAACTCAGGGCCTGGGCACTGTCCTTGGACAGTTTTGCTCAAGGCTGCATTGTCACTTGAGCCACAGCACCACTTCTGTATGTGGTACTGATGAATAGAACCCCGGGGGATCATGTATGCTGGGTGAGCACTCTACCACTAGGCTATGCTCCTGGCCATATAAAGTAATCTTGTCAACTAGACATAACCTGAGTAAAACTATAAGGCAGCATTCATAAGCCAAGTTGATGGTATATTATAAAGTGAACTAGCATACAGATTCTTCAAAAATATTAATCTCAAAGACAAAAGTAAGGTAAATAAGGATAAATTTTATACATCAATGGATATGTTGAATTGAAAAACTCATACAAATATTGGAAGACAATAAAAATAAAATTAATAATGCATGTAGTCTCAAAATAAGTAAGCTTAAAAAATAAGTAAATGTTATAATTCAGAATCTGAGTAAACTATGTCAGATAAACAAAACATGTTCATTTTTCTATTTTCTTTTTTATTAAAGAATTTATTAACCGTGATTTTTACATCATATTTCAAGTGACGTGTTTAACAAACAAGTATTCAAGAAGGGAATCTCTATATACAATCCATTTTTCTATTTGTTTCATAAAATCACAAACACTCATTTGTGCCTCTGATGTATTCAGAAATCACAATTAGACTCAGACACTTGTTAATGTTCAGGATAGCAGTTGGAGGGTTTGTGGAGCAATTGGGAACTTGCCTGGTCTACAAGGCATAAAGCTCTCTGAGGTAGGCAGTGGCTCTGAGTATACAAAGAAGGGAAGGTGCTGTAGAGAAAGCAGCCACAAGGCTTCTGTTTGACACTCAAGCTAGTAACCAGTGATCTGAGAGGGATCAGGCCCAGTGCCTTACCACATGGAAAATATGCTGAGCTACTTGACTCTTCCTATTCAAGTGATGAGCAACAACATTTCAATTCAGCCCCTACCAATCCTGTCCCAATATTGAGAATGTTTTATCTGAAAATTTCCAGGTGATTAGAACTTGTAGCCAATTGCTTGTGATTAGTAACATAAATACCTCAGAAACAAGAAATATGGGACAGAATGTGTGTGTGTGTGTGTGTGTGTGTGTGTGTGTGTGTGTGTGTGTGTGTGTGCATGTACGCATGTGTGTGTCCCTATGTGTCTCTGAAGGTAATCTGACTCTTCTGGAACTCAACAGCTCTACAGAAAAAACCCAGTAATGATAGTGATGTGGATAAAACCATACAAAGAATTAAATTTTTTAAGCTATGCTTAAGAAAGGGTACATTAAGCTGGGTGCAGTGACTCACACCTGTAATCCTAGCTACTCAGGAGGCTGAGATCTGAGCATTGCTGTTCAAAGCCAGCATGGGCACTAAAGACATTAAAGACTGTGAGACTCTTATCTCCAACTAACCACTAGAAAATGAGACCTGGGATTGTGGCTCAAGGGTAGGGAGGTAGCCTTGAGCTGAAGAGCTCAGGGACAGCGTCCCATCCCAGAGTCCACGCCCCAGGACTGACAACAAACAAAACAAAACAAAACAGTTCATTTAATATACTTTCTACATATTCTTTTATGTAATCAGGAATGCAAATGTGATTTTTACTCAGATTACTGAATAGATAGTGTCCAATATTGGTGGATAGTTCTTTGTATATAAGTCCCATTGGGTTCACACATTGTAATGTGATAAATACAATTGTTAATCCTTTATATTTCAAGGAGTTTAATGTAATAGGAATTATTGGAAAAGTAAATAATGGATACATGGATTCAAGATGATATTAATTTCTAAATTGTTATTAGCTGATGTACAGAGGTAAAGATAACTTTTAAAACACATGTACTGTTTCATGTTCTGAAAATTAGGAGGCAAATAAACAATAGCCACCTTGCCCAGCTTACTAAATGAATTTTATCAACTTATAGCCCCAGACAAAGTCACCAGAAGGATTCTAGAGCAGTATCACATTTATTCAAATAATCCTTCATTATTGACTACAATACAATATTAAATACAGCTGGAACATGTTTTCCCATCTACTTTTCATTAGATTTCTTCAAACTCTATAAATAATTTTGGGCAGTATTCCCATTATCTTCTTGCTTATTTATAACTAAGAAGTAATTCTTTTCTTCTTTCTTTCTTTCTGTGTTTCTTTCTTTCTTTGTTTCTTTCTTTCTTTCTTTCTTTCTTCCTTTCTTTCTTTCTTTTTTGACTCAGCGTTTCCCTCTGATCATCTTGGTGAAGGCGGTCTTGATATCTTTGTTCCTCAAAGTGTAGATCAGTGGGTTCAGTCCAGGAGAGACCACAGTGTATGTGAGGGCAACAAGCCGGTCCTGGTCCACGGAGCTCCACGAGGCAGGACGCGCGTAAATGAAGAGAACAGGAGCGTATAAAAGAATAACAACCATGAAGTGGGAGGCACACGTGGACAGCGCTTTGTGCAGCATGCTGCAGGAGTGGGTCTTGAGGAAGAGATAGATGATGATGTAGAAATAAGAGAGAAGGATCAGAACAAAGGTACACATGCCCATAGTCCCGGTGACAGCATTGAGCAGCCACTGGTTGAGCTCAGTGTTCCCACAGGCCAGCTCCAGCAATGGCTTCACGTCACAGAAGAAGTGGTGGATCTGGTTGGAAGCACAGAAGGTCAAGCGAGATGTCATGACTGAGTGCATTAGGGCATGGAAAAAGCCAGTGGTCCAGATAGTGACAGCTATCTTGGCACAGAGCTGAGGATTCATGATGACAGGGTAGTGAAGGGGTTTGCAGATAGCCATGAGGCGATCAAATGCCATCACAGCCAGCAACATGGCCTCTGTGCTCCCCAGGAAGTGGAAGAAATGCAGCTGGCTTATGCATGCCGAGAAGGAAATGGCTTTGCTGGTAGATAGTAAATTTCCCAGCATCTTTGGCACTGTCACTGTGGAGAAACTTATATCTAGACATGCCAGATTTCCCAGGAAGAAGTACATTGGTGAGTGTAATCCTGACTCAAAGATGACTACAGTGAGGACAGCTCCATTCCCAGCCACGTTGACAAAGTAGACAGTGAGGAAAACAGTGAAGAGAAAAGGATTCAGTTCCTGGATGTCTGTAACTCCCAGGAGGAGAAATTCAGTGACTGAGCTTTGGTTTAGCATCACTGAAAACATGAAAATGACAGTGATTTGTGGAACAGTGTAAGGAGAACCAGTTGAGTTTGTCTTGGCCAGACAAATATTCTGCTATGTTTTACATAATTCCACCTTAGATTGTATCTGGCATTCGGCCCTAGGACTAATGCTACATATTAGTTATGTATCCATTTTTATTCTCTTACCTGGTGAAGTTTGCAGTTCAGAGCCACACAAGTAAGACAAGTCTTTGTATTTCTAATAACTATGGAGGGAGAAAAACAGTTGAGATGATAGTTCATGCTGTTGATTGTGGTACAAACTCTTCAAGCTTTGCCTTGTCTTTATGAAAAATTGAGTCACAGTTTTAATCAGGCACAAATCTCTATACCTAAAAATCCCAAGAGAAAATTGTTCCCAGGGCTGAGCTGAATTGATCTAAGAGTAAACAGGAAGTCTTTTCACCCCCAAGAGTATATGGAAATTGCCCCAGACATCTAATACATAGTGTTCTATTTTCGAAAAAGCCTCCCTATTCTCTTTGTTTATTATGCTTATCCCTTAGTTTCAGAGGTATAAACAATGTAGATATCAATAGCATAAGGTATTTTCTTTCTTAGTCCATCATAGTATTTTTTATCAATTATGATCCCTTATGAAATTTCATACATGCCTGTAATATCTTTTGAGCCCGTTCCACCCTTAGATTACGTCTCTGATTTTAACTACTGATTTCTGGATTTCTCTCTATATCCCTAATAGTGCTCACAGTACTCTTCTAACTTTTCATGGGATGGGACTGGTACTGGAGATTGAACTTACCGCCTGGGCGCTGCCCCTGAGCTTTTCACTCAAGGCTAGCACTACCACTTTGAGCCACAGCACTACTTCAGGCTTTTTGGTGGTTAATTGGGGTAAGAGACTCAAGGACTTTCCTGCCCTGACTGACTTTGCACTTGGATCTTCAGATCTCAGCCTCCTGAGTAGCTAGGATGACAGGTGTGAGCCCTTGGTACCTGGCTTCAAGAAGCTTTGACAATCATTGACTTCACTTATGGATTAGATCTCCTGTTCGGTCAAATCCTAAAAGTGAGTTCAGATACCTTGAGTGTCCTTCAGTCTGGATTGTGTACATATGCCTTCTTTTAGGGTTAGGATCTCTTACACTCACCACAAGGAGAGAAACCATGTTAGATAACACATGAAATTAAAGGTATAGTATAAAATACCCAGGGCAAATGTGTGCTTTCCTCTCTGTTCTTGAGTGTGGGCTTGAGGTAAGATGAAATCATGACTGAATTTAGGCTTGTCAGAATTTGTGGTGTGTGTTGTTATTGCACAGAACTGTTCTAGGGGCTGGCAATTTCAAAACATGTTTTTGTTGTTATTGCTTTTTTTGTGTTCAAGGTTAGTGCTCTAACACTTGATCCACAGCTGCACTTGCAGCTATTTTTTTGTAGTAAATAATGGATATAAGAGTGGCACAGGCTTTCCTGTGTGAGCTGGTTTGGAACCATGATCCTCAGATCTCAGCCTCCTGATTACAGGACAATTGTAGGATTTCAGGAGTGTGCCACTGGCAGTTAGCTTTATGGGGAGTTTTTAATGTGGAGGCTTCATGTGAGTAGGAATTATGTATGGAAGGAAAAGACATAAAAAGAAAGAATCAGCAAATAATTATAAATACCTTCTTGACAGTTAAGGTACCAGAAAACTGGAAGAGGAGCTGTGGCTCAAGTGGTAGAGCTCTAGCCTTGAGCTGAATAGCTCAGGGACAGCACCTACACTTAGAGTTCAAGCCCTATAACCAACCAAAAAAAATCATGTGCTATAAATATTTTTATGATAAACTTAAGTATAGGAAAACTTATATTTACTACCTTGTGGGAACATCTGTGTTATCATTCTATCTATCATCTGTCACTCTATAATTTATCTCTAATTCAAGAAGAAATTTGAAGGTATTACATATATACATATTGTGAATCTATTTTGGTGAAAAGGAATAAGTAAATGTCACTTAATTAAATTAAAAAGCTTCAGTAAAGCAAAAGAAACAATTCATAGCCTGGTGCCGATGGCTCATGCCTGTTCTTGGTTCGAAGCCAGCCTGGCCAGGAAACTGTGAGGCTCGTATATATAATAAACTACTCAGAGCTGGAAGTAGTGCTGAAGCACAAGTGGCAGAGTGTTTACCTTGAGCAAACTACTCAGGGACATTGCCCAGCCCAGAGTTCAAGCCTCAGGAGTAGCACAAAAGGAAAAAAAAAGAAAAAAAGCCATTTATAGAGTGAACAGGCACAGAAGAATTGTGGGGAAATACTTGTTATGTTCACACATGAGGAGGGGTTAATATGCAATGTATATAAGGAACTCAAATCAATAGCAAGAAAACAAATATAATAAAATAAATCAGTAGTAAGAAAAAGGGGCAAGGAACTTGAAGAGACATTGACCAGAGTCCAGGGGCCAGAATAAGGTGAGTTTGTAGGGATAATGGTAGGAGGACATAAAAATTGAGTTGGACAGGAGACTCCAGACCTATTGAACAACAGGCTGACCATCGTTGACAGCCATGTATTATGTATTTGAACGTTGTTAAAAAAGTGGATTTTAAGTGCTCTCCAAAAAATGACATGGAATATAGTGGCAGAGATAAACCATGTAAAGTAACATGTACCTTGATTAGCTTGATCTAGTCATTCCACACTGCACATAAATCAAATGCCATGTCATATACTACAGACATCCACAACTTTTTGTCAGTGAAATTATAATAGCTGAAGATAGTTAAAAATAAACATCATAGATTATATGTTAAAAATAAACATCATAGATTATATATACATTTATTTGTTTATTTGAAATAGGATAAGGAAGGGGGGAAACAAGATGAGGGGAGAGGGTGGGGGGGAAATGGGGACAAAAGCATGAGAAAGGGTATCAATGTTTGTGAGGTAATGTACCATCTATCTGGTGAACATAATGTAACCCTCCTATTGATTACAATAAAAATATATTTAAAAAATAAACATCATTTCCATAACATGTTTTCAAAACACATGTTGTTTCATGCTACCTTTAACTGAAAGAATAAATGATTTAAAAGGAGGCAAAAATAAAGCTGGGAGGTATTCACTATGAGATATAGATAGTAGACCTTCATTGCTCCATAATTTGCTGCATATCATCTATCTGTCTGCCTGTCTGTCTGTCTGTCTGTCTTTCTGTCTGTCTGTCTGTCTATTTGTTTGTCAGGAAGAGAGTGGGATTGAGTGAGGGTCTTATTTTGATAAATGACACAGAAAAGCTTTGAACATACTTCTAGTGATGATAGGAAAATAAACCAACTCGATTTTTGTAGAAGATTCAAATAGACAAGGAGAGACATAGTTATGAGACAGCAGGATGTGGTGGGTGCCAAGACATCACATGACTACTTCATGACTATGCCATTATGCCAGCTTCCTTCGTCTTAAAACAGGCTTTGTGCTGGCCAGGCTTCGAAGATCCTGATGACATATTCCTACAGAAGGTCACACCTAGGGAAGCAGGTGCCTGAGGTGCTGAGAGGGTGTGGAGGCTGTAGATGGGGGAAATGAGTTTTGAGAGCAGGCGAATGAGAGGACCGTTACTGGTGGTGTGGGTTTCAGAGATGCTGCAGACTCACAGTTGGATTTGGTGGAGAGTTCTGTATTATGGATGGACAGCATTGGGACTTTGTGGTTCTTCCTATACCATGACATAAAACCTGCCTTAGGGGATGAGATGTCAGGTGAGGTAGAGCGCATTTAGAAAGGAAGGCATTCGTAGGCTCTTTATTTCTGTTTCTTTTTTGGTCCAGGCAACTTTTCAGGAACCTTTCTGAAAAAAAAAAAAGAAGCAAATGTCTTAGGGTATTGTTGTGTCTTGATCACTTAAGATTGCTTTATGGTAAGCTATAATTGGTTCTCAAGGGTCTCTTCTTGGCAACAGTCAGACCTTGAAATAAAAGGAAGGACTTAGAACAAAATGACAGAAGAGTTTGAGAGCTAGAAAAAAAAGGGAGTTTGGCGGCTGGGGGGAAGAATGGCTCAGGAGCAGAGGGTGCAAAGTGTAATATTTCTACTTAATATTCTGTATTATTTCAGATTGAATCTCACAAAGGAGGGAGCAGGAGGGAGAAATTTCTACCATTCTGAACCTGCAGCAAATCTTAATACATTAGGGAGCAGGACCGTTATGTCAGGTATGCCGAAAACTTTTATATAAATACTTACAGGGTTGTTTATAGATAAAAAAGCAAAAAGGTCGGTCTTTATAGACATTATTCCTCTGACAAATAACAGATTTTATTGAACCTAGAGACTGTAAAGAAGATTTAAAGAAAGATTTCAGAAAATTCCACGGTCTTCTTAAAAAAAAACACCAAACTATAGTATTTTTATGTTTTTCAAATTGAGCATTTAAAAGATACTTTCTGATTGATTCTCCCTTCTGTAGACCTGATTATCTAGGATGGGGACTAGACAGCCATGTTCTCCAAGTTTTAGTTGTATGTTATGGTAACCTCTGGTAGAGTACACCTCTAGTAGAGGGTCATCATTTTGACATCAACTTTTTCTTTTTGACACCTGTACATTTTTCTTATGGCTTAGAAAACTTAAGATATGCTGAAAAACCATTATTTTTTGTTTTATAAAAGTCTTTAATATGCATCTGTTGCTTTATTACACAGTAATTACCAGAGCTTTGAAGAGTCAACAGATTAAAAAATCAATTTGTTAAAATTTTTTACTGTTTGTTTTTATAATGTGTTTATAAAAACACATTCAGCAGATATTGTGAAATACCTGTGAATAATTCTTTTTCAAATTTCCTAAAGCTGAATCAAACTTATGAGTTTAGGGGCCAGGGCTCCTCAAAAGACTAAACATAGAGCTCCCCTATGACCCAGTAATTCCACTACTTGGCATTTACCCACTTTTCCAGAAACAAGGACATAGTAAATCCACTAGCACAATGATGTTCATTGCAGCACTATTTACCACAGCAAAGATATGGAACCAACTCAGATGCCCCTCAGTTGATGAGAGGATCAACAAGATGTGGTATTTATACACAATGGAATTCTATGCTGCTGTCAGGAAGAATGACATTGCCCCATTTGTAAGGAAATGGAAAGACTTAGAAAAAATCATATTAAGTGAAGTAAGCCAGACTCAAAGGAACATAGGCTCAATGGTTTCCCTCATTTGTTATAATCAGTAGAAACCTTGGGCTCTGCTAGCAGAGATTTACAACAGAACAAAACCTAGATACATAAGGCCATATAGTATGACACTAAATGAAAGGACCTCCAGGATATAGAAACAAAAGCCATATAATGAGTGATTGTTGTCCTTAATGTATTATGTTATCTCTCATTTCTTTTGCTGTCCCTTGGTTATCTCATATGGTTACAGTATTTTACCTTGTTATCTGATATATTATATATATGTTTATTTGGTTATTTGAAATTGGATAGGGAAGGGGGGGAAACAAGATGAGGGACAGAGGTGGGGGGAAGGAAATGGGGACCAAGACATGAGAAAGGGTATCAATGTTTGTGAAGTAATGTACCTTCTGTCTGGTGAACATAATGAAATCCTTCTATTAATTATAATAAAAAATATATGAAAAAAATTTGGGGGCCAGGAGTTTGACCTAGTGTTAGAGTGCTTGCTGGCATGCACGAAGACCCAGGTTTGATTCCTTGGTACCACATACATAGAAATAAAACCAGAAGTGGTGCTGTGGCTCAAATGGTAGAGCTCTAGTCTTGAGAAAGCCCAAGGACAGTGCTCTGGCCCTGCATACAAACGCCAGAACTGGAAAAAAAAACTTAAGAATTTGGTATATTATCTATGATTAGGTGTTCTTTAGATAAATTCATGTGCAATTCATCTTGTTTTCAAACTTTCTGCATTTTTTTTAGTTTCTAATCTTCAAAATCAGCTTATCACCCTGGAGTTTTGCAACTCTTTAATTTAGCAACTTAAGACTATCTCTCATCCACCTTCAGTTACATTGTTTTTCCACCTTCCCACCCCATTTTTTGGTGCCAATCCTGGGATTTGAACTTGGGGTCTATTATTGCTCAAGGCTAGCACTCTACCACTTTGGGCTGCAGTACCACTTCTAGTTTTCTGGTTTATTGGAGATAAGAGTCCCAGACTTTCCTGCCCTGGCTTTGAAGCATGATTTTTCAGATCTTGGACTCCTGGATAGCTAGGGTTGCAGGCATGAACCATAGGCTCCTGGCTCCCCAGATTTGAAATAGTCTTTATATCCCATTTCTTTTACTTCCTCTTTCCCCCACTTCTTGATTTTAGGCTTGCAATTGAAGATATAGAGGCACATTAAAGTTCTTCAATTACTGGCAAGTAAAACTTGGATGATCCGTATGGAAAGTGTCTTCACAGGAAACCAGACCGTTATCACATTTATCCTCCTTGGGTTCCACGACATTCCTGAGCTTCATCTCCTTTTCTTTGTTGTGTTCACTGGTGTCTACGCTTCCATCATCATTGGAAATATGCTGATTATTGTGGTAGTGGTCTGCTCCCCAACACTCCACACCCCCATGTATTTCTTTCTGGTGAATCTGTCTTTCCTAGAGGTCTTGTACACCTCCACTGTGGTGCCAAAAATGCTGGAGGGCTTTCTATGGGAGGCAGCTATTTCTTTGGCTGGTTGCTTGCTCCAGTTCTTTATCTTTGGCTCTCTAGCCACTGCTGAATGCTTTTTGTTGGCAGTGATGGCATATGATCGCTACCTGGCAATATGCTACCCACTCCACTATCCATTTCTGATGGGGCCTAAATGGTGTTTGGGGCTGGTGATTACATCCTGGCTGTCTGGATTTATGGTAGATGGGCTGATTGTGGTTCTGATGACCCAGCTGAGGTTCTGTGGCCCCAACTACATTGACCACTTTTACTGTGACTTTATGCCTTTGGTGAGCCTGGCTTGTTCGGATCCCAGAGTGGCCCAGGTGACAACTTTTGTCCTTTCTGTCATCTTCCTCACAGTTCCCTTCGGGCTAGTTCTGACATCTTATGCTCAAATTGTGGTGACTGTGCTGAGAATTCCCACCGGGGCCAGCAGGAAGAAGGCTTTCTCTACATGTTCCTCCCACCTGGCAGTAGTGACCATATTCTATGGAACGCTCATGGTCTTATACATAGCACCGTCTGCTGTCCACTCCCAGCTCCTCCCCAAGGTCTTTGCCCTGCTCTATACAGTGGTTACGCCCATCTTTAATCCTGTGATCTACTCGTTAAGGAACAAAGAGGTTCATCAAGCACTGCAGAAGCTTCTCTACCTTAAAAACAACTGAAACTTGGGGAAAGGAGAGAAGTGAAGATTTTAGTGTGGACTTAAGACATTTTGAGAAGAAAGTCTCCCAGGATTGGGTGAAAATGAATAACTTGTTTTTTTCATTGTGTGTGTGTGTGTGTGTGTGTGTGTGTGTGTGTGTGTACTCACACACGCGTCAGTCTTAGGGCTTGAGCTCTTAGAACTGTGATCCTCAGATCTCAGTCTGCTAAGTAGTTAAGATTATGGGCTTGAACCACTGGTGCCAGGCTAACTTTGCTTTTTTTCCATTAGTCTATATTTCAGCTATTCTGCCATTGCAAGAAAGTTTAAAAAAGCAGAACAATGATTTTCCAGTGCTAGTTAAAAAGTTATTTAAACTTCTCTTATTTCCATATTGTATATGTCATAAATACTACCCTGAAATGGACAATCATTATTACATAGATATATTTAATTATTATACTGTACCCCATAATATATGCATTAATAATAAAATAAATAAAGCAGTAAAATTGAAAAATCTACAAGTATTGCTTATATTATTGTATGATATTTTGTAGTTTATCATATATCTATGAAGTTTGTAATCTACTTTGTAACCTCTTTTAGCAAAGCTGTGTGTGTGTGTGTGTGTGTGTGTGTGTGTGTGTGTAGGGTATGAACTTGGCCTCATACTCTTGGGGTTCTTTTGTTGTTGCTGTTACTGTTGTTTTTCATGGCTGACACTCTTCCACTTGAACCCTAGTCTGGTGTTTTGCTGGTTAATTGGAGATAAGTCCTTAGAATTTGTCTTCCTGGGTTAGGTTCAAACCACTATCCTCAGATTTAGCCTCCTTAGTAGCTAGAATTATAGGCAGAAGCCACTGACATTTGACTATGAGCAACTTCAACACTGTGTATTTCCATATTTTCCTATAGTACATTGCTTGGCCTAAGGATAGGTATATTTTAAAAAAATTTAGAAGTTAATTTATTTTACATACACACACATATAGAAAGTTTATTGTAGAAAATTTGAAGTGAATTTTTTGTTTTTCCTTTTTTTTTTTTGTGGGTCAGCCTGGACGCTCTCTCTGAGCTCTTCAGCTCAAGGCTACTGCCCTACTCTTGAGCCAAGCCCCACTTCCCATTTTCTAGAGGTTAATCGGAGATAAGAGTCTCAGGTACTTTTGTGTCCTGGTTGGCTTTGAACCTTGATCCTCAGATCTCAGCCTCCTGAGTAACTAGGAATATAGGTGTGAGCCACCGCGCCTGGCTTATTTTGACTTTTTATTGCAGAAAAAAATCCAAATACAAACAAAAGTAAAGAGAATAGCATAGTAAATTCCTATTAATTAATTAATTTACTTGAGATAAGGTCTCATTGTGTAACCCAGGCTGGCCTGGAACTCACTATGTAGTCCATGTTGGCATCAGTTCTTCTCCCTTGGTTTCCTGAAAGTTGGATGAATCCTAATTTGAAAAGGGGACATATTATTGTCCTCTGTCTCTCTGGCTCTCTCTTTCTACTTATCTATCATTCATCAAAATAGAGAATTATAATCACAATTGGATATTTTTTTAAAGCAAAGGTATGCCTGGTTAGATTTTTAAAAAATTACGAATTTATATGGGATATATTTGTATTTGGTTATCTGAAATTGGATAGGGAATGGGGGAAAACAAGATGAGGGGTGGGGGAGGGGGGAAGGGAAATGGGGACCATGACATGTGAAAGGGTATCAATGTGTGGGAATTAAGGCATCATTTATCTGGCAAATATCATGTAACCCTTCTATTAATTACAATGAAAATATATTAAAAAATTACGAATTATATCACAAAACACATCATGGTTGTTATAGTTCTAATGACTTAATTTACATTGCTGATCAGTAAGGTAAGATGATGTTGGCTAGATCTAGTCTCATCTTTCAATTAACTTTTACAATCTAATGTTTTATGTTTTATTTTTACTTTTTTGCCAGGGCCTAGGCATTGTCCTTGGACAATTTTTGTTCAAGGCTAGTGCCCTACCACTTGAGCCATGGCACTACTTCTGGCTTTTTCCGAGTATGTGGTACTGAGGAATCAAACCCAGGGCTTTGTGCATGCTAGGTGAGCACTCTACCATTAGGCTATGCTCCCAGCCCAACAACCCAGTATATTTATTTGTTTGTTTATTTATTTATATTGTCGAACCCTCAATTTTTTAATCTAATATTTTTATCACCTGTTGATAAAAGTTGATGATGGATGCCTAGTTTTTTAAAAGTGTGTCTTGGGGGCCGGGAGTTTGGCCGGGAGTGGTGCTTGCCTAGCATGCATGAAGACCTAGGTTTGATTCCTCGGTACCACATACATAGAAAAAAGCCAGAAGTGGTGTTGAGACTCAAGTAGTAGAACATTAATCTTTGTTCTAGGAGTTCTAAATAAGTCAGCTTCTAACTATATATTGTGAAAAGGTATTAAGTGAGAATTAAGCTGGGTGCCAATGGCTTGTGCCTGTAATCCTAGCTCAGGAAGTAGAGATGTGAGGATTATGGTGCAAAGCTAGCCTGGACAGGAAACTCTTTGAGACTCTAATCTACAATTAATTACCAGAAGATTAGAAGTGGAACTGTGGCTCAAAGTGGTAGAGTGCTAGCTTTGAGGAAAAAAGCTCAGGGGAGGGCCGGGAGTTTGGCCTAGTGGTTAAAGTGCTTGCCTAGCATGCATGAAGACCCGGGTTCGATTCCTCAGTACCACATACATAGAAAAAAGCCAGAAGTGGTGCTGAGGCTCAAGTGGTAGAGCTCTAGCCTTGAGAAAGGCCAAGGACAGAGCTCAGGCCCTGAGCTCAAGCCCCAGGACTGGCAAAAAAAAAAAAAAAAAAAAAAAAGCTCAGGGGACAGCTCCCAGGCTCTAAGTTTAAGTCCCACAACTGAAAGAAAAAAAGAAAAAAATCAACTTCTAAATGCACCAGAAGCAAATCTAAAATAAGCACAGGTCAGACACAGAAATAGAGATGCCATTAGAAGATGTAAAAAATATTCTTCCTAAGCCTGAGTTTAACCTATACATCAAGTAATATTTCTGAGTAAGAGTAATCATCAAGTAGTTAAACAGGCCTTGTAGTTTATAACATATATGAAATATATGTAGTCTGTGCTTTGATATAATACATGAAACATGTCAGAAGACAACTGGAAGATGTTATAGTGCTTGAATTACTTAGTGTGCATTCTTTTAAAAATGTGATACAACAAATACTTTATCTGTTTCACCTTTTTGCCAGTCTATTTTAAAGAAGAATTAATATACTAAATGATGAGTTAACCACTTTATTTGAAGGAAGTATTT
This sequence comes from Megascapheus bottae, assembly GCF_031878675.1. Lineage (NCBI taxonomy): Eukaryota > Metazoa > Chordata > Mammalia > Rodentia > Geomyidae > Megascapheus > Megascapheus bottae. The sequence continues at coordinate 15,282,472 of NC_143530.1, forward strand.
TTTTTGCCAGTCCTGGGCTTGAGCTCAGGGCCTGAGCACTGTCCTTGGACTTTCTCAAGGCTAGAGCTCTACCACTTGAGCTTCAGCACCACTTCTGGCTTTTTTTTTCCATGTATGTGGTGCTGAGGAATCGAACCCAGGTCTTTGTGCATGCTAGGCAAGCACTCTACCACTAGGCCAAACTCCTGGCCCCTGAAGGAAGTATTTTTAAATTGTTACCAAGGAAAGAATCCTACTTCTTTCTAAACATAGAACTCCCCTATAACCCAGCAGTTCTACTACTTAGCATTTACCCAGTTGTCCAGAAACAAGGACATACTAAATCCACTAGCACAACGATGTTCATTGCAGCACTATTTACCATAGCAAAGATATGGAACCAACCCAGATGCCCCTCAGTTGATGAAAGGATCAACAAGATGTGGTATTTATATACAATGGAATTCTATGCTGCTGTTAGGAAGAATGACATTGCCCCATTTGTAAGGAAATGGAAAGACTTAGAAAAAATCATATTAAGTGAAGTAAGCCAGACTCAAAGGAACATAGGCTCAATGGTTTCCCTCATTTGTCATAATCAGTAGAAACCTTGGGTTCTCCTAGCAGAGATTTGCAATAGAGCAAAACCTAGATACATAAGGCCATATAGTATGACACTAAATGAAAGGACCTCTAGGATATAGAAACAAAAGCCATATAATGAGTGATTGTTGTCCTTAATGTATTATGTTATCTCTCATTTCTTTTGCTATCCCTTGGTTATCTCATATTGTAATAGTATTTCACCTTATTATCTGATATATTGTATGTATGTGTATTTGGTTATTTGAAATTGGATAGGGAAGAGGGAGAAAACAAGATGAGGGGCATGGGTGGTGGGAGGGAAATGGGGATCAAGACATGAGAAAAGTTATCAAAGTATGTGAAGTAATGCACCCTCTATCTGGTGAGTATAATGTAAGCCTTCTATTAATTACAACAAGAAATATATGAAAAAAATCCTACTTGTTATTTTTCAATTCTTAGCCACAGAATCAAACTCATAGCACAAGTGCACACAAACATATGAAACACTCTGAAAAGTGACGGATTTTAAAATGGGAAATTGCATTGGCCCAGTTTCCTTTCTCTTCTATGGCAGGGAAGTGATTGGGATTCTATGGAAGATGGTAGCCCTGTTTTTTCATAACAGCAATGGAATATGGGTAATAATGAGAATCTATCTTCATCTTTTTTTATTTTGTCCATCCTGAGGCTTGAACTCAGGGGTGGGGTACTGTCCCTGAGCTAGTTCATTCAAGGCTAGCACTCCACTACCTGAGACAAACCCCCACTTTTGCTTTTTTGATGCCTGATTGAAGGTAAGAATCTCCCAGACTTTCCTGGTTTTGAACTCTGATCCTCAGACCTCAACCACTTGAGTAGCTAGGATTACAGGCATGAGCTCAGTCCAGCATTCCTTCCATCAGACCATATGTTTGGTGAAGACTGTGGTGTAACTATAGCTCTATACAGTGATCCTTCCCAGCGTCCTTGTTTTGGCAATGACTCCTAATCCCGAGAATTCTCCATGGCCCAGTATCCTTTTCAATGCACTCTTCACTTCCTTATTTCTCAGACTATAAATGAAAGGGTTCAGAGTGGGAGTTACCATGGTGTACATGAGAGCAGCTACCATCTCCCCAGAGGAGTGAGAAGCCGATGGGGGCTTCAGATAGGTGGCGAAGACTGCGCTGTAGAAGAGGACCACCACGGAGATGTGGGAGCCACACGTTGCCAGAGCTTTCCTTTTCCCTTGTGCTGACGGGACCCTAGCCACCGCAAGGAAAATATGGGCATAGGAACTTACAACACAGAGGAGAGCACTGAGCCCTAAAAGCCCAGCCAGAGCCATCGTCAACTCCTCATTGAGATGGGTATCAGAGCAGGAGAGCGAGAAGAGTGGCCCAAAATCGCAGAAGAAGTGAGGGATCTCTTGACTCATATGAAAAGATAGCTGGGAGAGCAACAAGGTATGGGCTAGAGAGACACAGTGGGCCACTCCCCAGGACCCACCAACCAGCACCCCACATCTGTAAGGAGTCATTAGGAGTGGATAGTGTAGCGGATGGCAAATGGCAGCGTAGCGGTCTACAGCCATGACAGCCAGAAGCAGGTTGTCCATGTCAGCAAAAACAGCAAAGAAGTATAGTTGGGTCAGACATCCAGAGAATGAGATAGCTCCATTGCTGGTCCACACATCCTCTAGCATGTTAGGGGCTGTGCTAGTGATGAAGCAGAGGTCTACCAGGGAGAGCTGGCTGAGGAGGAAGTACATAGGAGTATGGAGGTGGATGTCAGAAACAATAGCCAGCAAAAGCAATAGGTTCCCTAAGAGGCCAAGCATGTAAAGAGCCAAGAAGACACTAAAGAGCAGTTGCCACTTGTCTGGATCGCTGGAAAATCCTGAGAGGACGAAGTCAGGAGGCTGACTGCAGTTCATTGTGGGCCTTGTTGGATTTCAAGACAGAATTGATGTGAAGAGGATTCAGTCAATGCAGGCACTGAGGTGGAAAGCAGCCGGGATCCTGTCCCTTTGTGGTGGGGTCCTTTTCATCCTCAACGGAGAAGTTAAAATATCAATGTGAGGTATAAGAGTTGGATTTCACCAAGGATGGTCCATTGAGGAGATTCAAGACAGTACAATGAGAAATCAGAGCTTTTCTGAAATCCCTCTAAGTGTGGCCAGTCCTGGGGCTTGAACTCAGGGGCCTGGGTGCTGTCCCTAAACGTTTTGTGCTCATGGATGGCACTCTACTGCCTGAGCCACAGCTCCATGTTCATTCAGCTTTTTATTTATTTACATTTTTGGTGGTTAATTGGAGACAAGAGTTTCACAGATCTTCCTGCCTGGGCTGGCTTTGAACCAGAATCTTCAAATCTCAGCCTCCTGAGTGGCTAGGATTATAGGTATGTCACTGGAACCCGGCTTGACTAGGATTTCTGTGAGGCAGAGGCCATTTATTAGTACTTACTTTCGTGCTTGTCACATAGAAAGAGCTTAAGAAATGTTCCTGTCCAAGTATTAACGACCATAGTTGAAGTTATACATAGACAACTGGTAGCTTTCTAACTGTTTTAGCATCCTCATGGGTATCCTATCTCATAGGTTGCTCTAATTGTAGTCAGAATCATCTTTCCTAAAGAGAAAATATACTCATGTTTATTCCTTGTTTATTTAAAAGTAGGTACCTGAACTGGACTCTCGTGGCTCCTGCCTAAAATCTTAGCTATTCAGAAAGCTGAGATCTGAGGATGGTGGCTCAAAGCTATCTAGAAAGAAAAAAAAATCTTAGCCGCTCCTTTTTCCAAGTAATTAACCACCAAAAAGCCAGAACTAAAGCATGACTCAATGGTAGAATATCAGCTATAAGTAAAAAAAGAAAAAAAAAGAGCAAGAGCTTGAGGCCTCAAGTTTAAGCCCCAGTAGTCTCAATTATACCCCACATACTGTGTGTAATCATTTCTTTTTTTTTTCTTTTTTTTTTTTTGCCAGTCCTGGGCTTCAGCTCAGGGCATAAGCACTTCCTTGGGCTTTCTCAAGGCCAGAGCTCTAACACTTGAGCCACAGCACCACTTCTGGCTTCTTTCTATGTATGTGGGACTGAGGAATTGAACCTGGGTCTTCATGCAAGCTAGGCAAGCACTCTACCACTACGCCAAACTCCCAGCCCCTGTAACCATTTCTTTTATGAAAAAATTCACAGGTCCTAATATGGCTTAGGGAATGCAGTTCCTTCTTTTGGTTATGAGACCTACCTTTTATATTCCATTCTTATGCCTTCCTAGATTATCACAGTTGTGATATAAATAATATAAATATGTATGTTATATATGATGCCATTACTTATATATAACTTGAATATTTATCAAGGTTTCTGAGTTAATATTTGTCTCTTTCACAAGGCAATAAGGTACATTACAATAATGACTGAACTTAGTTTTTCTTGCTTTTTGTATTCCTAGTGCCTGACATACCAAAGACATTAAAGATTTGCTACAAAAATGAATAAATAATACAGACCAAAGGCTCTAGTAAAGGAAGAGTTATCCTACTCAAGTAGTTTCCTTCTGTTTCAATATTTCAATAATCAAACTCTTCTTCAGTGTTGTCCTAGTAGCATTGGTTCATCGATTTCTTTTCCTCATGTAGCAAGTAAGCATTATAGCATTCTTCCTTACACTTGCCTCTCATTTCTGCCCCCTTTTCACCTTTATTTTCCTTACCAGGCTAACTAGCTCCATGCACCATGATTCATATTGCAAGTATTTCACAGAACTATACAGCTCCTTGTTCTTGGCTTGACTGTCCTCTATTTATGTATCTATAATAACATCTTATTTCCTTTTGATCATAGATACTTATGCCTGCTTATCAGAAGCTTCTACAAGTAGATCTACACACCTGGGAGAGAAGATTTCCTCTTCAGCAGGCTTCTCTCTGTTTTATCACCTATAGTTCCACAAAACTCCTGATAACACACTCTTGTTTACTTTAATCTACTGTCCTGTTATCTCCTGATGTCTTTCTTTATTTACTCAGATATTACCAGACCTTCAGATCACAGTTATATTTTTACTTTCTTCCTCACAATTAAACTGTCTTTGAATGTTCTAGTCTTAATTTTCTCATCTCTTCTTAAGTATATAGATGGGATGATATAATCCTTAATTAGATATTGTCCAAAGGAGTTTCAGCCTTCTCTGACATACACATTTTTTCTTTTTACTTACATGTTAGAATAGGAACTCTATTTTCTTTTCTATGTTCTGAAATATGAACCCCAGACTTGGTTAAATGCCACAGTCCACACTTACCTTCTTTAATTCCTACTTCATGACTAATGACCAGAGAAATAGCCACTCTCTCTAATGCTCTTAGTGGACAATGGGATAATGAGAGAGGGGAGATTCAGGTCTTTTGCCTACATAGCTGAAACAAAGTATGAAGGTAGAGATGATGTTGTTTGGAACTGAACATTACCCTTCTCGTCTCTCTTGGGATCAGAAGAGTTTGGATGTAGAAGAGACCTGTCTTGGCCTTTGAGACCTAGTTCCCTAAGTTACTCATTAGGAGCAAACTCATTGAAGGAATTTTTCCATTGAGAAAATTGCTTATAAATAGTGTTTATGGAATAAAATCACTAATTAAACAGAAGAATAAATATTAATAATTTTTAGAAGTGAAATCAGAATGATTACTTACAATGCACAACATATCCAGTCATTGCTTTGCTATTTAATTCAGAAAAGCGAGAATGGTGGACATGTGGCCTTAATATTTCACAAGAATGAATTGGTGTGTATGAATATATATTAACATTAATGTATATTAATGTATATTTTGGGGTTGTGATCTTCTAAACAAATACAAATTTAGGCTACTCAGTTGCAATCTGCCCATAGATCCCATAGATACCTTACAGGACTGATAATTTGATTTTTTTTTGAGGGAGTCAGTTTTGGAGCTTGAACTCAGGGCCTTGGCACTGTTCCTGGGCCTTTTTGCTCAAGACTAGTGAACTGCCACTTCCATAGCTTTATTTCTGATTTTCTGGTGGTTAATTGGAGACAAAAGTCTCAAGGATTTTCCTGCCAGGGCTAGCTTTGAACTGTGGTCCTCAGATCTTAGCCCCCTGAGCAGCTAGGATTATAGCTAACCATATAGATAACTAAGCCAGCTTATATAACTTAATTTTATATACAGATGAGAACATTGCTCCAATTCCTTTCATTCATCTTATTTTTCCTCCTCCTCCTTCTCCTCCTCCTCCTCCTCCTCCTCTTCCTCCTCCCCCTCCCCCTCTTCCTTCTTGCTGGTTGTGGGGCTTGAACTCTGAGCCTGGGTACTGTCCCTGAGTTTCAGCACTCTATCACTTGAGCCACAGCACCACTTCTGGTTTTCTGGCAGTTAACTGGAAGTAAGAGTTTCAGGGCCAGGAGTTTTGCGTAGTGGTAAAGTGCTTGCCTAGCATGCATGAAGACCTAGGTTTGATTCCTCGGTACCACATACATAGAAAAAAGCTGGAAGTGATGCTGAGGCTCAAGTGGTAGAGCTCTGGCCTTGAGAAAGTTCAAGGACAGTGCTCAGGCCCTGAGCTTAAGCCCAGGATTGGCAAAAAAGAAAAAAAGAGAGAAAAAAGAAGAGTCTCACAGACTTTAGTGCCTGGGCTGGCTTTGAACCTCGATCCTCAGACCTCAGCCTCCTGAGTAGCTAGGATTATAGTTGTGAGTCACTGACGCTCAGCTTATTTCTCTTCTAATAGTCACTATTTTAATGAATCCCTCTAGAATATTGTTTATGATGTCACATAGAAATCACCTTTAAGCATTGGAGATTATCAATATAAAGTGTTACATACTTCAAATTTCATTTTTCTCTCATAAAGACGAGGTACCAACATTTGTACAGGAGTGTGGATGTGGTAACTCTCAAGATCATGAGATGTTAGCTTCCTCTGACTTCCTAGCACATACAATGCATATCTTCAAGGTCATCTGGAAATGTACTACTTCTGGAATTAAGTTTTTTCTTTTAAACTTTATTAATCAATTTCCAAATCTAGTCCAAATTTTCTTTCATTTGTAATTCTCTCCACTACTCCTCTCAAAAAAGCAAATGAAAGATATCATACAATTTCATTGGTACATTTTTAGCATATATACATAAGCAATAAATGTTTTTTCTTTAACATTGCAATGATGATTTTGCCTTCAAATACTGGCAAGTTCTAATCATGTTTCTGTTAATGATTTTTAGTTAGATCACATTATAGTGTGAGAACAGACATCACATGCTTTATATTGTTTTAAAAATTTAAATATGTTTATAGTTCAAGCTGGGTGCCAATGGCTCATACCTACAACACGGGCTACTTAGGAGGCTGAGATTTGAGAATCAGATCTTCAACAGGAAAGGCTTATCCCAGTACCATTCAAAAAGAGAAAAACTAGCTAGAATCTCTTATCCCTATAATTCAGGTCAGTGTTGTATACAGATTGAGCACTGGGCTAATCAAGGGTCATTTGTGAGTTTTGGAATGAACTCAGTTTGAAGGGTTTACTTTTGTGTACTTTGAACACTCCTGGCCCCAGAGAGTTTAGTAGCCTGTGACCCAGGAAATTTTCATTTATTCCATACACCCTAGGTTTGTGGCTGATGGGCCAGCAAAAACACAACCAAAAGGGTGCTTTTCTAGATAGGTTAGTGATTGGGAGAAGAAAACATAGCACTAGTTTCCTCATTAGAGGCAGAGTAGCAAGGAAATCCAGAAATCTGCTTGCTGGTTTCAACATTTCCAGAACCCACCCAGCAGGTGGGAAGGAAAAGAATATGGAAACTGAATGATTGACAGAGTTTGGACTTAGAGCTTTGAACTCCACACCGCAATAAGAATGAAGTCTCAATAAAAAGGTACACTTCAAAGCTGAGCACTGGGGGTTCACTGTTAGAATCCTAACTACTCAGGAAACCAAGATCAGAGAATCATAGTTCAAAGTCAGCCTGGTCAGAAAAGTCTGTGAGATTAATCACCAGGACACTGGAAGTGGAGCAATAGCTCAAAATGCTAGAGTACTAGCCTTGAACAAAAGAGCTCAAGTACAGTACCCAGGCCCAGAACTCAAACCCCACGACAATGAACAAACAAACAAACCAACAAAAAACTAAAGATAAACTCCACTGTGTAAATAACTGTTAATACAATGTTGGGAGACGTGACAAATCACAACAGAAATTTCTGGGATTAATCACTCAAATTTGTTACTATTATTATTTTTTACTTGACAGTTATCATTAGATATGAACATGCACAACTGGAAGACCAGATGATTTGCCCAGAGAAAAAGCAGAACTTTTTAACAGTAGAACTTAAGAAAATTTGTGGAGTTACTAATAATGACAGTGAGAAGAAATGTTAGAGTAAATTAGACATTGCCAGAAAACCACATGGACATCAGGTACTGAGAACAAAGGAAAGGTTTATTGCCTGCAAAGGGACCAGCAAGACCCTTTCTCACAAGAGAGGAGTGCCGGCTATTTTGTTAGGTGACCTTTTATAACCAGTGATGTTTAGGAGGTTTTGCTGCCTCATATGGTCATAGTTGATCAAAAGAGTGCCATCTCAGGTGACCCATATGACCTGTGAGGCTTAGGGATCTTGATATCTCATATGGTAGCTGACAAAGGGACTGCAATCCCAGGAGGGATAACAAGAAACAAAGCCAAACCACTTCTCTCTACTTTATTTGGTGTTCTCAGAACCATAGAAACAAAAGGGTATCCTATTAAATATAATCATATTTCTTAAAAGGATGTCACTGCCACCCATTTTTTAACTGTTATTGACATCTTTTTTTCTTTATACATCACACTGTTTTCAGGAATGTACTTGAGGTGAGCAAGTGAATTAATACTTCTGAGGAAGTGAAAATTTAGTAAGATGTTATATTAGCCCTCTGAGACCTATGTTGACTAAAGAGCTAAAACAACATAATGTGTAAAAGAGGAAGAATTTAAAAAATAACACAACATAGGAATTGCCCAGGTGTGGAAAAGTATCCTGTTTGTTATTACATAAATCTGACTAATTACCAGGGGAAATCTCCCTCTGGATTTCTATGTTGAGGGATCTGTTTCTAATTAGATGAGAGAAGAATAGCAGAATAACAAGGAGAGATTTCTAAAGATGGCCTTCAGCAGCAACCACAACATAAAGCCTCAATTCAAGTAATCGTTTATAATAGCTGGGAACAAAGCAGTGTTGCTGGTGTTGATGAATACTGGATCAGGTAAGAGGATGAATGAGGAGCAGGCTGGGAGGTCTTGTTTTCTGTTTGCTTGCAAGTGATCTTTCTGTTTACCGTCATTAAATTTCAACCAGATTTAGGGATTTTTTTTTACTGTGTATTGACAGACTCCTGATTGAGATTGGGAAATATGAAAGAACATCATTTGTGTGCTTTAGTTACTATGTGTCATCACATAATAAGTTGGTTCTTTAAATATGATTCTGATCTAAAATGCCTAAACACAGAAAGCTCAGTGAATATAATCATTAATAAAGACTTCATTTGAGTGTTACTTTTTCTTACACAGAAAAATATGATGTTCCTATTCTATTTTTCAACATACTTATTTTCTGGGTAAGAGAATTATAATACTTGGTGCATGATTTCTATTTTAAACAGGAGTGTTAACTAGTGTGAAAGTACACAAAGCACACACAGCTAAAAAAGAAAACCACTCTGAATTATTTGAAGCCAATCCTACAAAAATGTGGAGTAGAGGTTTGATACTTTTTCAAAATTTCTTCTACCTCTACAGCTAAATCCCATAGGATCTCTAGAACTTTCCTTAGTTTATCATCATCACCATCACAAGCACCACCATCCTCATCTTCAATTTTGCTGCAGTCACAACAAATTATTTTCTTCTCTCAATGACTTTGTCAAAGCTTGGATGGCTCTCTTCTGTAGCAAGCACCCAAAGTCATATCCTGTACTCAGTTTCCTGACAGTTGTACATTTTCCACAAAGACTTGCTTCTTCCTTTCGATGTACAGGAGCAAACCCACTGCACGTTTAAGGAGATACTTCAGGTACTCTGCAAATAATGGAGACAAGGAAAAGGCAGACAGAATTTTGTAGTTATAAAATGTAATACTATTGTATTTGTACACATACAGTCTTAATTATAGCAGTTATAGGTATAATAATTATAGAATTATAATAAAACAATCAGAGTCCTATTTTATAGAGTAGAATGGGAGGAATGTAGACTTCCTTTTTCCATATATTTTTATTCTAATTAATAGAAGGCTTACATTATATTCACCAGATAGAAGGTGCATTGCTTCACAAACATTGATACCCTTTCTCATGTCTTGGTCCCCATTTCCCTCCCCCCATAGACTTCCGTTTTTTTGCCAGTCCTGGGGCTTGATCTCAGGGCCAGGGCACTGTCCTTGGACACAATTTACTCAAGGCTAGCAATCTGCCACTTGAGCACGGTGCCACTTCTGGCTTTTTCTGTGTACGTGGTACTGAGGAATTGAACCCAGGGCTTCAAGCATGCTAGGTAAGCACTCTACCACTAGGCTACTCTTCCAGCCTCAGACTTTCTTAATATTAAAGAAATGAGTTCATTTCGTTGACAGTAAAGATAAGACCTAAGAAACTATATCATAAAGGAAGATGTTATTTCCAGGGCTTCAAATGAACAGAAACTTAGAGGAGAGATGAGTTATAGCAAAACAAGAGAGATAGGGTTGAGTCAATTAGAGGAGTCACTTACTTATCCAAGGATCTGGGGATCTGGAAAAGGACTTTACAAAAAGGTCACAGGAAACTGAAGAATAGAAGCACAAGAAAAGACGAGGTGCTATAAAGGTATTTAATGCCTCAGTTTATGGTAAGACATTAAGCCCATCATCTTCTCTGGTGCTGACAGGAATTATGTAAATATCTGGGATTAATCACTTTATGGGATTAATGTGTTCATGTTTCTCTCCCTGTTAGGGCATCATCTTTCCAAGGTGATAAGAAAGAGATGAGGGAGAGACAATTTCTAATGCATTTTTTCCTAAGATGAGGAAGTATAGTTACACTTATATTAAAAAAATCTATTATTTAAAGTGTTGTGATTGTAACAAATTAATACTGACCATTTTTTCTCAGATGAACACTTTTCAACTGTTTCCTTTACTAGTTAAGACCTGCTAGTCTGACAATGAAAAGGTTTACTTAACAGATAAAAGAAAGGGTGTATCAAATTTAAGCATTAAAAACCATAGAAGACGGTAGTGAGAACCTTACTTCAAATTCCTAAGTTGGGGAGACATTAGTTTCGTTAATCCTGGGGCTTGAACTCAGGGCCTGGGCACTATCCTTGAGCTTGTTCAAGGTTAGCACTTTACCACTTGAGCCATAGTACCACTTCTGGGTTTTTCAGTGTATGTGGTACCAAGGAATCAAACCCAGAGCTTCATGTACTCTAGGCCAGTACTCTACCACTAGGCCACACTCCTAGCCCCCATTTAACATTTCAAAAATGTGTGTGTCATAATCCATAACAGACATATCATGTTGACACTCAATGGTCTAATGCCCACATAGTACACAGGGTTATGACACAGACAAGGCTCTAAATGTATTTTTGACTTTGCTAAAAGTTCCTTGGCTTGGAAAGCTTCCTACACTCAAAGCTGTGTTTCACAAATTACCTTGTCTTTTCTTTTAAGTGATGGTGAATCAAACAACAGTCACTGCATTTATCCTTCTGGGAGTGACAGACATTAAAGAATTGGAGTCTTTTCTTTTTCCTGTTTTCCTCACCATCTACTTTGTCAATGTGGCTGGGAATGGAGCCATATTACGAGTTGTCATCTTTGACTCAAGACTCCACTTACCTATGTATTTCTTCCTGGGAAACCTGTCCTGTCTGGATATCTCCTTCTCTACAGTGACACTGCCAAAGATGCTGGGAAATTTCTTTTCTACAGATAAAACAATTTCTTTCTTTGGATGCATAAGCCAGCTGCATTTCTTCCACTTCCTGGGGAGCACAGAGGCCATATTGCTGGCTGTGATGGCATTTGACCGCCTCATGGCTATCTGCAAACCCCTTCACTACCCTGTCATCATGAATCCTCAGCTCTGTGCCAAGATAGCTGTCACTATCTGGACCATTGGCTTTTTCCATGCCCTGATGCACTCAGTCATGACATCTCGCTTGACCTTCTGTGCTTCCAACCAGATCCACCACTTCTTCTGTGATGTGAAGCCATTGCTGGAGCTGGCCTGTGGGAACACTGAGCTCAATCAGTGGCTGCTCAGTGCTGTCACTGGGACTATAGCTATGGGTCCTTTCTTTCTCACATTGCTCTCCTACTTGTACATCATCATCTATCTCTTCCTCAAGACCCACTCCTGCAGCATGCTGCACAAAGCGCTGTCCACGTGTGCCTCCCACTTCATGGTCGTTTTTCTTTTCTATGCTCCGGTTCTCTTCATTTACATCCGGCCTGCCTCAGGGAGTTCGCTGGACCAGGACCGGGTCATTGCCGTCATGTACACTGTGCTGACTCCGGCTCTGAACCCACTGATATAAACTCTGAGGAACCAGGAAGTGAAAGGAGCCTTGAACAGACTGATCAGAAGGAAGCTTTGACATGCAGAAACTCCCTTGAATGAGTAATATTCCAGCAGACAAGTGTAATGCTGAGATGTGAAGTTAGTTTGCTTGCATTTATCATTCAGAGAGTGTAACACAGGAACGTGATAATCAAAAACATGTGGGAATTTATATTCTAGTGATGTTAAGAATTCATTTGAGCTAACATAATGCAAGTTAATTGGTGGATACAAAGTGTAGATTCCTAAGGCCATATTTTTTAGGGGCATGTTGGTTGATATGTTATACTTAAGCTTTCTTGTATGAAATATACCTATATAAACTTATGTTTATTAAATGTGTAATGAATTGTCTGTATCAGTCTGTCCCTCTAAGCTTATGGGATGAATAATGGGATGAATAAAATTATAATGCTTTGTATTTTGCATTTTTTTATATTTTGCAATTTTTAAAATTTGGAGAATGATTATCCAACTGAACAGCTGATCATTTACCACTTCTAAATCTCTGGTTTACCACTTCTGATAAATCCAAGAGAGTATGATCGAGGGCTCCACAATGCCTATGGACTCGATAATTTAGTTATGTTAAACTCTTGGTTTTATTGCTCTTTTCTGTAAGTATCTCAGAAAGGCTCTGCAGAGAAGTGTTGAGTTTGCCTCATGAGATCTGAGAACTTACCTCTGATCATTTCAATAGCTGGGCATAGACTAGATGGGAGTCTTTATGTCTTTTTCTAGTTGTTCCATGTGGCTTCAGTTAACTTTCCCATAGGAAAGCCTAGGGTGAGACTTTTTTTTACCAAGAAAAACCTGCCAAGTATCTGAAAGGCAGGGCCATAACAGTCTTCCCCAGCTCCCCCAAACTGACTTTTGGCCTGTCACTGGTAACTCATATTTGTAATTCTAACTACTGGGGAGACTGAAATCTGAGGATTATAGCTCAAAGCAGGGAAGGCAGAAAAGTACCTGAGACTCTTATCTACAATTAACCACCAGAAAACTGGCAGTGCCTCTGTGGTGAAAAGTGGTATGGTGGGCCGGGAGTTTGGCCTAGTGGTAGTGTGCTTGCCTAACATGCACGAAGACCTGGGTTCGATTCCTCGGTACCACATACATAGAAAAAAGTCGGAAATGGTGCTGAGCTCAAGTGGTAGAGCTCTAGCCTTGAGAAAGTCCAAGGACAGTGCTCAGGCACTGAGCTCAAGCCCAGGACTGGCAAAAAAAAAAGTGGTATGGTATTATCCTTGAGCAAAAAACTCAGGGAGAGCACCCAGGCCCTGAGTTGAAGCCTTAGGACCACCACTACCACCACCATCACCACCACCATGACCACCATCACCACCACTGCCATCGTCATTATCATTACCAACAACGAAAGGAAAAAATGAAAAAAACCCCTTCATAACTTCTGTAAAAGTCCTTTTGCAAATAATGAGCTTTATAGGAAGAAAAAACTGATCCTGACTCAAGGGAAAAAGAAATCTTTAAGCAACCACAGCTTCTTTTTTCTTTATATGGACATATATATATATATGTATTATTTATTTATGCAAGTACTGGATGTATTTTGAACAAATTCGCCTGTCTATCATATTGACATTGATCTCCTCCACCTTCCAAATAGCATTTCACTATGCTTCATGCATGTATTTGTCTATATGTATGTTTGAGTATCTATGGGTGTATGTATGTATGTCTATAGTATGTATCTCTAAAATGATGCCACATCCTTTTTGGGTTATATAAAATACAATGGGCTTTTTGGGCTCTTTGTGCTTCTTTTGAGTTATATTTCTTGAAATTATTTGCCTATTTCTTATTAGATAATTTCTCTGGTGCTTAATGTTTGACTTTAAAAAAATATATTCTGTATTTTAATCTGCTGTCAGATGAGAACCCAAGGCAGGTTCTCTTTCACAGTCTGTTTCTTGCTTAGCTTTTGATCTGGTCTGATTTTACTGGTGTTGTGTGCAGGTGGTAGCTTCTAGTAATCCTGCATGTTTTCCATGTTGATAGTGGGTTGGACATTAGAACTTTTTGTAGATTTAATATTTCTCATATTGCTGGGACTACAAAGTCAACCTTTATAAACTTATGAAGTAAAATGAAAAAGGTAACAATTATTGTTATTTGTAAGATTTCCATTTATTCCCTTTCTACTACCTGGACAGAAATGAGGTGAAAGGGAAATTAAGTTGGAGTTTTTAAGCTTGGGAAAATTTAAGTTTTTCCCTTCATCTGGCTTTGTAGAATGAGATTTTAACCCACTATTTTTACAAGAATAATTTATGTGTAACTGGCAAGTGTTTTTATTGCTCAGCACCTGTTCATGGGGCAACTTTCATATATATGACTCTTATGGTACTAAGATACATCTCAACTTTTCCTTCTTGATTTCTCTGTTTGCTTTTTTCCAATGGATTTTGATATGTCTACCCAATACGACTAAATATATGTGACTCAGCAAAAGTATGCTTTCCTTCAAACACTTGTTCTTCAATGTGCTTTTATGGCTGCATTTATCAGACCATTGGTTTGAGGGTTGGTGAGAGGACAGTATAAAAATGCAGTGCGGGGTGTGATGGCTCACACTTGCAATCCTAACTACTCAGAAGTCAGACATCTGAGGATCACTCGTTCAAAGCCAGCCCGGGGGACTAAAGACCAAGAGCCTCTTATCTCCAGTTAACCACTGGAAAACCAGAAGTGGAGCTGTGGTTCCAGTGGTAGGGTGGTATCCTTGACCTGAAGAGCAGCTCAGGGACAGCGCCTAGGCCCAGAGTTCAAGGCCCATGACCCATAGGAAAAAAAATGTTGTGAACAAAAGATAGAAGTAGGCTCAGAATGTGGCTTTAGAAACTCAAAGATGACAGCAGATAGGAACAACAGGACAACAGATACATGAAACAGGCATATAGAAAAGGGTCTGACTCTGCCTTTATCAGGCAACTTCCTCAGAATGGTAGAGCTTCTATGCATGCAGCTAGGTCCCATTGAGTTAGAGCAAACCAATGAATAAATAAGTAAATAAATAAAGGCCTCCAAGGTCACAAAGCCAGCAACTCTGTGCTCACCAATGTGTTTGATGGAAGAGAGTTTCAGGAACTGGGGCACATCACAGAATTAGTGGATAGTATTTGTACACAGAAGTGGATGGAAAAAGCAGCAGTTGTGTGTGTGCATGACTCCAGAGATGGTTCCATCAGCCACACAGCCAGTACTTACTGAGCACAAGTACCAACACATGTGATGATTTTATAGTGAGGTTGAAGACAGGTAGCCACATAGTAGTCATAGGATATCTCTGTGAGCATGGTCATGGCTATTCATTTGTGCATATTCCCTTGCCTCCCTCGGTAAACCCTCTTGGTCATGGGCTATTATCCTTTTAAAGGCTGTTAGGTTCAGTTTGCTAGAGCAGAAGAGGTTTCTAATTTGTATGAAATTAGGCCAGATATCTATCTGACTGACTTGCAAGTGGACTTTGTGTCATCTTGAGCTGTTTCAAAATGTAGGGAGGCCATCTTGTTTCGCCATCACCTGTAACTGGAGGGGAATGAAAAATACACATGATCAGGATAAGAATCTCCAAAGAATTACAGGCTTTCTAGAAGGTAGCCTTGAAGGACCATGGAGGTCACTTGAGACTTTTCTCTTCGAACTCCCTGAAGTTACATGATCTGGTCGTAAATTACATAAAACCTCATTATTGGGGCAATCTCCCTCTGGATTTCTATATCTAGGGATTTGTTTCTAATTAGATGAGAGAAAAATAGCAGAATAACAAGGAGAGATTTCTAAAGATGGCTTTCAGCAGCAACCACAACATAAAGCCTCAATTCAAGTAATCTTTGATGTTTATAGTAGCTGGGAATAAAGCAGTGTTGCTGGTGTTGATGAATACTGGATCAGGTAAGAGGACGAATGAGGAGCAGGCTGGGAGGTTGTGTTTTCTGTTTGCTTGTGAGTGATCTTTTTGTTTACTGTCATTAAATTTCAAGCAGATTTAGGGTTTTTTTTTTACTGTGTATTGACGGACTCTTGATTGACATTGCAGATATGAAAGAACATTTGTGTGCTTTAAATATGATTCCAATCTCAAATGCCTAAACACAGAAAGTTCAGTGAATATAATCATTAATAAAGACTTCATGTGAGTGTTATTTTTCCTTACACAGAAAAATATGATGTTCCTATCCATTTTTCAATGTTCCTGTTTTCTGGGTAAGAGAATTATAAATAATACTTGGTGCATGATTTCTATTTTAAATAGGAGTGTGAACTAGCGTGAAAGTACATAAAGCACACACAGCTAAAAAAGAAAACCACTCTGAATTATTTGAAAACAATCCTTCAAAAATATGGAGTAGAGGTTTGATACTTTTTCAAAATTTCTTCTACCTCTACAGCTAAATCCCATAGGATCTCTAGAACTTTCCTTAGTTCATCACCGTCATCACCATAATCATCATCATCATCATCATCATCATCATCATCATCATCATCACAAGCACCACCATCCTCATCTTCAATTTTGCTGCAGTCACAACAAATTATTTTCTTCTCTCAATGACTTTGTCAAAGCTTGGATGGCTCTCTTCTGTAGCAAGCACCCAAAGTCATATCCTGTACTCAGTTTCCTGACAGTTGTACATTTTCCACAAAGACTTGCTTCTTCCTTTCGATGTATAGGAGCAAACCCACTGCACGTTTAAGGAGATACTTCAGGTACTCTGCAAATAATGGAGACAAGGAAAAGGCAGACAGAATTTTGTAGTTATAAAATGTAATACTATTGTATTTGTACACATACAGACTTAATTATAGCAGGTATAGGTATAATAATTATAGAATTATAATACAATAATCAGAGTCCTATTTTATGGAAGAGAATGAGAGGAAGGAAGATTCCTTTTTTTGCCAGACCTGGAGCTTGATCTCAGGGCCTGGGCACGGTCCTTGGACACATTTTTCTCAATGCTAGCATTCTGCCACTTGAGCATGGTGCCACTTCTGCCTTTTTCTGTGTACGTGGTACCGAGGAATTGAACCCAGGGCTTCAGGCATGCTAGGTAAGCACTCTACCATTTGGCTACAATTCAGCCTCAGACTTTCTTAATATTAAAGAAATGAGTTCATTTCAGAGATAATGAAAATAAGACCTAAGAGAGTATATCATAAAGGGAGATGTTATATCAAGGGCATCAAATAAATAGAAACTTAGAGGAGAGATCAGTTACAGTGAAACAAGAGAAACATGGTTGAGTCAAATAAAGGAGTCACTTTCTTATCCAAGTATCTAGGGATCTGGAAAAGGACTTTTAAAAAAGGTCACAGGAAATTGTAGAACAGAAGCACAAGAAAAGACAAGGTGCTATAAAGATATTTAATGCCTCAGTTTATGTTAAGACATTAAGCCCATCATCTTCTCTGGTGCTGTCAGGAATTACGTAAATATCTGGGATTAATCACTTTATGGGATTAATGTGTTCTTGTTTCTCTCCCTGTTAGGGCATCATCTTTCCAAGGTGATAAGAAAGAGATGAGTAAGAGACAATTTCTAGTACATTCTTTTCCTAAGATAAGGAAGTGTAGTTATACTTATATTAAAAAAACTATTATTTAAAGTGTTGTGATTGTAACAAATTAATATGGACTATTTTTTTTTCAGATGAACACTTTTCAACTGTTTTCTTTACTGGTTAAGACTTGTCAGTCTGATTATGTAAAGATTTACCTAACAGATAAGAAAAAGGTTGGGTCAAATTTAAGCATTAAAAACCATAGAGGTCGGTAGTGAGAACCTTACTTCAAATTCCTAAGTTGGGGAGACTATTAATGATGCATTTGACATTAGTTTAGCTAGTTCTGGTCTTGAACTCAGGGCCTGGGCACTATCTTTGAGCTTGCTCAAGGTTAGCACTTTACCACTTGAGCCATAGTACCACTTCTGGGTTTTTCAGTGTATGTGGTACCAAGGAATCAAACCCAGAGCTTCATGCACTCTAGGCCAGTACTCTACCACTAGGCCACACTCCTAGCCCCCATTTGACATTTCAAAAATGTGTGTGTCATAATCCATAACAGACATATCATGTTGACACTCAATGGTCTAATGCCCACATAGTACACAGGGTTGAAGTAGGGTTATGACACAGACAAGGCTCTAAATGTATTTTTGACTTTGCTAAAAGTTCCTTGGCTTGAAAAGCTTCCCAAACTCAGAGCAATGTTTCACAAATTACCTTGTCTTTTAAATGATGGTGAATCAAACAACAGTCACTGCATTTATCCTTCTGGGAGTGACAGACATTAAAGAATTGGAGTCTTTTCTTTTTCCTGTTTTCCTCACCATCTACTTTGTCAATGTGGCTGGGAATGGAGCCATATTACGAGTTGTCATCTTTGACTCAAGACTCCACTTACCTATGTATTTCTTCCTGGGAAACCTGTCCTGTCTGGATATCTCCTTCTCTACAGTGACACTGCCAAAGATGCTGGGAAATTTCTTTTCTACAGATAAAACAATTTCTTTCTTTGGATGCATAAGCCAGCTGCATTTCTTCCACTTCCTGGGGAGCACAGAGGCCATGTTGCTGGTTGTGATGGCGTTTGATCGCTTCATGGCTATCTGCAAACCCCTTCACTACCCTGTCATCATGAATCCTCAGCTCTGTGCCAAGATAGCTGTCACTATCTGGACCATTGGCTTTTTCCACGCCCTGATGCACTCAGTCATGACATCTCGTTTATCCTTCTGTGCTTCTAACCAGATCCACCACTTCTTCTGTGATGTGAAGCCATTGCTGGAGCTGGCCTGTGGGAACACTGAGCTCAACCAGTGGCTGCTCAATACTGTCACGGGGACCATAGCTTTGGGTCACTTCTTTGTCACGCTGCTCTCCTACTTGTACATCATCATCTATCTCTTCCTCAAGACCCACTCCTGCAGCATGCTGCACAAAGCGCTGTCCACGTGTGCCTCCCACTTCATGGTCGTTTTTCTTTTCTATGCTCCGGTTCTCTTCATTTACATCCGGCCTGCCTCAGGGAGTTCGCTGGACCAGGACCGGGTCATTGCCGTCATGTACACTGTGCTGACCCCAGCTCTGAACCCACTGATATATACTCTGAGGAACCAGGAAGTGAAAGGAGCCTTGAACAGACTGATCAGAAGGAAGCTTTGACATGCAGAAACTCCTTTGAATGAGTAATACTCCAGCAGGCAAGTGTAATGCTGAGATGTGAAGTTAGTTTGCTTGCATTATCTTTCAGAGTGTGTAATACAGGGACGTGATAATCAAAAACATGTGGGAATTTATATTCTAGTGATGTTAAGACTTCATTTGAGCTAACATAGTGCAAATGAAAAGGTGGAATACAAACTGTAGATTCCTAAATCTAAATTTTTTATGGGAGTGTTGGTTGATACAAGTTGTTATATTCATGATTTTTGTATGAAATATACCTATATAAACTTATGTTTATTAAACGTATTATTAATTGTCTGTATCAGTTAGTCCCTCTAAGTTCATGTACCATTTTGGGATGAATAAAATTGTAATGCTTGTATTTTGCATTTTTTCTTCCAACATTTTATTTTTATTGTTTTTGAAATACAAATAAAAATAAATTTTTGTTACATTGCTACTTTTTTCACAAGCTTAACATTCTTTTCAATACAAGGTGAGTACATACTGATATTTTAAATATTCCTTTAAAAGCAGATACAGTAGTTTCTGGCGAACCTGCTCATCAAAAAGATACATGGGTATAAAGGCTACTAGTTCTTCATCAGTTTAGAACATAACTTCTACAATTTGGTCCATTAAAATTTGTAATTATTCCTCCTGTTATGAAAATAAAATAAGCTTCATGGCTGAAAATGCAGAAATATTTGGCACAGACTCTTAGCCAGCTTGAAGATAACGATGTTTTAAGGGTGGAACTCAGGGAGGCCAACTAAAATGCTCTTGGGGTTCTGCTTCACAGAGGACAAGAAGGTGTTTGGAAGAGAACTCAAGACTCACAATTTCCACACAATGTCATCCATACTCACTCAAAATGATCTCAAATCCAACTCTCAGCAGAACAACTCCAACTCCCCAGTGCTTGGAAAGCAAGTTCAAAGCTTAGAGCAAGTACTTCCGCAAGGCCAACCCAACATGTGTTTCTACGATTTTAAAGGTGGAAAAACTTCACTATTCATATATAATACCTTATGCACAATTACATTAGGTTGCAGAACACTGGGTTGACAAAACTTACAAAAAGAATAGATCCAAACTGTCTAACCTTCCACCATTGTCTTGAGTATTAAACGCAAGCCACCTTTTGCCATTTGCAGGGGTGTCTTTTCTTTTTTATTCTCAATGTAAATACTTGCTCCTTGGGTCACCAGCAGTTTTGCTTCTTCCATTCTTTTCTCATCACAGGCTAGGTGTAGGGGAGTGTTACCCTCAGTGTCTTGTATGTTTGTGGATGCTTTGTAGTACAGAAGCATATGAATCATCTTCAAGTTACCCTTGGCTGCTGCCCGGTGCATTGCAGTAGCCTCATAATAGTCTTTAGCATCTGGATTTGCCCCACTTTCTAGTAACATGACAGCAATCTCATGTCTATTTTTTGAAGCTGCATAATATAGGGGAGTACAGCCATTCTGATTGATAGCATTCACCTGGGCACCTTATCCCAGGATGGCTTTTACAATCTCATCCTGGCCAACAGAAGCAGCAATATGAAGAGGAGACCAACCTGCATCATCTTGATCATTCACTGGCACTCCAAGCTGCAGCAAGAATTCAACAATTTCTGTATGTCCAGCTGAACATGCCCAATGCAATGGACTTCTGCTGTCCTGGTCAGTTCTAGTAGCCAGGGACTTATCGAAGAGGATGCTCTCCTTCAACTCCTCCAGCTTTCCATTGTAGGCCAGGTTACACACCATCAGGTTAGACACACACCCCTCCATTTCGTTTCCTCCAGATCTCCGCGAAATCCCAGTATGATCTACTTCACTTTAACAGCCTATTTTGCATTTTTTTATATTTTGCAATTTTTAAAATTAGGAGAATGATTATCTAACTGAACAACTGATCGTTCACCACTTTTATGTCTCTGGTTTACCACTTCTGATAAATCCAAGAGAATATGATGTAGGGTCCACAATGCCTGTGGACCTGATAATTTAGTCATGTTAAACTCCTGATTTTATTGCTCTTTTCTGTAAGTATCTCAGAAAGGCTCTGCAGGGAAGTGTTGAGTTTGCTTCCTGAGATCTGAGAACTTACCTCTGATCATTTCAATAACTGGGCATAGACTAGCTGGGAGTCTTTATGTCTTTTTCTAGTTGTTCCATGTGGCTTCAGTTAACTTTCCCATAGGAAAGCCTAGGGTGAGACTTTTTTTTTTACCAAGAAAAACCTGCTGAGTATCTGAAAGGCAGGGCCATAATGAGCATTAGCATAACAGTATTCCCCAGCTCTCCCAAACTGACTTTTGGCCTGTCACTGGTAACTCATATTTGTAATTCTAGCTACTGAAGAGACTGAGATCTGAGGATTATGGCTCAAAGCAGGGAAGGTAGAAAAGTACCTGAGACTCTTATCTACAATTAACCACCAGAAAACTGGCAGTGCCTCTGTGGTTCAAAGTGGTACAGCACTACCCTTGAGCAAAAAAGCTCAGGGAAAGCATCTTGGCCCTGAGTTCAAGCCTTATGACCACCACTACCACCACCATCACTACCACCATGACCACCATCACCACCACTGCCATCATCATTATCATCACCAACAACGAAAGGAAAAAATGAAAAAATAATCTCATCATTTGTGCAATAGTCTATTTGCAAATTAAGCTTTGTAGGAAGAAAAAACTGATCCTGACTGAAGGGAAATAGAAATCCTTAATCAACCACAGCTTCATATATATATATATGTTTATATATATATTTATACCAGTACTGGATGTATTTTGAACAAATTCGCCTGACTATCATATTGACATTCATCTCCTCCACCTTCCAAATAGCATTTCATTATGCTTCATGCATGCCATTGTCTGTCTGTCTGTATATATGGGTGTATGTGTGTCTGTATGTATGTCTCTACATATGTATTTTTAAAATGATGCCACATCCGTTTTGGGTTATATAAAATACCATGGGCTTTTTGGGCTCTTTGTGCTTCTTTTGAATTATATTTCTTGAAATTGTTTGTCCATTTACTTACTGGACAATTCTTTTGGTGCTTAATCTTGGACTTAAAACTCTTTCACAGTTTCTGTAATTTTCTTGCTTAGCTTTTGATCTGGTCTGATTTTACTGGTGTTGTGTGCAGGTGGTAGCTTCTAGTAATCCTGCATGTTTTCCATGTTGATAGTGGGTTGGACATTAGAACTTTTTGTAGACTTAATATTTCTCATGTTGCTGGGACTACAAAGTCAACCTTTACAAACTTATGAAGTAAAATGAAAAAGGTAACAATTATTGTTATTTGTAAGATTTCCATTTATTCCCTTTCTACTATCTGGACAGAAATGAGGCAGAAAGGGAAATTAAGTTGGAGTTTTTAAGCTTGGGAAAACTTAAATTTTTCCCTTCATCTGGCTTTGTAGGATGAGATTTTAACCCACTATTTTTACAAGAATAATTCATGTGTAACTGGCAAGTGTTTTTATTGCTCAGCACCTGTTCATGGGGCAACTTTCATATATATGACTTTTATGGTACTAACATGTTTCAACTTTTTGTTCTTGATTTCTCTGCTTTTTCCAATGGATTTTGATATGTCTACTCAATAGGAATAAATGCATGTGATTCAGCAGAAGTATGCTTTCCTTCAAAAACATGTTCTTCAATGTGCTTTTATGGCTGCATTTCTCAGACCATTGGTTTGAGGGTTGGTGGGAGGACAGTATAAAAATGCAGTGTGGGGTATGATGGCTCACACTTGTAATCCTATCTACTCAGAAGCCAGACATCTGAGGATCGCTCGTTCAAAGTCAGCCCGGGGGACTAAAGACCAAGAGCCTCTTATCTCCAGTTAACCACTGGAAAACCAGAAGTGAAGCTGTGGTTCCAGTGGTAGGGTGGTATCCTTGAGCTGAAGATCAGCTCAGGGACAGCACCTAGGTCCAGAGTTCAAGCCCCATGACCCATAGGAAAAAAAATGTAGTGAACAAAAGATAGAAGTAGGCTCAGAATGTGGCTTTAGAAACTCAAAGATGACAGCAGATAGGAACAACAGGACAACAGATACATGAAACAGGCATATAGAAAAGGGTCTGACTCTGCCTTTATCAGGCAACTTCCTCAGAATGGTAGAGCTTCTATGCATGCAGCTAGGTCCCATTGAGTTAGAGCAAAACAATGAATAAATAAATAAATAAATGCCTCCAAGGTCACAAAGCCAGCAACTCTGTGCTCACCAATGAGTTTGGTGGAAGAGAGTTTCAGGAACTGGGGCACATCACAGAATTAGTGGATAGTATTTGTACACAGAAGTGGATGGAAAAAGCAGCAGTTGTGTGTGTGCATGACTCCAGAGATGGTTCCATCAGCCACACAGCCAGTACTTACTGAGCACAAGTACCAACACATGTGATGATTTTATAGTGAGGTTGAAGACAGGTAGCCACATAGTAGTCATAGGATATCTCTGTGAGCATGGTCATAGCTATTCATTTGTGTATACTCCCTTGCCTCCCTCGGTAAACCCCACTTGTTCAGTCTATCATCCTTTTAAAGGCTGTTAGGTTCAGTTTGCTAGAGCAGAAGAGGTTTCTAATTTGTATGAAATTGGGCCAGATATCCATCTGATTTGCATGTGGACCTTGTGCTAGCCTGGGGTGTTTCAAAATGTATGGAGACCATTTCGTCATCACCTGTAACTGGAGGGGAATGTAAAATACACATGATCAGGATAAGAATCTCTAGGGAGTTACAGGCTTTCTGTGAGATAGCCATGAAGGACTGTGGAGGTCACTTGAGACTTTTCTCTTGGAACTCCCTGAAGCTGCACAATCTGGTCTGCAACTCTCAGAGCATTGCTGCACAGCTCCGGGTTGCTCACTCTCATTCATTAAGTGTTTCTGCTAGGACAGAACTCCTGGGACCATGATTCCATCACCCCATAAAATAAAAACTGTGAGAGCTGGAAATTTATCATCTACTCTTCTGCTTTCATTTCCAGTACAGGCAAGTTGTCTTCCTGCTCTTTATCTCCCTTGTCTTCCTCTTCCTCCTCTGGGTTATCATTTAGCCTTGTCATGTTTAGTCACCCATACTGTTTGTAATGTGTGCTGTTTGGGATGGGTGGTATGGAAGGAAATTAAGAATCTGATGGAGTAGTATGTAAGTGAGGTATTCAAATTATTTGACCTGGTTCTGAGTATTGGTTAGTTCAAAGTTCTGCAAACCAGCTGTGTTCTAGCCTTTAGCTACAAGGAATTATTTGATGCCCTCCAATGCCTCTTTGTGTTTTTAAAGCAAGGGGTATATTTTAAGTTCATGATTATAAAAAGTTCCATTGTGTTTAGTGTAATGAAAGTTTTCAAATTCATATTACATGAGAGGAAAAAATAAATTTTATCTGTCAAAGAATTCAGGCTGGATGTTGGTGGCTCATGCCTGTAATCCTAGGTACTCAGGAGACTGAGCCCTGTGGATCACGGTTTGAGGACATCCAGTGCAGGAAAGTTCATGAGACTGTTATCTTCAGATAATCCCCCCAAAACTAGAAATGGAGCTATGACTCAAGTGGTGAACTGGTAGTTTTTTTTTTTAATTTTTTTAAGTTCATAGACAATGTCCAGGCTGTGAGTCAAGCCCCAGGACCAGCACACACACACACACACACACACACACACACACACACACACACACACACACACACACACAGAGAGAGAACTCAAAAGACTCAAGGTCTTTTATGTAGGAAGGAACCAAGTTTACTGATGGCTTCATGGGGCAGTGAGAACAATTCTATGAAGCAATGATGTTAGGAACTCTTGTTTCTATTATATATCACACACAATGTTATGTAATAAAAAAGGGGCAGGCCATTCAAAGGGCAGGAATTTATGGGCATTGTTCAGAGGTCAAAATAGGAAGTTAGTGATCATACTGGTTAAAGAGAGTGTAGCTTGACTTTAAAAATGATCTCTTTTGAGGATGTTCTCTAGATACATTATAGCCTTGTAAAATGTTGGGAAAAATGTAGGGACCTATCTGTTCTATTCTCTACCTTATCTCTGACAGAAATTTGAATCTATCTCTGTGTACTCTGTGTATCCTGAAGTAAAGCATGCTTTACTTCGAAACTTAAATAGTGCCCCAGGTGGCACAATTCTTTGGTCATACCTGGCATATAGTTGAAATGTAGTTTTCCTTTTAAATATGAGGAAAAGCTCAGGCTGTGGAAGTGTTTGGGCTAAACAAGACAGAGTAACAAATTTTGTTGACCTTAGAATTTAAAAGATTGTAATTTTTCAGTTCCTTTCTTTTTTCTTTTTCTTTGTGGTGATCTTTGGGATTGAACTCAGGACCTTGTATTTGCTAACAAGCTCTCTACCACTTAAGACATGCCTCCAGTCCATTTTGCAGTGGCTGTTTTTGAGGTACGGTCTTTCTTTAGGCCTGAGCCAGTCTGGGCTTCAGTCTTTGTATTTGCTACAGATGGCAGGAGTGAGTCACGGTACTCAGCCTGTTGATGGAGATGAATCTTATACATTTCTTTTGCCTTGGCTAGCCTTGAATGTTGATCTCCTAATCTCTGCCTGTAAGTAGCTAAGATGGCAACTTGGGGCATTGCTTTGCCTTTATTTTTCTCTGTTCTTAAGCATTCTCTCTTTGGGGAATGTTTGCAGCAAACAGTGCCATGGAGAATGTCCCCACTGCCAAGGTCTGCATCATGCATTGTGGGCCTGTGTCCCAAGGCAATCAGCTTGTGGCTACTGCATTTACTTGATTAAATCAGATGGTTTGGTTCCATATTCTCTTATGACATTACTCTTTGAAAAGTTCCTTTTCCTTCAATATTTTCATACCTAATGCTATATATTAAAATATACAAAGGAATCATTAAGAATGCAAGGAGAACCAAGACACATCCACAGGAAGAGTCTCCAATAACTTCCTGACTATTACACTGACTATGACAGTCCTGAGTTTAATCCTTATCAGCTGTCTCTAAGACATGTTGGAGAAGAAGAGAAAGCCACCACACCTTAGTCCCTGAAATTCCAAGTGGATTTTCCAGTGTTCACTTTGAACACTGGAAAGAAATGTTAAAATTATTGACTTATAATAAATGTTAATTATATAAGAAATGTTAAAATTTTTGACTTATAATAAATGTTAAAATTATATAAGAAATGTTAAAATTATTGACTTATTCATTAATTAGATTTGTCTTATCTATAGAGTTGCAAAGAGGCTTTGAATTCAACATGCTGATGTATGTGTACAATGCACCTTATCTATGTCGCTCTTGCCGTCTGGTTTCTTTTGTAAGGAGTTGCTATAAAGTAGATGTGAGCCCTACTATTGAGCACATTTTAGGTAGGGATTATGTTGTTTATAACAGCCATGTCTCTTATTTTGTAGATTATTGCTGTTGCAGCTAATGAATACTGCAATTGGTGCTGCTTCTTTCTCAGTCTTCAAGATTAAACCTCATGGAAGGAGAAAACCAAACCTCTTTCTCCGTCTTCATCATCATGGGTTTCTCCAATCTAAATAATTTGCAATTTTTACTCTTCACCACATTTCTTACGATCTATCTATGCACCCTTGGAGGAAATGTCTTCATTATTTTGATGACACTGATGGACTCTCGACTACACACCCCCATGTATTTTTTCCTGAGGAACTTGGCCTTTCTTGACATCTGCTACACCACCACCAATGTCCCCCAGATGATGGTGCATCTCCTCTCACAGAGGAAAAGCATCTCGTATGGAGGCTGTGTCACTCAACTTTTTGCATTCCTTTTCTTTGTGGGCGTAGAGTGTCTTTTGCTGGCAGCCATGGCCTATGACCGTTACGTTGCCATCTGCAAGCCTTTAAGGTATTCTGTCATCATGCACAAGGCCCTGTACAGCCGGCTGGCCGCCTCCTGCTGGGGTTGTGGTTTCCTTAACTCGGTGGTGCACACAGTGCTGACCTTCCGTCTGCCCTTCTGTGGCCACAACAAGATCAACTACTTCTTCTGTGACATCCCACCTTTGCTGGTCCTGTCTTGTGGGGACACTTCTGTCAATGAGTTTGTGTTACTCCTCATTGGAGTCTTCATTGGCTGGGCTCCTTTCCTGGGCATCATCCTTTCCTACCTCTACATCATCACTGCCATCTTGAGGATCCGCTCCTCCGAGGGGAGACGCAAAGCCTTTTCTACCTGTGCCTCGCACCTGATCATTGTCCTTCTCTACTATGGCAGCTCCATCTTCACATACGTACGGCCCATCTCGTCTTACTCACTCACTAAGGACAGGTTGATCTCAGTATTGTACAGTGTCGTGACTCCCATGCTCAATCCCATCATTTACACTTTGAGGAATAAGGATATTAGAAAGGCTCTGAACACTGTGTTGAAAAAATAGGTACTTCCACATTTCATTGACCTTGAAATGTAATGTCAAGTTTTGCCTATGATTGGATAAATAATATAATTAAAATGATTTATTTTAGTAGTATTTCCTGATTGCCTCTCACCAAGATTATTAATAATATCTTAAGAGTTCCTTGTTAATTTGAATGGTAAACCAAGTGGTGCAACATGAACAGCATATGTATTGGATAAATGGTAGATAATGGTTTTAGTATTATTTTTCACTCTTAAATGCTTGCATGTTCACTAAGCTTTTCAACTGCAAAGGTTGAAAAGCTAATGAGAAGTTTATAGGCATAGGATGTACTTATTTCTCCATGGTTCATGTTCTCTGTTAACAATCATACCAAATGTATTGGTTAGGTGAGTTGTTCTTGAAGTTTTCTAACCTATGATGAATTATCCATTGGCGCTGTGTGGTCCTTGTTTTCCTTTGCTTTTCCCTTGCTCACTTACTGTCTTTTCAAAATCTAGAGAAAAGTTTCCTTCAGGGAATTCAGAAATCTCTCTCATTTTTATTCCACAAACAGATTTTTTTTTGTGGGAATGACCAAACAAGGCTGATTTTGGTTTGTTTTAGTTTTTGTAAAATTATTGGTTCATTGTTCTCAGAGTTCCATGAAAATTTTGGCGAGAAGAACCTTGAATCTATAATTTGCTTTTGTTAGTATAGACATTCTAACTTTATTGCTTCTTTTATCCTTTACATGGGAGGTCTTTCCACTTGTTTTTCTTCCCTTCAGTGTGTTTCTCCAGTGTTTGTAAGTTTCACTGTAGAGGTCTTTAGTTTGCTTTGTTATAGTAACTTCCAGGTTTAAAAATATCTAGTGCGAATGTGATTATTTTATTTCTTTTCTGCCTGTTTATTATTAGTGTATTAAAATATTACTAACTTTTTAGCCTAGATGCCCACAGTGGACAAATGGATCAAAAATGTGGTATATATAGACAATGGAATTTTTACTCATTCGTTAGAAAGGATGATATTGCACCATTTATAAAGAAATGGAAAGAGTTGGAAAAGTTATGTTAAATGAAATAAATCATACCCAGAGAAAAAGGATGCGCATTTTCCTTATATGTGGAAGGTAGATTTAGTTTATAATCTTGTAAGTATATATGTTGGGTGGTATGCAAGTATATGCTAATATATTAACTGAAATATAGGAGAACTCAAATACTATAAAATTCCTTAGAAAGGCAAAGTGAAAGTTCAACAAAATAAACACCAATTAGTGGGTACTTGAAAGGGGTAGAGTGGGGTCCATGGGAAAGGGGTAGACACATGAAGAGAAGAAGATGGGGAGATTGCAGACAAGGATTTAGTGTATATCCTGCAAAATTAAGAAGAGTATGGGAGCTAGGCACGGTGGCTCATGTCTGGTTGAGGTCTGAGGATTGGGGTTGAAAGCTAGCCTGCAAACTGAAGTCCGTGGGGCTCTTATTTCCAATAACCACCAGAAAACCAGAAGCTGTTCTGTGGCCCAAGGGTTAGGGCAGTAGCCTTGAGCTGAAGAGCTCAGGGACAGTGCCCAAGTCTAGAGTTCCAGTTCCATGAGTAGCAAAAAAATAAAAATAAAAGCAAAAAGAGTATGGGAGGGATAGGTGAGAATGTAGAAGGAGTGACATTGATCAAGATGCATTGTATTCATAAATTGCTTTGTTCAATCGCAACTCCTTTGTAGGATTAAAGATAATTAAAAAGAAAACCAGCAAAAATTACAACTTTTTAAATATTGCTTTTGTTTTCTATAATGTTACTGAATTCATCCACCAGTTTGAACTCTCTTTGGTGAGGTTTTTTTTTTTTAGGTTATTTTATTCTATGAAAATGAAGAGTTTCGTTTTTGGGTTCTTTGCCTTCTTTGTTATTTTTATGCTCTTTGTCTCTTGCTGTTGCCTAGACCTTCCACTACTATGCAGATCGAATTCCAGCATCCTGTCAGAGAAGTATGGCTGTATCAAGGATCTGGCTATTTGCTTCTTGATTGAATCCTCAGAAGTACAGCAAAGTAGATTCCTAACAGAATTTCATTAAAGAGATTTCTGTTTATGTTTGTTATATCCTTCTATTAAAAGTGGCGAGCGTAAGTCATCGAGATACCTGCAACTAACAAAACTATTCAATAGCTGACTTTTAGTGAGTTAAGTCAGTGAATGTCTGCAGATGGGCATCCTTCTCCTGGTTCTGGTGTAGATGCTAATCTTGAATAGTAGAAGGCTTGCAAGAACCCTGGAAAAATAGTTCCTCAGAGAGAACAAGGGAAACCATTTTACATTATATTCTCCTCTGAACAATAGGAGTGTGATCATCTTTGAGATGCCTTCTTATACTACATCTCATCATCATTAAAACAGAATCAAATTGGGCTGGAAGTATGGCCTAGTGATAGAGTGCTTGCCTAGCATGCATGAAGCCCTGGGTTTGATTCTGAGGTACCACATACACAGAAAAATCCAGAAGTGGTACTATGTCTCAAGTGGTAGAACGCAAGCCTTGAGAAAACTCAAGGACAGTGCTCTGGCCCTGAGTTCAAGCCCCAGGACTGACCCCCCCACCAAATAAAACAGATTCAGATTACTTGCCAGATGTGCAAATGAGCTAATGTTAGTGGTCATGAGCTTGGATTAACTAATGATTGCATGAGATTGGTAGGTCATAAAGTATTTTTGTGGAGATACAGACTGAATAGGTGGTGCACTCATTGGTAATAATAAGTAGGGTGACAACCTTGAGTAAAAAATCCAAGTATGGTCTTGAATTCAAGTCCCAGGACCAATATAAAAATAGAATATTAATAAAACCATTCAAATTAATCAGGCTGTAATAGGGCAGACTTTCTTTCCAGTTGGAACAAGTAGATGTTAGGATATTTGGGCTGTGCTTCACAAAACTCAAGGGAAGGATATAGTGTAGATACTGTTCTTAATCAAGTTGTGGGTTAAATACAAATTCTTAAACTATTTCTAAAAAGCTCCTTAAGCCTCTTTTGTTCTGAGAAGGAAAACCAATCTGTATCTAGAAATCATGAAAATGGAAAGTACCAAGGCAAATAAAGATTCAATTGGTAGAGAACTTTGTCATTGCTATGGAAATTAGCAATTTGTTTTAATTAATATAATTTGCACTAATGAGTTTTCAATACAGTATCACAAGGGACAAATAATCATGTACTAACACATTCAAAGGCATTAAAAATTCAGAACAAACTGGCTGATTAGTAGGATATGATCAATATTTTAATTCATTAAATTTATTTGAAAAAATAAGTGACAATAACTCTTTAGTAATGTATCTTTTCATTATGTCCAACTGTAAGGTAAATAACATTTGGCTAGCGTTCAAAATAAATTATTAAAAGCAAGCAATAAAATTGGTGAAAAATTTGGAATTTTACACTGAAGATTAAAATCTATTATAATGCAATAATGTATTACATAGTCAAGATTAATAATAAGAAGAGATAGGCAAAACTATAGGTAGTTAAGTTATAGAAAACAATATTTGAATTCAGAGTAAACATGCAAAAATGCTCTTATCAGAAAACTCAACAAAATATCTGTCTTTGGCCACCAGAATTGCCATCGAATTAGAATAAGAAAACTCATTAGTAGTGTTGATTAAGGCATAGAGGGGCAAGATCTTGTTCAGATGAACTCTTTTAGTCAAGCAATTTTATTATACCTAGTAAAATATTGACTACATATATGTATATTTCAATACAGTAATTCCATTTTTATAAATGAGCCTTGCAGAAACATTTTCTAAAACAGGCAAAGATGAATATGCAAGACTGTTGATTGTAGCAAATATGTAGCAACATAAATAAAAATACCAAATTTCTCCTAAGTTTCCATTAATGAAGAGATATGTTAAATTAATGAAGCTATTCAACTATTAAATGACAATACATGTGTTATATGTCTCTCTTCCTCTCTCTGGGTTTCTCCTATATACTTCCCTGAGAAAGAAGTGTTAAAATATACATACATAGTATAAAATATATGTTTAATGTATTTAGTGCGATTACATTGTTGCTTTAATTTTATAGAAATTTGGAAGCATAGAAAGAGACTTATTTCATTTGGTTTTGAGGCAAGGTCTCATTCTGTAACCTCTGCTGTTCTGAAAATTGCTATGTAGCCCTGAGTGGTCTTGAACTCATAATCTTCTTGCCTCAGCCACAGTGCTGGGATTATAAGTCCTTGTCACCACACTCAGCAAAACACACTAAACTATTCCCAAGAATTGATGTTATTATTAACAGAAATCAAATTGTGCAAATGCAGAGTGTCACTTCTGCTCAAGTGTCCTTAATTTAGCCTCCTAGGTATTAGAATAGGAGAGATTAAAACAAATAGTAACAAAGCTGAAGGAAAAAGCAGTGGGGTACCAAAAGAAAAGACATTTTACTTTAACACCGAAATCAAGCTAAATTATGTCTATAAAGGACAGGTTTTCTGTGGAAGTCAAAGTTTTTGTTGCTAAAACAAGATACTTGAGCAAAACAATCCAAATGAGGTAAGATTAATTTTTCATTATAGGTTTCTGTTCAGTTATGGTAGGGAGCAGGTGGCAGAGCGAAGTTCTCATCTCATGGTGGACAGGAAACAGAAAGAGAACAGATCACAGACCAGGTATAGCTTTCAGAAATAAGCCTCCAGTGATTCACTAGTGACTCACTCTAGCTGGGCCATGTCTCTTAAATCTTCTACAATTTCACAATAGCAAGTCATCTGCTGGGGAACCAAATGTTTATGAGTGTGTTGGGGACATTTCATATTCAAACAATAAGTTTCCATTTATAATGAAACAAAAAAGGGAATCAAGCAGATTACCTTCAATGGAGGGAACTTTTATATGTGTAACTCCCTTCTTCCTCACCATTTCACTTTAATTTGTATGAGAGAAAAAAAGATTTTTATTATAAAGTTAAATCTTTTTAGTTCCCCCTTACTTTTCTGTGTGTTTGGAGAGATGATGGGAAGTTTTGATGCAAATATTTCTTTCTTACTGTGGAAAAAATTTTCATCTTGGACTTGATATCTTTCTTTCTTTCTTTTTCTTTTCTTTTTTTTTTCCCCTATTGGTTGTGGGCCTTGAACTGAGGGCCTGGGAACTGTCCCTGAGGCTCTTCTGCTCAAGGCTAATGATTTAACCCTTTGAGCCACAGCTCCACTTCTGACTTTCTGATGGTTAATTTGGAGATGAGAGTCTCAAAGACTGGCTTTGAACTGAGATCCTCAGATCTCAGCCCTCCTGAGTAGCTAGGATTATAGGTGTGAGCCACCAGTGCAAGACTGGACCTGATTCTTAATCTTCATAGGAAGGTAGGCCTATTCAGCAGCTGAAAGTTGGCTAGGGCAAACTAAGAAGATAATAACTAGATCTACAACACTTTGAAAGAAAAGAAGATATTTTTTTGTTATTACATGTTGATATAGTAACAGGATAAAATATACCATCAGGACAAAATAAAATCTTAAGGAAAATCAAACAAATTTTGTGACACAATTCTTAAAATTCCCACAACTCATATACAGGAGGCATTAGTTTTTCCAATTGAGTAACCATAGTTCAGCTCTTCAAAATGGAAAAAGATAGTACTTTTGTGGATTATGGTAAAATGCATCGTTGAAGAAGATCGCACAGAAAACGGCCTCAACACTATTGCTTTAACTCTGAACGTGGGTACTACAGACATTTCTATACTAATTACCTAAGAGAACACATTCAAATGTATGACTAGCCAACATCAACATCTGCAATACAAAACAAATTCACCATTGGGGTTCTGTGGCTCATGTTCTACATGTCTGTTTTCCTTGTTACCTGAGAATATATTGATTAATACCACTAGATTCTTACTTCATTGTGTATGTTTACATTTTGAGAAAACAATCCCACTATAACATCCAATGCGATTTACTCTGTAGTATGTATTCTTACCAACTTCACAAGCAACATAATTACATATCAGCTCTTCAAAACAAATACCCCAGAGGTGTTCTTTTAAGTCTTTCCGAGGCAGAGCTTCCTTTTGATCAACCTGTTCAAGGCACTCTTCACTTCCTTGTTCCTCAAAGTGTAGATCAGTGGATTTAGGACAGGAGTCACCACACTGTACATGATGGCAATGACCCGGTCCTGGTCCATGGAATTCCCTGAGGCAGGGCGGATGTAGGTGATGACAACAGGAGCAAAGAAAAGAATAACGACGGTGAAGTGGGAGGCACACGTGGACAGCGCTTTGTGCAGCATGCTGCAGGAGTGGGTCTTGAGGAAGAGATAGATGATGATGTACAAGTAGGAGAGCAGCGTGAAAAAGAAAGGGACCGTGGCAACGGTCCCCGTGACAGTATTGAGCAGCCACAGGTTGAGCTCAGTGTTCCCACAGGCCAGCTCCAGCAATGGCTTCACATCGCAGAAGAAGTGACGGATCTGGTTGGAAGCACAGAAGGTCAAGCGAGACGTCATGACGGAGTGCAGCAAAGCATGGAGAAAAGCCATAGTCCAGGCAGTGACCGCCATCAGGGCACAGAGCTGAGGGTTCATGATGACAGGGTACCGAAGTGGCAGGCAGATGGCCACAAAACGATCTAACGCCATCACAGCCAGCAGGAAGGACTCCGTGGTGCCCAGGAAATGGAAGAAATGGAGCTGGCTTATGCATCCCAGGTACGAGATGGCTTTGTTTGTAGAGATGAAGTTCTCTAGCATCTTCGGCAGGGTCACCGTGGAGTAGCAGACATCTAGACAAGCCAGGTTCCCCAGGAAGAAATACATAGGCAAGTGCAGCCTTGAGTCAGAAATGACCACTGTCAGGATGGCTCCATTTCCAGCCACATTGACGAAATAGATGGCGAGGAAAATTACAAAAAGGAAAGGTTGTGGCTCTTGTATGTCTGTTACTCCCAGCAGGATAAATTCAGAGACTGAGGTCTGATTCAACATCACTTACGTCGAAATAATTTGTGCAACACTATCTCTAGTGAAAGTCAGTCTTTCCAGCCTGCAATTATTATTATTCTTACACAATGAACTTTAGATTTTATGTGATGTTTGAATGTCTACATTATTAATTATTGTCAGTTTTGACTCAACCTTTTAAAAATGAACATCGTCATGGATATTTTCCTTTCTCTTAGGGATTTAAAGCAGATTGGCCATGCATTGTGTTCTCTGGCCAATTCCTAAGACAATTGTAGAATGTGATAATTTATTTTTTTTATCTACTCCATCCCATTGCTATTTATTTTCCTAGTGAGAAGTTAGGTGAAGCATTTTGACTTCTGAAAGATAATCAGGGATGAAATAATTATATTATAAAAACCTCTAAGATAGTGTGAATGGCTTTTTCTTAGAATGTATGTGCTAGAATTATTCTCTTACTTACTCATCTCTCCTCATTCTCATCAGTGGGAAGGTCAGGAAACCTGTTCAGATAGAAAATGAGACCACATTAATTTGTGTTAATCTGAAGTATAGAAATTTGATCATTGCTGTATTTAATGATAGGTTTAGTTTTTTCTCTTAATTTAAGCCTTTGTGTTTTTCAGATAGGATCCAAAATTTACATTTTTAATGATAAATGCTATTGTCTCTAGTTGCTCTGGGAATATGTCTTTTCTCAGATCCCCAAATTCTTGGATCAGAAAATTTCTTCCTCCAATGAGTTCAAGTTGCTTCCCTATCTCATGGAGTACTTATGTATCTATGCCTCAATCGCTTCAGATTTCTCTTATTTCAAGTCATTTTATTGTCCAGAAAACAAATGCATTCCTCAGCTTAAGAAATGTTCTCAGAATTCTCCTTGATAAGGATGGAAAGGCCTCAGGCCTGACAAAACACCTATGGTTGGTACATTGTCACTTGGAGTCATCTAATGATTGTCTTTTGTTTATGATAGCATTGCTTACCATAGCCAAGACATGCAATGAACCTAGATGCCCCTCAGTGGATGAATAGATCAAGAAAATGTGGTGTATATACACAATAGTTTTATACTGTTCCATCAGAAAGAATGATATTGTACCATGCCTAAGGAAATGGAAAGATGTGGAAAAAAATTATATTAAGTGAAATAAGCCAGACCCATTTGTGGTAACTAGAATGTGCCTATAAATCTACTAGTAGACACATTGAATAGTAAAAGGCAAAAAAATAAATTATATAACTGTCTAGACGTTTACATAGTGAAACCAAAGAAGAATATTCTTAGGCGAGGATCAAAGGCTCAATAGCTCTGAGCATGTAATCACATAAAATGATATTTATCTAAATGCACTTCCTGAAATGGAAACAAGAGGTTTTTTTTGTTTTAAAAAAAGAATGAATGTTCTACCCGAAGAAAAATTTACCTTCTGCACCTATAGTGTTCTTTTAATGTGTCATTGGCAGGTATGGCTCATGACCTGTCAGCTTCATGCCTACTTTCTCCAGAATTGCTACAAGTTTCTCTTCAGCTGAAAAATGCATTTTCTTTTTTTCATATATTTTTATTGTAATTAATAGAAGGGTTACATTACATTCGCCAGATGGAAGGTGCATTACTTCACATACATTGATACCCTTTCTCATGTCTTGGTCCCCATTTCCCTCCCCCCCACCTCCACCCTTATCTTGTTTTCCCCCCTTTCCTATCTAATTTCAAATAACCAAATACGCATATATCCAATGAAAAATGCATTTTCTATATTGAGTTTCCCTTCCATTTTATACATTCAAGTGTTCTATAAAATAAATGCAGTAACTTTTATTTCTTTCATAGAATTGAAATTATGCTTTTGTTCAGTGAAACTTTACACTCTTGAGACATTGGAAAGAAGTTAATTACAATGAAATGTGACATTTGATCAATCAAGGAAATTCTTGAATCTTTTTCTTCAGCATCATTTAAAGAGTATATGACATTTTTTCTTTTAGTGTCACTGAAAGCAAAAGACAAATGGGCAACAAGTAACTTTCTCTTTATTCCTTTTACTAATAGAGGTAATGAATTTCCTTTTATACTTTAGCAGGAAAGAAAGAAAGCTTGGTGGGGGATTGTAGAAGTGGGAACTGCTGTGATATAACAAGAAGCGCAAGGAAATCTCTGAAGAGACATAGACATTAAGGTGTGCTCAAGAAACAGCAGAGCCATTGAAGATTTCAGCATTCACCCAAGAGAGAAGACATCAATTTCATAGGATTTGAGTAAAAATATTGAATAAGCAATGGAAATGTTCTAGAGAGCCACTGGGTCTTTTAGCTTCATTGCTCGAGAAGATACTGAGAAATTAACCTATACCTCTTGTCCAGGAAGACTACTGTTAAGCAATTCAGAATATTCTTCGATAACCACACACAATATATTTAAGACATTCATTATCACTTTTATCACTTGGAAAAATACAAATGATAAAACATTTTTATTTTTTATTTTTCTGCTTACATAAAAACATAGTACCAAAAATCTATTTGATAAAATATGTAACACTCCAAATCATAAATTAAAGACAAACTCAGTCTTTCTTATGTTTCCCTGTGTAACGTGACTTTCTTACCTGAACTTTTTATATTTGTTGGTTACAGATTTTTTCCTTCTAGAATGATGAAAGAACTGGTTATGCTGAATTGTGAATGAATAGAATATGGCAAGAAAACATGAGAAGTAAAGCACAATGGAAAGTCCATTATAATATAGCAAATTGGATCATCAGTTTGGACATGTAGGTAATTCACTAACAGATAAAAAAAATGAGCAATTGCTAGCCTGTCTCCAATTTTATCCTCTTACCTGTCTTTGTGTTCAAAATCACAGAGGAAATGAGAGCACTTCTCAAGTCTAACCTCCTAGTGATTTTAAATAGTAGAAAAAATATTTGAGAGAGTAGCTCATATTAGTATTTCAGGTTGAGCTCTTATCTTCCCAAACCTCTCTCTCAGCTTCTGAAAAGCTGTTGCCTCTTAATGACTTGTAGTTCTGTAGTCATAAAATCCTGAGAGAGATTGTCCCTAGTGCCAAGAAACATTGAGAATAAACAGGGTGTCTTTCCAGGAAGCAGTCTTATAAAATTCCTCTGTGGAGTTTCTTTGTGTTTTTTTTTCTTCATTTTTTCTTATTACATTTTATTACATTCTTTTTTTCTTATTACATCTGGTCTTTAATTTGAGAATCATAGGCAGAATAAGGCACAATGCCTACTATATTTCCCTTAGACAATTTTCCTTTTATTCCTTAAGAAAGCAAACCTTTCTTAGAATAGAGCTGGATGCCAGTAGCTCATGCCTGTAATGCTAGTGAATGAGGAGGCTGAGACCCGAGGATTGTGGTTCAAAGCCAGCCTTAGGACTCATCTCCAATTAACTATCAGAAAGGCTGGAAATGGAGTTGTGGCTCAAGTGGCAGGGCACTAGCCTTGAGCACAAAAGCTCAAGGACAGTATGTAGGCTCTGAGTTCAAGCCAAGTCCCCCCACCCCCCGTCCCAAACCAGGAGGGCATAGATCAATTTTTCTCTTTTGCATTTAAAGTAATTTGAAGTTTAAAATGGAAAGAAAATCAGCAATGAAAATGAAAGCAGTATGTCTTACTGATCATTAGCAAACCATAATTCGAATACTCTACTTACTTATTAATATGGGTTTTAGTAGATACCAAAACCAGAAAATAAAATAAGTTTACTTTTGTTTTTTTTTTCTAACCCTGAATTATTTTCTTTACTTTTGGACTGAAAAGTACATATTTTTCTCTATCTAGGAGCATGATTTTTTTTATTGTAATTAGTAAAAGGGTTACATGATATTTGCCAGATAGAAGGTGCATTAATTCACATACATTGATACCCTTTCACATGTCTTGGTACCCATTTCCCTCCCCCCCACACCCCCCACCCGTCTTGGTTTTCCCCCCTTCCCTATCAAATTTCAAATATCCAAATACAAATAAATTCAATATATCAGATAACAAAGTGAGATACTATACCAATATGAGATAACCAAGGGACAGCAAAGGAGATGAGAGACAACATAGTACATTAAGGACAACAATCATTCATTATATGGCTTTTGTTTCAATATCCTGGAGGTCCTTTCAATTAGCTTCACATTATATGGCCTTATGTATCAAGATTTTGCTCTATTGCAGATCTCTGCTAGTAGAGCCCAAGGTTTCTACTGATTATGATGAATGAGGGAAACCATTGAGCCTAAGTTCCTTTGAGTCTGGCTTACTTCACTTAATATGATTTTTTCTAAGTCTTTCCATTTCCTAACAAATGGGGCGATGTCATTCTTTCTCACTACTACACTGTTGGTGGGAGTGCAAACTCGTTCAACCACTATGGAAAGCAGTGTGGCAGTGCCTCAAAAGGCTAAACATAGAACTCCCCTATGACCCAGCAATTCCACTACTTGGCATTTACTCAACCATCCAGAAACAAGGACATACTAAACCCACTAGCACAACAATGTTCATTGCAGCACTATTCACCAGAGCAAAGATATGGAACCAACCTAGATGTCCCTCAGTTGATGAGTGGATCAACATGTTGTGGTATTTGTACACAATCGAATTCTATGCTGCTCTCAGAAAGAATGATTTTTTTTTAAATGTGTGCCCTCAATTCTTGCTACAGCTTTTACTGCCAGACACCAGTGGCTCACACCTATAATACTAGTTACTTCAGGAGGCTGAGATCTGAGGATCATAGTTCGCCAGCCCAGGCAGAAAAGTCCCCATGAAGACTCTTATCTCCAATAAACTACTCAAAAACTGGAGGTAGCCCTTGTGGATCAAGCAATAGAATGCTAGCCCCAAGGCTATTGTTCAGGGATAGTGCCCAGGCCTTGAATTCAAGCCCCACAACTGACAAAAAATATTTTTTTCTGTCTTACTAGACACTATTTTGAAATTGAACTACACAGCTTGTTGGGGAGGGAGGCTGAGAAGGAAAAACTGGGAGAAAAAGAAAGAAGGGACACTGTTCAAAAAGAAATATACTCATTACCTGACTTATGTAACTGTAGTTCCTCTGTACCTCACCTTTACAATAATAAAAAATTGTTTCTGTTTAACCCTAGGGGTAACTGTATATGCCTTCTATCTATGAAAGGATTATAATAAAATAATATATTTTGCTCATATTTTATTGAGTTTTAATTCTTATTGTTGATACTTCTTTCATGTCACATGAATCACATTAACCACTCCTTGTTATTACCAATGCAATATAATACAAATAAATTACATGTTCCTTATATGTAGGTTATTATTCTGAGTGCCTAAGGTTAATTCTCAGAATAGTCTAATGACAATTTCTTTTTTTATTGTCAGGATACAGAGAGGCTACAGTTACATTCATCAGGTAATAGGTGCATTACTTCTCAAACATTGATACCCCTTCTCATATTTTTTTTTTGCCAGTCCTGGGCTTGAGCTCAGGACCTGAGCACTGTCCTTGGACTTTCTCTAAGGCTAGAGCTCTACCACTTGAGCCTCAGCACCACTTCTGGCTTTTTTCTATGTATGTGGTACCGAGGAATCGAACCCGGGTCTTCGTGCATGCTAGGCAAGCACTTTAACCACTAGGCCAAACTCCCAGCCCCCCTTCTCATATTTTTGCCCCTGTTTCTCTCCTCCTCCCCCTCCCAATCATCAATTTCTTTACTCCAATTCTACCATAAGGAAACTGAAGCTCAAAGGATTTGAATAAATTTCCCTTTATCTGGTGAGAGTTGTGAAACTACCATTTTAGCTCTGTTTAGTTTCAGAACGTATTGAAATATGACATGCATTCTTCCAACCATGTAATGTCTCTCCTCCCTCCCTCTTTTTCTCTTCTCTCCTTTCCTCCTTTCAGCACTTCTTCCTTCCTATGTAACCGACAGTTGTCTACTCAGAAAAGGATGGAGATTACAAAGTAACTCATCAGTTGAAAACAACATTCCATTATCTAAATATGGGTTTTCTTTTTTCTCCTTTTAAAATTATATATATTCATGAATTTTACTATGAAATTTTTATTCATGCACATAATAAATTCATATCTGGATGGACACTTAGGTTGAGTCCATAACTTAGCTATTGAGAATAGTACTATAATAAACATGAGAGTGCAGAAATATCTCCAGCATGTGGCTTACTTTCCTTTTAGTATACACCTGGACGTGCAGGGATGGATTAATATTTATTGATTGTATATGTTGACTAACATCCTGCATACCTAGGTAAATGCCACTAAATTATGAGGTGTACATTTTGTTGATGTATTATTAGTTTCAATTTTCTAGAGCAAAAGAGTTTTCTAATTTACACATGAGATTAGGGCAGACATCTTCAATAGAAGTGCTTCAAAATTTTCTCATTTTGTTTGTATTCACAGTTGGATGAAGGTAGCGGATAAACATGATTAGAAGAGGACAGAATAAAAGGTTATAGGTCCTTCATGAAATAACCATGAAGAATCATTGAGGCCACTTGAGATTTTCCTTTCAACTCCCTGAAGCAGTGTGTCCTACTCCAACTCTCAGAGCTAGGGATACCTAGCCCTCATTAAGTATTTCTGATAGTATAAAACTCATGGATAATGATTCTACCACTCCATAAAAACAAAATGGCCTATAAAATAGCCCCATACCAGAAGCTGGGAGTTCAAACTCTATCATCTATTCCTGTGCTCTCATTTCTACTATAGTTCTGCCTTTCTTCCTCCTCCTCCTCCTTGTTCCTCTTCTTGTGCTTTATCTTTTCAATTTATGGTTGGGAAGAAAGAAAGGTAAGATCTGATGGTGTCCTGTGAAAGGGAAGAATTCAACATGTCTGTCTTGGCTTTGCATATGTGAATCAGGCCACATGCGTGTACAAGGTGCAATTTCCTTCAATGTGCTAACTTTTTTTATTGTCAGGATTGTGCTAACTTTTTGTTAGCTTCATCTTCTCTGATAGTTATTTTAAGTTTTAAAAGAAGGGACAAATATTTGAGTTTATGGCAATGAAAGGTTATAAAAAGTTCTCCTGGATAATAGAATGTTGTGTTTTGGTATAACGAGAGTTATTGAGTCTATGTGTATGAGGAAAAAAATAAAAACAATGTATCTGTGTTGTTCAGAGAGTCAGGACTTCATAAAGTCAAATCTTTTATGGCAAAGTGGGAACAAATATTGCTTAAAGGGTGATGAAATGTATGAAACAATATCAACCATTTTGCTAATATTATAAATGATACACAAGGTGAAGTAGTGACTATGTCTGACACTCGTATTATTTTAATTTGGGGAGCAGGAGTTTCACAACTTGTTAGTTGCCACTAACAGCTGGTAAGTGGGTGTGGAGAACATGGACTTTATTTTTAATGTTGGCATAGCTAGTAAGTAGAAGAGATTTGAATTTAACCATCCCGCCAGTGATTAAGATTAAACCACAATGGGTGAAAGTTCTAACTCAGACTCATCTAAAGATAGAATGATTCATTTTTCCATTTTTTGCAGGGCTTACAATATCTGTTCATACAAAGTTCAGAGTTGTACTGAATTGTCAGTCAGCAGAGAAGCTGTATGGGGGAATTTTAGTGGTTGGCATTGAC
Organism: Megascapheus bottae; assembly: GCF_031878675.1. Taxonomy (NCBI): domain Eukaryota; kingdom Metazoa; phylum Chordata; class Mammalia; order Rodentia; family Geomyidae; genus Megascapheus; species Megascapheus bottae. The sequence continues at coordinate 15,324,820 of NC_143530.1, forward strand.
TTTTTTTTTTTAAACAAATACGTTTCTTCCAAATTGCAATTGTAAATTCTTCAAGTTTAAGCTCCATGAGAGACAGTGTAATCAACAATGGCTGACGGTCAATCCATCAACATGCATTGCATCAGAATTCAGAGCTGGACAGCATATGGGCACCAGAGAAGGCTCTTAAGGCAGCATCTCTAGGATTTCTGTCTTATTCTGGAGAATTCACTGATGAATGGGAAGTACTTTGTCACAGACTTTTGTTTATCTATTAGTCTGAATACTCTGTGAAGTCACAGTGGGCCAGACAACCAAAGTAAAATCACTCTCGGAAATGGGACTTCCGTTCTCATAGACATGAGTTGAATTACATTTTTCCTTTCAGTGTTGGTAGAAGTTACGGAAGCCAGTTTACATTTTCTTTTGGTATTTGGCCTAAACTTCTGGAACACTATTTCTCTGGAATTTCCATAAATTCTCCACTGAACTAGAATTCAGGGAAGAATTAAAACTTAAATAAACCCAGGAGGGTTTTCCTTCATGGAAAACTTAAAATATGGCTACTGTGAAATCTTAAAAATCTTAAAAAATTGTCGGTCTTAATTTCAATTTCTGTAATATTTCCTCTATTGTTCTTCTTGCAGGTGACTACTTGTAGATAATTGGTTCTGTATATGTAATGCAAAAATCAACAGGTATTCTGACTAACTTAGAAAACAGATTTAATTAAAAACACAATCCTACCCCACTCAACAAACCCGGGAATACTAAGTACTCTGGTAACTTGGAATATAGAGGAAGATCATACATAGATGATAGATGACTTGATGTCTATTTCACGATTATTGAGGCTGTTGTGTATTTAATAGTTTAAGTCAGCAGGGTGTGGTGGCTCACATCTGTAATCCTAGCTACTCAGGAGGCTGAGATCCGAGGATCGCTGTTTAAAGCCAGTCTAAGCACTAATGCCAGAGAGACTCTTATCTCCAATTAACCACTAGAAAACCTTAAGTTGCGCTGTGGCTCAAGGGGTAGGGTGGTAGCCTTGAGCTGAAGAGCTCAGGGATAGTCCCCAGGCCCAGAGTTTGAGCCCCATGACTGACAAAAAAAGGAGTTTGTCAGCACATAACCACCTTTGTTTTAATTTTTTGTTTGCTATCAATGGTTTTGTACTCCTTGTTGGGAAGAAGGCAAATACTAAAAACATTTTTTTTTAAAAGAATTTATTAACATTGATTTTTTTACATCGTATTTCAAATGTCAAATTTAACAAATATTCAAGAATGGAATCTCTATATGCAATCATTGGCACATAAATTTAAGAACAAAATTAAAATTAAGCTGAGTCATAAGCTGAGTCTCTTTATGTCATAGATATATATTGATCTATATACTATATCAATATGTCTACAAACATATTGATCTTATCATATTCTTATATGTATATATAACTATATAGACATATAATGATATTTATATATTTATAATGTATATTTATATCTCCAAATTCATGTCAATGACCTTGAGTACTTGAGTGTTGAGTCATTACTCTTGTACTGTTTGGATCTAAGGACACCATGTGCTTTTGTTTCTTTGGTCTTGAGTTATCTCATTCAACATAATTTGCTCTAGGTTCATCCACTTCTCAATGAATTCCATTATTTTATCTTGTCGGGTGGTTATGTGGAATTCCATTGTATATATGTACCACATTTTTTGTATCCATTCATCTGTGGTGCGTCATGTGGGTTGTTTCCATTGCTTGACTATTGTGAACATGGTTGAGCAGGTGTCCTTATCATATCCCGGTTCCTGTTGCTCAGGGTAGATGCGTAGGAGTGTGGGCTTTATTTCCCTATGGCTGGGGCATAGGGAAGGTCTACTTTTAGTTTTTTGAGGAACCTCCAAACTGTCTTCCAGAGTGGTTGTACTACATTCCCACCAGCAGTGCAGTAGGGTTTCTCTTTCTCCACAACCCCAGTGGGGTTTGTTGTTGTCTGAATTCAGAATATTGGCCATTCTTGTTGGGATAAGGTGGTATCTTAGGGTTATTTTTATTTGCATTTCCTTTATGACCATAGATGATGAACATTTTCTCATGTTTCTTTGCCATTTGTACCTCTTCCTCTGTTAAATCTCTCTTTAGTTCCTCTGCCCATATATCGATTGGTTTGTTGGGTTTGGGGGATTAGTTTCTTGAGTTCCCTGTAGATAATGGATATTAAGCCTTTGTCTGATGTATTGTTGGTAAATATCTTTTCCCAATTAGTTGGGTGTCTTTCCATTTTAGTAGCTGTGTCTTTGTGCAGAAACTTTTTATTTTTAGGAGTCTCATTTGTTGAATCTCTCTAATCTGTTGTGACCCTGGGACTCTATTCAAGAAGTTTCGAGAAGGCAAATATTTTTGATTATAGGGACTAATGTGGGCTGGTTATTTGGAATATCTGGTTTGAATCAGGCCTATGCTCTTGACAGAAAGAAGCATTTTTGAAGGACTTGGGGTATATATAGTTAAGAACTAGAGAAGGATATTCAAAAAGTAGAAATTTATTGGCCAGTTAATCATTTGTTCAGAAGCCAAAGTAGGTACTTTCCAGTTAGAGTACAGCTCTACTTTAAAATGTTTTTCTCTGATATATCTATCCCTAGATGTAAAATAGCATCATGATGCTGTATAATGTCAAACTAGCTACTAATATATTCTATTGATAGCTTATCTGTGGTATAAATTTGTATTGACTTGCGCACTTTCTTTTCCTGACCTAATCTATACCCTTAATTTATATTTATTTATAGCACTGCTCAAGATAGTTCTATCTGTTGATCAAACCTTGTATTTTTGATGGAACTTACTTTCAATCTTAGATAATAAGAACACAGGCTGAGGAAGGCAGTTTGGGCTAAGATGAGACAAAGTCTTCAAAATGTCACCAAACTTGGAAGTTAAATAATGTGATTTTTCTTTTCTTAAATGTTATCTCCCTGATATAAGTGGTTTCCACAAACAGTCTCATTGATAGCATCCTCATTGCCAAGCTCAAAATCATTCAAGGTGGGCATGAGTCCCAAGACATGTACTTTCATTGAAGACCATGGTTCCCTATTTTGTTATTATATTGCTTTTCAAATTTTTCCTTTCTCCTCTACCACCTCCTCCACATTAAAATATATAAGTACTCATTAAGAAGACAGACTTAAAATAACTCCATGGCTTTTCCCATTGTGATCTTTGCCCATCATCTCTGAGACACAATGGGGGTCAAGGCCCCCATCACCCCACATTTACACACACATCTCTGGCATTGCATGTGAACAATAGTCATTTTCCCTCTATGAAGACTCTCATGTTTCTTAGAAGTTGTATCCCACAGGAAATACTAAAAATATTTAAATGTGATGATGGTTGCATTCTACCAGAATTTGTCACGGGGGATAAAAACTATAGCAAATGGTCATGTTGCATACAATCACTATATTTCCTTTTTAGCCTCAATTCGCTGTACAAGAAGGTTTCATCTTTTCCAAATGTTCTGCTCCTTTCCCTTGTCCTGTACTTTCCACATTAATCTCAATAAGCTTCATTGTTACATTTTTGCACATTTAACAGCTGTATTTTCTTGTGTTTTGTAGATTGTTGTTCTTCCAGCCTATGTATACTGCAATTGGTGCTGCTTCTTTCTCAGTCTTCAAGATTAAACCTCATGGAAGGAGAAAACCAAACCTCTTTCTCCGTCTTCATCATCATGGGTTTCTCCAATCTAAATAATTTGCAATTTTTACTCTTCACCACATTTCTTACGATCTATCTATGCACCCTTGGAGGAAATGTCTTCATTATTTTGATGACACTGATGGACTCTCGACTACACACCCCCATGTATTTTTTCCTGAGGAACTTGGCCTTTCTTGACATCTGCTACACCACTACCAATGTCCCCCAGATGATGGTGCATCTCCTCTCACAGAGGAAAAGCATCTCCTTTGGGGGCTGTGTCACTCAGTTTTTTGCATTCCTTTCCTTGGTGGGCGTAGAGTGTCTTTTGCTGGCAGCCATGGCCTATGACCGTTACGTTGCCATCTGCAAGCCTTTAAGGTATTCTGTCATCATGCACAAGGCCCTGTACAGCCGGCTGGCCGCCTCCTGCTGGGGTTGTGGTTTCCTCAACTCAGTGGTGCACACAGTGTTGACCTTCTGTCTGCCCTTCTGTGGTCACAACAAGATCAACTACTTCTTCTGTGACATCCCACCTTTGCTGGTCCTGTCTTGTGGGGACACTTCTGTCAATGAGTTGGTGATACTCTTTCTGGGAGTCTTCATTGGCTGGGCTCCTTTCCTGGGCATCATCCTTTCTTACCTCTACATTATTTCTACCATCTTGAAAATCCACTCCTCCAAGGGGAGGAAAAAAGCTTTTTCTACCTGTGCCTCCCACTTGCTCATTGTCCTTCTCTACTTTGGCAGTGCCATCTTCACTTATGGAAGACCCATCTCATCTTACTCACTGGCCAAAGACAGGTTGATCTCAGTATTGTACAGTGTCGTGACTCCCATGCTCAATCCCATCATTTACACTTTGAGGAATAAGGACATCAGAAAGGCCCTGAGAACTGTGGCAGAAAAAATAACAATCTTCAAATCTAATTTCTCCTGAAATGCATGTAGTACCAAAGAAGTGTGTCTATGATTGTATACATAATACAATAAGATTGTTTGATTTAGCAATACTGTCTAGTTGTTTCTAGCAACAAATATGTAGAAATTAAACGTTAATTTCAATGATGAAAGAAATGTGGCAAAATGTTCATAGTTGTTGAATTTGGGTGAAGAGTACATGTTAACATTGCTGTTTTATTCTTGACATTCTGTACGTTCCCAAATATTTCTGAAAGATAAGGTTAAAAGCAAACCAGAAGCTGTGTGTATGTGATATTCTTATTCCTGCACATGATGAAGGCATTTGTTTTTTTCTTGGTGAACTACCTATTGGCTTATGCTTTTGTTTGTTTACTGAACAAAAATCTTTGTTACACTAAACTTACCTACTTCAAGACCTAAGAATGCTTTTTGAATAGGCAAGTTAAACTTAGGAATGATTTTAAATAAACAAATAAAACAAAAAAGACAGAGCTTTGGTTGAATTGTTTTTGGTGGAATCAGTCAAAAGTGAAATATTTCTTGTTCCTCTTTCTATTTACTGCTCTGGTATGTTTCTGTTTCTTATGCTAAATGTACTTACTTAGGTCTCTGAATTTAAGTTCTTGCCATCACTGGACCTCTCAAATATTTTTTCCTTACAATTGTCACACACCCTAAACTCCTGTAGTCTTTCCTTTATTACCATGCTTTAGTATCATAACCAAATGTTCCATATATATATATATTTATTGCTAATTGTGTTCTTAGTCTTGTTGCTATCCTTAGGTAGTTGTACAAAGGGATTTAAATTTTATTCAACATGACAGTTTTGAGTAGAATGCATCGTGTGTGTGTGTGTGTGTGTGTGTGTGTGTGTGTGTGTGTGTGTTCACATATCCTGGGGTTTGATCTCAATGCTTGGCTGCTGCCCCTGTACTCAAGAGTAGCACTCCACCACTTGAGTCACACCTCTACTTCTGGCTTTTTGATGGTTCACTGGAGAGAAGTATTTCGTGGACTTTCCTGTCTAGGCTGACCGAATTGCAGTGCAAAGAAGAGCTTGGATTGCAGGTCTGAAGCATGTGGGGGCTCACAATGTGTCTTGATCAATGTAACCCTTTTCATTATTCTCCCCTTCTTTCCTATTCCCTCAGCTTACCTGGTTTCACTTTTCACATATGTACATTGATTACTATGATGGCATAATCATAATTCAATGACTATATAGCATATTTAATAACTATATGTAAACATGTAGATATCTATATCTAAAATCACTTTTATCTTCAGCCCAAATTCATAATTTCTTAGTCATTCTTCCATCAATGTGTAGAAATTAGGTTGTTTCTATATCTTAGCTATTATGAGTAATTCAGCCTTTTGTTCACTTTTCTCAGTGAGTCTTCTAAAACTCACACCCTCTCGTATTGGAGACTTCTTCAGGTTTATACTATTTAGTGACACATAGAAAGGTTGTTTTCTACTTTTGATCCCATTTCATAATCAGTATCATTTACATGGACACATTCATCTTTGATAGTTTGATTTTTATGTGTCCTTCATGATTCATACCAACTTTTGGACATATAAAATAAGTTAATAACTTTTTAAGCTATTGTCTACTAGTTCTTTTTTTGTTTTTTCTTAAATTTTATTTTATTGTCAGGGTGATGTATAGAGGAGATACAGTTACATTCATAAGTAATGAGTACATTATTTCCTGAACATTGTTATGTCTTCCCATGTTTTTCTCCTACTTTCCCTCTTCATCTCCTCCAAAGTTGTAAAGTTAATTCCCAACAGGTTGTCTTGTGCTAACTCTAATTCTCTCTCCCTCTCTCTCTCTCTCTCTGTGTGTGTGTGTGTGTGTGTGTGTGTGTGTGTGTGTGTGTGTGTGTGTGTGTGCTGGCTCTGAGGCATAAGCTCAGGACCTTGGTACTGTCCCTGAGCTTTTTGCTCAAGGTTAGCATGCTACCACTTGTGCCACAGCTCCATTCCAGCTTTTTCTGGTGGTTAATTAGAGATAAGCATCTCATGGACTTTTCTGTCTGGACTTGCTTTGAACCATGATCCTCAAAGTGCAGCCCCCAGAGTAGCTGGGAGTACAGGCATGAAATATCAATGCCTGGCATAAATAACAATATTTCCGAAAAGAACTATTGTAAATGGCATCAACAATTTACATATACATCCATTCTGATGCAAATTTCTTCTCTAGGAATTTATTCTAGGTAGGTAATACACATGGTCACAAAAATATATTTTCATGGACTTTAAAAATTATGTATAAAAGTAAAAAATGGCAGTAATCTGAAATGCTACAACAAATGCAGTAATGGTAACTACAGATGACAAACTGTATGAGTCAGGTAATAATACCATGTGTTGTAAGGTGAGAGTAAAATGTAACTGTGAGGCTAACACCTGAGGAGCTCAGTAAAGGATTCTTTATACATATAGAGGACATGAGACTAAGCAAGGCTTAGGAGAACATGGGGTGGGACCAGAGAAATTTTTTCTTTGGGCCATGTGGTAATTATGACTCTGAATCCCACTAAATGCAAAGAGCTTTATTTCAGTATCCCAGAATTCTATGAGAGAAAGCTCAGATGGAAATTGAGGGATTGAGGGATTTCAGTGCCCCAACCAAAAGTGTAGCCCATCATTCAGACACCAAAGAATCACTAAAGGTGAAAGGAAGATCCCAGCAATGAGATCCTTGCACTGTCAAAAATAACTCTTGGAAATTTAAGAAATCAATAATTCAATAGATAAGTTAGAAGACTCCAGTCATATTATCATGGAGTTGTACAAACGGAAAAAATTAGCAAACAAGTTGGAGGAATAGTAAGATCACACAGCTATTACTCAAGAACTCCTAAATTCCTACAAGTCCTCCTCCCAAGAAAAGGCTATGAAGAATGATCTGAAAATCTCAAAAAAATTGTGAGCTTACCTGCAAAAATGTACTTTTGTCGTGGCCTGAACCAGGGGTTTACTGTTCTTACCATGGTAGATGCAAAGATCAGATCCACACAAAGACACTTACAATGAAATTTAAGGAAGTACAGAGAAAAAAAGAACCTTTGAGACTTCAAAAGCAAGACAAACAGCTTTGAAAGCAAGCAAACGAATCTAGTATGGAAAGATAAGCGTTGGTAGCAATTGTAACAAGTCACAAAATTGATTCTGTTAGTTGTTAATGAATTGGCATACCTATACAGGGAAATAATTTCTCTATTTAAATTTAGTTGCACTGCTAATCACAGTAGTACATGCACTGACTTTAGTCAGATGCTTTGCATAATTACAATAGCATTATGAACAATACATACATGAAGTTGTTTCTGCTGGGAATCTAAACACTGATCTGTGCATACAGGTTAAGCAAATTCATGTTCTTCTGTTCTATCCTGTTTTATTATACTTTGTCCAAATATTTCCATTTAAAAAATGTCTGTAGAACCCAGTTCATAATTGATTATTTTTAGTTTTCATTGGGTTGCTCTAAATTATCTTTTTGCATTCACTAAATGTTAGGTTTTTCAATGGAATGAGATGTGGTTTATCTTTCATATGATTTTTTCTTCATTATTAACAAACTACTCTACCAAGATTGATTATTTTTAATAAACAACATTGTAATGGCTTCACAAGAACAAAAAAAATAAGGGAATAACTGAAATGATACTTATGGGAAGAGAAATATGGAAAGAATAAGCCCTTGGGGAGAAAAAAAAATCCCAAGATTATAATGCCAATCATGCCACTTGGGAAGTTTTTAGTCTTTTTTTTCTTTCTGTCTAAAATAAGAGGTGAAATTTACTGAGGTTCAATATTATACATAGATATAAGCTATTAGTAACATCCAGAACTTCCCGTTCATTCTTTTAGAGACAAAATATGCAGTGTGTCTCTGATTTTTGGATAACTATTTTGTGTGGAAAGATTTCTAAAAATTTCATTTCTAAGGTAGGTACAGAGAAAAGACCAAATTGATTTCAAAAGACAAAAATGATCTATCCTAGTAATTTTTTTCCCTGATGAAATGGTGTTGAGATCACAGGATTGAATAAGTTAGTGTATTTGGGCAACAATTTATTTTTAAGATGTGGTTTTGATAGGGATGAGGACAAAGCTAGCCCTGGAATTTCAGTGTTTTTGCCTCAGCTCTAGAATGATGAGGTTAAAGGTGTGTGCCACAATACTCAGCTTCTGGGGAATTTCTTTGAATTAAAGCTATGAAAAGTAGTACATAGTCGAATAATATAAGGGCTCATGGCACAAGTCATTGGTTCTTAAAGCTTTCAATTTGATAATACATCTACTTTTTTTAAGAGTTTCAGGATAGCTGTCTATGTGATTAAGTATGTATGTATGTTTTCTTGTCTATGTATGTCTTTAGTGGAGAGAGTAGCAGAGCAATCATATGTGTGACCGAAGAAAAAGGTAAAGTGAAAAAAGGTAAAGGGAAGAGGAAAGGGAAGCTGGAGAGAAAACAGGTAAATCATTATTTATCTATCTATCTACTTATTTATTTTTATTTAGTGTTAGTCCTGGGCTTGAACTTAGGTACCAGTCACTATCCCAGAACATGTTAGCTCAATGCTAGTGCCTTTCTCTTCTACTTTAGTCACAGCTTCACTTCTGGCTTTCCTTTTTGCTGCTTTAAAAAAATAATTAATAGAAGGGTTACATTATTGCTGCTTTAAAAAAATTTTTTTTGGTGATTAATTGGAGTTAAGCATCTTATAGTTTCCTGCTTGGGCTGGCTTTGAACTATGATCCTCAGATCTCAGCCTCCTTTGAAGTTAAAATTATAGGTGTGAGGGGCCTGGAGTTTGGCCTAGTGGTAGAGTGCCTGCCTAGCATGCACAAAGACTCGGGTTCAATTCCTTGGTACCACATACATTGAAAAAACCTGGAAGTGGTGCTGAGGCTCAAGTGGTAGAGTGCTAAGCCTTGAGAAAGTCCAAGGACAGTGCTCAGGCCCTGAGTCCAAGCCCAGGACTGGCAAAAAAAAAAAGAAAATTATAGGTGTGAATCAAGACATGAGAAAGGGTATCAATGTTTGTGAAGTAATGCACCTTCTATATGGTGAATATAATGTAACCCTTCTATTAATTATAATAAAATATATAAAAAAGTGTTGTTCTTATAAGAACAGATATCTTGGACTCAAGTGAAAGAGTGCTCATATGTAATTAAATCATTATATGTAATTAATATAATTTTCATGGTTGTAAGACCATAGTAGTTACAGCATCAGGAAACTTGTAGATATTCTCTTTTGTATGTCATTATTTCAAGATTTAAGAAGTCACATGATGTCTAAGAGAGAATAAGAATGAAGAGTTAAAGGCATGGGCTAAAAAGACAAAGTAAAATATGTAGTTGAAATTGCCAAGATTTTATAGTTGGGATCTTTCTAGCTTTGGTGGGATTTTCACACTTGAAGAAACAGGCATTTGATTTACTATCTGCAGACTGGTTCTAACATGGAGACATTCTCAGTCAGCTCATCTAGGGCTTTTCAGCAAGCCACATGGTATGTCCTGCCATGGTCTTGCTGAACAGTTCCCAGACAGGCCATTTTGTGTCATGCTTATCAGTGGGGGCAGGTGCACAATAAGTAGTATTTATTTATTTAAGGATTTTCAAAGTGAGGACATAAAGCCCAGGTCGGCCAGGGGAAATAAGGATGCATTCAAAGGGCTATCTTTTAATGTTCTTAAAATTTTGTTTATATCATACTGAAGAATCAAACTTAGGGCATCATGTATGCTAGGCAAGCACTCTTCCACTAAGCCACATTCCCTGCCTTTTAAAGAGCTATTTTAACTCTTATTCTTATTGGGGCTTGAGAAGAATAAGGAGAAATGGGAGTATATGACAATTGTGAGGATTAAATAAAAAGGTCACTTGATTGTAGAAGCTGAAGCTGTAAGACCTAAAATATTGGAAACAGAAGGAAAGTCATCTGATGGTAGTTTGAATCTAAGATGCTTGGTATTGATGTTATAGAGGGTTAAAATTATTTCTATGTGGGTATATGGGATTGAATTAGGGCCTCATACTCTCAATAGGCTTTTTCTGTTTCTAAGTGGCTTGTTAACACTGGAGCCATCCCTCCAGCCTGGCTTTTTGATGATTAATGAGATAGAAATCTCTCAGACTTTTCTGCCTGAGGTTGGCTTCAAACCTTAATCCTTCAGATGTTAGCCTCTTGGATAGCTAGGACTATAGATGACCTGTTCACATCCAGACATTTAAAATGATTAATAAGGACAAAATTCAACTGGAGAAAGGTGGCTAAGGAAAAATGGTAATGCTGATCAGACAACTGAAATAATAGAATCTTATGGAAGAGTATAGGAAGGGTATAAAATCATAGAATCTTATGGGAGGATATATCTTGGGCTTAACAGTCTGAGAGAACCTTAGACTCAAAGGACAAACAGATTTTTTTCTGGTGTGTATGTGCTTGTGTGTGTGTGTGTGTGTGTGTGTGTGTGTGTGTGTGTGTGACAGTCTTACAGTCGTGTTTGAACTTGGCCTGGGTAGTGTTTTTACTCAAGGCTAGTGTTCTACCACTTGACTTACAGCTCCACTTCTGGCTTTTTTTCTTTTTTCACTAATTAGAAATAAGAGTCCCACAAACTTTCTAGGCTCACTTTGAACCATGATCCTCAGAACTCAGCCTTGTAAGTAGCTAGGATTACAGGTGTGAGCCAAGCGTGCTTGGTTCTAATACATAAATATTATATTACTTTTCAAATATGAAATTGCCTTTTATCTTGAAATATATTTCATTTTGTTGTGACTTTCCTTTTAAGTATTACTTGTTCTTATTCATTTATATTTATGTGTGTATATCTGAATATTTATATTTCATACAGTTTAAGGATTTTTTTCTGCCTATACTTCGTGAGAAAAATTAGTCTGTGGTTTGTTTTTCTTCGTGGTAAGTTCTTTCTTTTTTTACTTTACAAATAGCTTTTTTTTTTTTTACCAGTCCTGGGCTTGAGCTTCGGGTCTGAGCACTATCCTTGGGATTGCTCAAGGCTAGTGCTACTACCACTTGAGCCACAGCACCATTTCTAGCTTTTTTCTGTGTATGTGGTACTAAGGAATCGAACCTGGGTCTTTGTGCATGCTAGGCAAGCACTCTGCCACTAGGCCAAACTCCCAGCCCCCATAAATAACTTATTTTTTAATTATAATTCTTTTTATTGTTGGGATAATGTATACAGGGGTTATAGTTACATTCATCAGGTAGTAGGTGCATTACTTCTCACACATTTATACCCTCTCTCATGTTTTTGTCCCCATTTGCCTTCCCCACTCTTTCCCAATCATCTTGTTTTTCCCCCTTCCCTTTCCTACTTCAAATAAATAAACGTATATACAATATACCAGGTACCTGGTAAGTTCTTTCTTAAGAACCTATAATCCTAACTACTCAGGAGGCTGAGATCTGAGGACTGCAGTTCAAAGTCAGCCTGGCCACTAAAATGTCCGTGAGACTGTTATCTCCAATTAACCACCAGAAAACTGGAAGTGTGCTGTGGCTCAAAGGGTAGGGTGGTAGCCTTTTTAGGGTTTCACAGCAGTTTAATGCTCTTTAGAACACCAGCAGGCTGTGGATTTCGTTGGCATCCAACCATTCCATCCATCACCAGGGCTCAGGGTTTCCGAGACAGCAGGAAGAGTTGGCACTGCCAGACATCAGATGGACCTTACAGGCTAATTATCCTTCTTGAACTTGCCATTGATGTCCGGTACCCAGTCGAGGATCAGTCGCCAGTCAGTGGCCCACACCAGTCCCACAGCACCCATGGTGCCCCATTCGCTGGCTGTGGAGATCCAGTTCTGGGCCAGCTCCCGGTAGCTGCGGGCCCAGAAACTTGCACAGCCTCGCGGACCAAGTCGGAACACTCAAGGTCACCGCATTCTGGCAGCACCTCCATACTGCGCAAGCGCGCCCTTGGCATGCATGCGTGTAGATCGCTGCCTGGTCAATTACTATGCACAATGATTTCTCTATTTATTCCTTTGTCTGTGTGTCAAATGTTTTAGTGTATCTTATCTTTTTAATCATTCAAAATATGTTCTAATTTCCATTTGTATTTTTTTCTGTTATCCAGGAATCACGAAGCGTGCAATGTTTGAAGGATTTAGTGAATTTTCAAAAAAGATAGCTTATTCTTTTCGAATTCTGCTGTGGCAAATAACATTGAATGATTCAATTTTTTTGCAACTTTTTTTTTTATTTTGTCTTTGTTGGCGAATTAGCAATATCAGGAATTCTTTTCATGTTGACTTTAATGATCTTTATGTGTTAAAAAAGTTGTGAAATAGGTTCATAGTTTTAGATCTTCACTGACTTTTTGGCTGATACTAAGTATAAAGGGGTATGTTAGTTTTTTTTATTATGATTGTGAATTTGACTTGTTTTTTTTGCCAGTCCTGGGCTTGAGCTCAGGGCCTGAGCACTGACCTTGGACTTTCTCAAGGCTAGAGCTCTACCACTTGAGCCTCAGCACCACTTCCAGCTTTTTTGTATGTATGTGGTACCAAGGAATCGAACCGGGTCTTCGTGCATGCTAGGCAAGCACTTTAACCACTAGGCCAAACTCCCCGCTAATTTGACTATTTTTTATTGTTGATTATAAAGCTTGCCAGAACTTAGTTCAGAGTTCTCTCAATTATACCCACAGCCACTCTGTCATTTTGTTTAAATGCACATTTTACTGTATCTTCCCTATACTTAACATAATATTTGACGTTTGTGGGTTTTATGTCTCCCAACATTTTAGATTGTCAGTATGGATGTGTGGCTTTTTACTGAGTTTTAACATTGCAGGAAAAATGTAAAAATGAAGGACTCACCAGAACTACATCTGTACTATCAGATTCTAAAATCACAAGTAGGGAAGTTATTTCTTTTGTATGTTTTAGAGTTTTCTAAATCCTAAACCTAATGCTATATTTGAAATTTATGCTCAGTTCCTACTATTCTATTTAAAAAGTGCTCTTAATCTATACATACTTCATCTATACCTGCTTTCTTTAACCCAATCCAATTTTACCAATTCAGAATTGACTGGGTACATTGGTTTTCCTTGATTTTGCCAAGAATAAATTAACTTTATTGTTCCAAAACATTCTTTATTTTGTAGTTCACCCCTATATTCATCTAAATAGTAAACCTGTTTCACTTAATACTAGGGTGAAAGAAAAAATATCATAAAATATACCTCCTTGCTATTCTTACACTTGTTCCTCTAAATGATGGAGAATGCTACCGTGGTGAATGCTTTTTTTTTACTTGGCCTGACTGGCGTTCAGGAGCTACAGCCTGTCTTCTTCGTGATATTCTTGGTCATTTACCTGATAAACTTGATTGGAAATGCAGCTATATTGATGGTTGTTATTTTGGAACCCAAACTCCATTCCCCAATGTATTTTTTCCTGGGAAATCTTTCATGCCTGGATATTTGTTATTCTTCAGTAACCTTGCCCAAGGTGCTTGTAAACCTCCTTTCCACGCACAAGACCATCTCTTTTCTAGGCTGCATCACTCAGCTACATTTCTTCCATTTTCTGGGAAGTACAGAAGCCATCCTGCTGGCTGTCATGGCCTTCGATCGCTTCGTGGCTATCTGCAACCCACTACGCTACACTGTCCTCATGAACCCTCAGCTGTGTGTTCTGCTGGCAGCTGTGGCCTGGACCACCAGCTTCTTCTATGCTCTGATGCATTCTGTCATGACTGCACGCCTGAGCTTCTGTCACTCTTGGAAACTCAACCACTTCTTCTGTGATGTCAAGCCCCTGTTGGAACTGGCTTGCAATAACACAGAACTCAATCAGTGGCTCCTTTCTGTTGTCACAGGCAGCATATCCATGGGAGCATTCTTCCTCACTCTCCTCTCCTACTTCTACATCATTAGCTACCTTCTCTTCAAGAACTGGTCCTGCAGAATACTTCAGAAAGCCCTCTCAACTTGTGCCTCACATTTCATGGTGGTCTGTCTATTCTATGGGCCTGTGGGTTTTACATACATTCGTCCTGCCTCAGCTACATCCATGAGTGAGGACCGGGTGGTGGCTATCATATACAGCGCAGTCACCCCAGTGCTGAATCCACTAATATACACACTTAGGAATAAAGAAGTGATGCTGGCTCTGAAGAAATACTTGGGATAAAGTTCTTTAGAGATTGCCTACAGCAGCAAGAGGACAAATGACACATTGCTGCATTGCATGAAGACATTCATTTATTTTAGTGTAATAAATGATTAGTTTACTTGAGTTCTACTTATTTTTTTTGACCAGTGCTTAGGCTTGAACTCACAGCCTGGGCACTGTCCTTAGACACATTTTTGCTCAAGGTTAGTGCTCTGCCACTTGAGCCATAGCACCACTTCCTGCCTTTTCTGCCTTTTTGTGCATGCTAGGAAAGCATGCCCTTGAGTTCTATTTTTTTTCTCAGAATATTTGAGCCTATCAGTTTAATGCAGGAATGAATGCAAAAATCCTTTTGTCTCATAAAACTTCAAGTTCAACATGGTGGTGGGGTTCACAATACATAAACCCATAGTACATGTATCAGGTTAATAAACTTTTATGGAGAACAGAAAGAAGATAGAGATTGAGATGAGAGTCGGTATTTAATACATAATAAGAACTCATCAGATTTTTGTCCTGGTTTCTTGGCAGGGCACCAAAATTTCTCAAATAATAAAAGTATTTTTGTCATTCTGGAACCATTTGGATCATACCTGAGTGACAAGAACCATAATGGGCTCCAAAATGTGATCGAGAGTTTAGGGGCTTTAAATCTTGGTGACAGTTGACTGACCTTCATGAAGGAAAGAAGGCTAAGAGATTGATTTCAGCTACATAACCAATAATTAAAATCAACTATGCTTATGTAAGGAAGCTTCAGTTTAAGTTTGATGTGAAAGCTCTGGTAGGCTTCCTCAATTGGCAATACTCTCAATATTTCATGGATGTCAGTGCTCTTTCTGGAGAACTATGCATCTTGAAGACAAAAGAGCTTTTGTACTTGAACCCTCACAGAACTTACCTATGTATCTTTCCATATGATTCTTTGATCAAACTTAATCATAAGTAGAGCACTTTCCTGAGTTCTGAGTAATTCTCACAAATTATGAAATCTCAGAGATTACCCAGAACCCTTAAATTTGTAGCCAGATATGTTCAAGCTTGAGGTTGAGCACTTCTGGCTCACAAACTTGCAGATGACATATGGAATGAAAGCTATCTTTCAGAGACTAAGCACCCAACTTGTGAAATTTTAGTTTAATTATAAGTAGCTGATGTCAGAAGTCTGTTCACACCCACAATCACACACACCCACACACTTGTCTGTCAGAGATACAGTGAATGGAATTATTGCAACAGGAAGCAAAATTGGAATGACAATCAAGAAATCTTGATCTATCAGGGTCGATGCTAATGGAAAACCATATACAAAGTTCAATACAAACAAATATAGATATTGATTTCTTGTTATTTATCAGGAGTAGATGAGTAGGTCAGCTGCCTCACTCAGTTTTTATAACTGAGCTAAGACTGAAATAATAAAATTAGACAATACAAGGCTATATCAAAATAACCATCAATAAAATACAGATAATCATGAATGAGTACTTTGGAAACATAGCCAATAAACTGGAAAAATCTACAGGAATGACTAAATTTCTGGTGCATTTGACTTACCAAAATTGAACCACGAAAATAGAAGCCATATAAATAGATCTATAATAAGAAATAAGATTAGAACAGTAATAAAAAAAACTCTCCAAAAAGGAAAGACCAGGATTTGATGGAGACACTACCAAGTTGTAGTAGATATCAAAGAATGAACACCAATATTCCTCAAACTACCAAATTTATTCAATGAAGCCCAATATTACATTCATTCCAAAACCAGATAAGGACACATCAAATAAAGATGGATCTTTTTAAACGGTTCTTCCAAACTGAATACTGTATGTATAAAGGATCATACCATGGGAAACAGAGACAAAAAACATGAGAAGCGGTAGCAATGTATGAGAAGTAATGTACCTACTACCCAATGAATGTAAATGTAACCCCCATATATATTACCCCGACAATAAAGTAAAAAAAAATAAAGGATTTTGCCACAAAAAAGGATTTAGATCAAGTTTCATTCCAGGAATTTGACATACATAAATCAATTAATATAACATAGCACAAAAACAGACTCAAGGAAAAATTATGGGATCATTTCAACTGATAAAAATCTTTTGATAAAATTCATAATCCTTTTTATGATAAAAGCTCTGATGAGGGCTGGGAGTTTGGCCTAGTGGTAGAGTGCTTGCCTAACATGCATGAAGACCCAGGTTCAATTCCTTGGTACCACATACATAGAAAAAAGCCAAAAGTGGTGCTGTGGTTCAAGTAAGAAAGCTCTAGCCTTGAGGAAAGCCCAAGGACAGTGCTCAGGCCCTGAGTTCAAGCCCCAGGACTGGCAAGAAAAAGCTCTGATGAACATAAGAGGAACAGAAGCAATGTACCTCTCAATAATAAAGACGATACAAAACAAACCTATGGTATAATCTACATCTGGAATGGCAAAATGTTTGTACTCTCCTCTTATTCTATATACAGTAGTGCTGGGATTTCTAGCCAAAGTAATAAGACAAGAGAAAGAAAGAAATTAAAATGGAAAAGAAAAAAAATCCAAATTATCATTCTTTACAGTGACATGATCCTGTGCTTAGAAGGCCATGATTCTGATCTTATACCTAATAAACAGCTGAAAATGTACATTACCCCAACAATCAAATACAATTAAAAAGAATAAAAAAATCAACATATAAAAATCAGCAGCTTTCCTATATAAAAATACCTTTCCTAAAAATAGGTTGAGAAAGAAATCAGGAGAATGATTCCATTCATACTTGATGGGTAAAAATTAACAGTGATTTTTTATTAAAGAATTTATTAATGTTGATTTTTACATCATATTTTAAATGACAAGTTTAACAAACAAGTGTTCAAGGAGGGAATCTCTATTTACAATCACTGGGACTTAGTATTTAGAACTTAATCAAAATTAGGCTAAGGGTTTGTATGTCACAGAAACATATTAATTTATGAAATAGAACATTATGTCTATAGAGTCATAGGTTTTTATGTCTTAACCAGTGATTTTTAAGACCTTCTTAATGAAAAGTATAAAGCTCTGAAGAAAGAAACTGAAGACTCCAGAAAATATATTCTTGAATTTTAGAATATTTCTCCCTGGTTTAAAAACTTTTATTTTATTCTTTGATAAAGAAGTTTGTTAACTTTGACCAGGTAGATCTCAAACTCAAGATCCTTCTGCCTTTATGCCCTTAGTAGCTGGAACTACAGGTTTGGATGACCACATTAACTACATGCAACTTTTATGTATCTAGAGGCTTCTGAGTAACATTATCTCTTTTTGACTCCATATTTCTGTAATATCAATTGTTAAATTTCCCAAGGGGAATAGAGGAGTTTTTTTTGCTTTATGCACATTTTATTTCCATCTATTTTCAGGGAACAAAAAAAGGCTATGCATGAGTACAATTTAATTAAATAAACAAAGTTATCTGATAATGATACCATAAAATGAAAACAAATATTTATGATGAAAGTAGAGCTAATAAGACCTTTGAGAGAAGATCCCAAGACAGCCATGTCTGGGACACCACTGTGGAGATTCCCTGGGGATTCAGTGTGTTTATTTTCCAGTCAGAATAGAAACAAAGGCAAGTCTTCTGTCATTCGTTGTTTCACTTAGATATATGAAGGTTGTTCTACGAGGCTTTGAATGATACAAAGTCTCTATTAATTTTATCAAAAGATAATCAATGTATCAAAATGCAATTCTTCAAAGTTTCTATGAAAACAGATATATTCTTCACAAGGTATGCACGGATAAAATGAATAGGATATACTGACATAGATAGCACATAGAACAAAAAGAGATTAAATTAGAAATAGCTTTCATGAGAAAAAAATTGAGTTTTTTCTTGTTGTTGGAAACAAAAGTACCTGAAAAATGTCTGATTGTAAGTTGTAAAATTTATAGGATGAAAGAACAAGTTGGCTTATGGCATATTCATTAGCTGGAAAAGTTTAGAATTTCTAGTCTAGTAAAAAAGTTTTTTAAAAACAATGTAAGTATACAGTATTCGCATTAATGTGTAAGTATTTGTAAGTAAAATATCAGAAGTGCTGAGTAACATCTATAGACTACCCCGTTCATTTTAATACCTTTTTTCAGACATTTAAATGAGGTTAACATATTTATATCGTAAATGTTCAGCATATCTTAAAGCTGGAACTTTAAAAACATCTTTTATCATCTTGAAACATGCAGACCATAGGTTTTTAATTTTTTAGAACATAATTTTATCTATAGTCCTTCTACTGTATAATAAAATGCCTGAACTTCTTGTACCTTACTCTTACATCACTATTCTTCATTTTTTGTGTGTTTTTTCTTAGTATTTGCCTTTAATCTGTAAGAGATTCATTTTAAGTTGAACTCAATATGCTGTGTATCCTTTTTACTTTGATGTATTAATATCAAACTGGTCTAGAACTTAACATATAGTATATTATTGTTTCCTTTAATTATGCTGTAAATAAATTTAGTACTGTCATTCCTAATCATGCTGTTTGTGATAGAGCATAAACATTTGAAATGATGCACTTGCTTCACTTTATCTTATATCACATATCAGAACATATTTACTAATTGTGATGGTCAATAATTTTCTTTTTTTAATTTATAATTTTTTTATTGTAATTAATAAAAGGGTTCAATAATTTTCTTAATTTTAGTAAATCATAGATTTCTATGTGATATCTTCATACTTGTATATTATATAATTCATGCATCTTCACCTTCCTATTAATCTTTTGTTCTTTTCTTCCTTCTCCCTGGAGTAACCTCCTTTCTGCTTTCATGTCTTCTTTGGTTAAAATTCTAGATTACACATTTAAGGCATATTTTATGGTACTTTCCTTTTTGAGTTGGGCTTATTTCACTTAGTGTTATCATCTTTAGTTGTATGCCTTTTTCTGTAATTTTGCTTTTCTTTTTGACTGACTAATAATCCATTGTGATATATATCTACATACATATGCCACAACTTATTTATCTATATACCTATTGATAGGTATCTAGGTTGACATAACTTAATTGTTATTAATAGTGTTTCAATAAATATATGCATGCAGTTACTTGTATTATAAGCTGAATTTCATTCTTGAGATACACATGCAATGATTACTTTTGACTGCCAATTTAAGTAGAGTGAGAAGTTTCTAGAGTAGCAAAGCTACCTCTGGATATGTCTGTCAAGGTATTTACTGAGAGAATTAACTAATGGGGAAAGGCTTAACCTGGCTGTCAGCATAATTGTATAGGCTTGGGGCTCAGGTAGTCTGTAAGAAGGAAGAGAGCTAGTTTGTGTATAGGTTTGTTTCTCAGCTTCCTCCTTGCCACTCTGGACTAAAACTTCGGAAGCAATGAGCCAAACCAAGTTTTCTTTCATACATTGATTATGCCAGGTATTTTGTTGCAGGGATACAAAATCTGCTGAAACATTAACTGTCCCCATTTTCTTTTCTCCCCAAATCAAAGGAGAATCTCACCACAGGGAAGGAGTTTCTTTTGCTGGGATTGACGTATGTTCAAGAGCTGCAGCCTGTAATCTTTATGGTTTTCCTCATTTTATATGTGATCAACATTCTTGGGAATGGGGCCATCTTGGTGGTGGTTATCTCAGAGCCAAGACTCCACTCCCCCATGTACTTTTTCTTGGGAAATCTTTCTTGTCTGGACATTTGCTATGCTTCAGTGATATTGCCCAAACTAATGTCCACCATCCTTTCTAGGCACAGGACCATATCCTTCCTAGTCTGCATCACTCAGCTACACTTTTTTCACTTTCTGGGCTGCACCGAGTCCCTTTTACTAGCCATCATGGGGTTTGATCGATTCATGGCCATCTGCAACCCACTTCGCTACCCTCTCATCATGAGCCCCCAGCTGTGTGTTCTGTTGGCAGTTGTGGCCTGGAGCAGCAGCTTCTTCTATGCTCTCATGCATACGGTGATGACTGCGCGCCTCGACTTCTGTCACTCTCAGAAACTCAATTACTACTTCTGTGATGTCAAACCCCTCCTAGAACTGGCATGTGGTGACATAAGGATCAATCAATGGCTCATTTCCATTGTCACTTGCATCATAGCCATGGCGGCCTGCTTCCTCACTTTCCTTTCCTACTTTTACATCATTGGTTTTCTTTTGTTGAAGAACCGCTCCTGTAATGCTCTCCGCAAGGCCATGTCCACCTGTGCCTCTCATTTCATGGTGGTGTCTCTTTTCTATGGCACCGTGGGACTCACCTACATACCTCCTACCACGGCTGCGGCTTTTATAGAGCAGCGGTTAGTAGGCATCGTACACACAACCATCACTCCAGTGCTGAATCCCCTGATCTATACCCTTAGGAATAAGGAAGTGATGCTGGCTCTGGACAGAGTCTTTAGGAGGAAGCTGAAACTGTTCATCTAAAGCAATTCACTCGCAACACTCAAAGAAACAGGTCCCATGTCAGGTTAAGATTTCCTAATCTGAAAACAAATACATTTTATTAAGGCAATTTTGTTGTTAACTAGATTTTCACTCATATGATTCCTGGTAAGGCTCTATTGTTATTCATTCATTCACTGAGAAAATCTATCTATCCGTCCGTCCGTCCGTCCGTCCGTCCATCCGTCTATCTATCTATCTATCTATCTATCTATCTATCTATCTATCTATCTATCTATCCATCTATCCATCTATCTATCTCTCTTTTTATCTAGTATTTTGAGAAAATAGTAAGTTGTAGAGTATACAACAAGGCAAAGAATCCCTGAGGCCATTCATAAAGATGTGATCCAGATAAACAGATGAATAATTAATTATTTTTTCGCTGAGGTCAAATATATATGGAAGATAAAAATAGATGGGATCAGCAATATTTATAAAGCTTTATTAGAAAAACGCTTTTCCAAGAAGTGGCACTTAACCAGGATAAGGAAGGAACTACAGGAGTGAGTCACACAAATGTGAAGAAATGGCATTTGTTTCCAGAAACAGCATTAAATAAAGAGAAATGAGGGAGGATGCTTGCGCATAGAGAAAAAGGATGATTTCCTTTATATAGAGAAGCTAAATTTAGATTATAAATGTATAAGTAAATATATTGGATGGTATACAACTATAGATAAATGTATTAACTGAAATATGGTAGATCAAGGGGAAGAACTCAGTGTAATTCCTTAGAAAGCAAAGTCAAGGTTCAGCAACACAAAACACCAGGAAGCAGGTAATTGAAATGGGTGGGTGAGGTCAAGAGGGAAGGAGCATATAAATGAAAAGGAGAAGAAAGAAAAGAAGAAGGGGAAGAATGCAGTCAAGAATTCAGCGTATATATAATGAAATTAAGAAGAGTAAGGGAAGGAGTGGGTGAGAATGTTGAAAAGGGTAATGCTGATCAAGCTATATTGTCTTCATAAGCTGCTTTGTTAAATGGCAACTTCTTTGTACAACTACTTAAATATAATAAAAATAAAAACAATCAGAGTGTACGCGTTGTTCATTACTGAAGAAAGATTGTCAGTATGTTGGAATTTCACTGGCTAATGGAGAGAATGGCAGGTGAGTCCAGAGAGTGAAGAAGACTGTGGCATGAACTTCTGGCCTTTGGAGGACTTTGGGATTTACTCTGCTTGCTGTAGGATGACACTGGGGCACTGGGACACTGGAAATGGTACAAGATAAATTGTCTTGCTATTTGTTCTGTG
The DNA here is from genome assembly GCF_031878675.1 of Megascapheus bottae. Lineage (NCBI taxonomy): Eukaryota > Metazoa > Chordata > Mammalia > Rodentia > Geomyidae > Megascapheus > Megascapheus bottae. Next base: position 15,347,339 of record NC_143530.1, read on the forward strand.
CTGAAATGATCACACTCAATAACTGCATACCCAAAGCTATGGACATGGTAATGGAAATATAAACATAACTATATAGACATAAAAACTTATGACTCTATAGACATAATGTTTTATTTCTTTTTTTTGAATCTTTTTTTATTTTTTTGCATTTTTTATTGTAATTAGTAAAAGGGTTACATGATATTTGCCAGATAGAAGGTGTATTAATTCACGTACATTGATACCCTTCCACATGTCTTGGTACCCATTTCCCTCCCCCCCCACACCTCCCCACCCATCTTGGTTTTCCCCCCTTCCCTATCAAATTTCAAATAACCAAATACAAATAAATTCAATATATCAGATAACAATGTGAGATACTATAACAATATGAGATAACCAAGGGACAGCAAAGGATAATGTTCTATTTCTTAAATTAATATGTTTCTATGACATACAAACCCTTAGCCTAATTTTGATTAAGTTCTAAATATTAAGTCCCAGTGATTGTAAATAGAGATTCCCTTCTTGAACACTTGTTTATTAAACTTGTCATTTAAAATATGATGTAAAAATCAACATTAATAAATTCTTTAAAAAAAGTAAAAAAAAAGAAATGATCACAGTGAATTTCATGTTGCAAATAGCAGGTGGAGGAGAAAGATGAAAACAGGATTCCCTAAATACTTTAGGTAAGAATTGGAGACCAACATGACAGTGACAGAGATAAAATTAAGGGCATCCTGGATATATTTTGAACAGAGAATGTTTAAAATTTGCTAAGAGCTTAGATATATTGTATGAAAACAAGATATAGCATAGGCTATTTTCCTTTGTTAACTGCAGTAGGCTGTTACCATATCAAAGGTGTGATATAGATTTGAATGCTTTCCACATAGGATAATTTGTAACAAATTTTTCCTTCTATTGATGAATTCTGTTTGTGCCAAGGCCAATACATATGGCAGATCATAAAATCAAGATTATTTGTCAGTACTGAAGAGTTCATAATTTGCTAAGATGAATAAAATAACAACAGAAATAACAACTCAATGAAACAGAACATAGCAGGAGATTATATCATAGAGAATAATAGGAAAAAATCTAGAATAATTTGAAATGCTTTCATCTGCAGTAGAAGTAATAATCTATCTTATATTTGACATTATTTGCCACAAAATTGTAACAGCCTAAGAATGCCAGCCCACATTATGAATGATGTGAAAATAGCCAACGATGTCTTGAATAATGGAAAACCTCAAAATATTCTGTCTTCAGCAGTTTTTAGGCACACAGTTGCATATCTAAACACATTCACACAATTAAATACTTCATGATAATGTAGCATCTAGTATAAAGTTACAAGGTGAGCTGATGTTTTTCCAATTAATTTATTATGCAAAGATATTTGGTCTTCATGGTCTGCTGCTTGACTTTATGTTTTCCTTTCACTTCTCTTGCTTATTGGCTGCATTATTTTCCTGAGTTGCAATATAAATTTCTGTTAATAGCTTAATGTAGATATTTATCAAGCCATAGAAATATAATTTATAGATATCTGTGGCAGTTTGTAAAGTATATTTGTGTATATTTAAGCTACAGTGGTAAGGAAAATAATATTTATCTACTAATAATTTCTGCCTCTACCTATCTCTGACCAATTTATATCTGAATAAAAACTTTTTAATAAATTATTTTTAATTTTTGTTTATTTTAGTTTTTATTTTGGAGACAAGGTCTCACTAGGTAGCTCAGTATTATTTTGGACTCACTATGAAGCTCAAGCCTGCTTGGTACTCACACTTCTGAAAGTTGGGATTACAGAGATGTGCTACCATGTCCAACTTGTTTACATTTTTATTTTTTATTTATTTTTTTTGTTGGTTGTGAGACTTGAAGTCTGGGTCTAGGCACTGTCCCTGAGCTCTTCAGCTCAAGGCTACTACCCTACCCCTGGAGCCACCGTGCCACTTCTGGTTTTCTGATGTTTAATTGGAGATAAGAGTCTCAGGCACTTTTTAGTGCCTGGCCTGGCTTTTAACTGCTATCCTCAGATCTCAGCCTCCTGAATTGCTAGGATTACAGACGTGAGCCACCATGCCCTTCTTGTTTACATTTTTAAAATGATATGACAATTCAAAATATTTTATTTGAAGTTTGTATATATTATTTCCAAGAGGTCAGGAAAATGGTAAAATAGGACATTCTCTAACTTGGATTTACCATCAACAATAGTACTGTTTGATGCCTATTTCTCATGTCAAATTCTATGAGAGAATGAGAGAGAGAGAGAGAGAGGGAGAGAGAGAGAGGGAGAGGGAGAGGGAGAGGGAGAGGAAAAAGGAGAGGGAGAGAATGTGTGTATTTGTTACTGATTATTAAACCTGGGGACTTTTGCTGTGTAGACACCTACTTTACCTCTTTCAACCATGTCTGCACCCCTTCCTTTCCTTTTCTTTTTTCTTTGTTTTGTTTTTTCTTTGAGTGGGGGACAGAGGAAGGAGGCTACAGTTTTATTAATTTTGCCTGGACTGACTTCAAAGTTTTGATTCTTTTGCCTCTGTCTCCTGAATAGCTCCAGCTCGTATAGATGTGCCACCACCGCCTCCATAATGGACACTTTTGTGTGCCAGGAAGCTTAAGTGTGAATTTATTATCATTTAGTGTTTTGAAATTTCTGTAAGTTATGATACATTTGGTGTCCACTTGCAGTTGGATATCCTGGTAGAAAAGCTGTATCTTCTCTTTCATTCATACTCTGTTTTCACTCACCTTTTAGTGAAAAACTCAAGCTCTGGACAACATGTCATTAAATCCAACAAAATGTTCTCATGAGTTTAGCATAAAATAAAGATGAAACCTTATAATATGAGAAAAGGTGAGCTAACAAGACCTTTGAGAGGAGATCCCAAGGCATCCATGTCTGAGACAGCACTGTGGAGAGTCACAGGGGATTCAGTGTGTTTATTTTTTTGTCAACATAGGAATAAAGGGAAGTAAGCCTCTGTCATTTGTTATTACACTTAGATATAAAAATGTTGTCTAATAAGGCTTTGGACAGCACAAAAATCTCTAAAAATTTTATTCAAAGAGATGTGTTGCAGTCTGATTCTTGAAATTATGCAAACAGATACATTTATTTCCAGGTATGTAAAGACAGAAATAATTATTCTCGTAAACTGACTCAGGTAGGAAATAGAACAGAAAGGATTAGACCCAAACTGAAATTTCCTAATTCACCCAAACTCATCTTTTGTTGTTGTTGTTTAATGTAACCACAGTTGAACATGTACATTTATTTATGCATGTAACTGGTGAAGTTAAAAATGCAGAGAGCTGCATCTTTCACTTCACTGTTTCTCCCTCCTCCCCTTTTAAATAGTTTTACAATGATTGCATAGTATCATATAGTCATTTAGTTTGTTTCTCATCTTTCAAATTATAACACTTAATTATATGGTGCATGTATAACATTTTAACATGTACAAATAAATTTGAAGAACAAATTCTCAGAACTGGCATTGCGAGTTCCAAGTCTGTGAGTATTTTTTTTTGTTGGTCATGGAGCTTGAACTGTGGGCCTGGGCTCTGTCCCTGTGCTCTTTAGCTCAAGGCTAGCATTTTACCACTTGAGCCATGGCATCACTTCTGGTTTCCTGTTGGTTAATTGGAGATAAGAGTTTCACGGACTTCCATGCCCGGGCTGGCTTTGGACCTGGATCCTCAGATCTCAGCCTCCTCAGTGGCTAGGATTATAGTCGTGAGCCACTGGCACCCCGTGAGTATTTTCTTTTTGATAATCATTTTCAGATTACTCTTCAGAGAGCAAATCAATTTATATCAGCATCTGTGTGTTTATCGCCTCCCTGCAAAATGTATTAGCAAATATTGATTTGGGAAAATTGTATTTTATTATATTTGAGCTTGGTATTTCTTATATATTTCCTACTCTATCTGTTAAAACTTATAGCTTCTGTTCGGAAACTCTTAATGTAGTTTTCCTGTGTTTCATTACAAGTTTTGTGTTTTTTTTGGGGGGGGGCGCGAGGACTAGCCCATTGAGAAATTGTGAGTTTATATATTTTCTTTCCTGAGGATTTATATTTTCATTTTATTTTATTTGAATAAGCTGAATCATTAAGTTTTAATTTGCTAAGAGATTCATATGGACAGAAAGAAAAAAACACCTTCTTAAGTCTTGACTAATCTGTCTCTCGCTTATTGAATAACCTGATTTTCCTTTATCAGAGCCCAGGCAATGGCTTAATCTTCATTAATATTTTTAAGAAATTCACACTTACCATGAGACATTCTATTTTTGAGGGTATGTATTAATTATTTTGTTGTGTGTCCACATTTCTCTTGCTGTTAACATTTCCACATATGTGGCTTCCTCCATCTGCTTGAGCAGGCTGGCTGGTGTGGTGTTGTTATGTGACTGGGCCAGTTCTGCTGATTTGTATTCCTCCTGCCTGCATATTCTTTGAAATTTGTAAAATTTAAAAATAAAGGTTTAGTAAAGTTTAAGGTTATAGGGAACTTATTTTCCATTACAAAAGTTTATTAGTTGTGCATATGAATGGGGTTGAGTGTGACATTTCACACATGCAGTATGTATTGTCCAAATACAATCTACCACTCTCACCAACTACTGGTAATCACTATTCTGCATTATCTTTTATTTTCTTTGTGTATATACCGGCCCTGGTGCTTGAACTCAGGGATTGGACATTGTCCTTAAAGTTTTTGCTCAAGGCTGTTCTACCATAGCTCCATTTTCAGCTTTTTTGGAAATTAATAGGAAACAAGGCTCTCAGAGACTGTTCTATGCTAGCTGGTTTCAAGCGGTGATCCTCCAATCTCAGCCTTGTGCATAGCTAAGATTATAGACATGAGCCACTAGTGCTTGGCTTCAGCTCTGTTTTTAAGATGAAATGGGCAGATTTGAATCTTACCTGTGGCCATGTTCCTACCATGATGTAGAGATCATACATGCTTACTATTTCATTTGAGAATGACTTCAATGATCATAATTACATCTTTGCCAGGTCTTTGCTAGATGTATTAAATGTAATTGTATCAGATTATAGACATGAGCCACTAGTGCTTGGCTTCAGCTCTGTTTTTAAGATGAAATGGGCAGATTTGAATCTTACCTGTGGCCATGTTCCTACCATGATGTAGAGATCGTACATGCTTACTATTTCATTTGAGAATGACTTCAATGATCATAATTACATCTTTGCCAGGTCTTTGCTAGATGTATTAAATGTAATTGTATCAGTGAGGTGAGGCTAGAATATATACTGTAATGTTCTGATTTCATAAGTTTCTTATTTTTGAATATCAATATTTAATCTGTTTGAGTTGTTTTTTTTGGGGGGGGTTAATTTAGCATTCTGAATGTCCTGACTTCTAAGTAGAAAACATTTGAATGACATTGTTCCATTCATAAGGAAATGGAAAGACTAGGAGAAAATCATATTAAGTTAAGTAAGCCAAACCCCCCAAAATATAGACTCATTTCTCTCATTTGTAATAATTAGTATGTGTCTAGGATTCTCCTAGAAGAGGATCACAAGAGTTCAATAGTTATGTACATTTGACAATATAAGATAATGCTAAGTAAAATGAATTCCAAGGTATGGAAACAAGAGGGTTTTCTTGGTTGTTTTTAATTTACTATGTGAAGTTTTCTTTTTCCTTTTTCATTTTTTCCCCTTTGATCTATCCCCTGTTGTCACTGAATTTGACTTTGGTACCCTGTGGCTTGTATATAGATTTATATGAATTGGGGAAGGGAAGGAGAACAACAAAATGATGAGACGACAGACAAAGGGCAAACCAGTGCAACAGCTACTTAGAACTTGGGAAGAGGGGGTGTTGGGGAGGAGAGAAGGTGAGAGAAAAATGATGGAAGGGGTGACAATGTTTGACAAGAAATGTACTCATTACCTTATGTATGTAGCTATAACCCCTCTGTACATCATCCTAACAGTAAAATTAAATTGGAAAAGTTCTAGACTCACATATAAGACAAAACACATTTGTCTTTTAAAATAGAAATTATCTTTGCTTTAACAGGATGGTCTCCAGTTTCTTCTATTTTCCTTCAAAGGACATAATTTTATTCTACTTCTGACTGAATAAGACTCTCTTGTGTATGAGTATCACATTTTCTTTTTCCACTCAAGTTTTGATGGGCATTGAGGCTGATTCTCATATAACCTGGGCCTTGTGAATTGTGCTGCGATGAACTCAGGTGGGAAGGTATTTCTATTGTAACCTAACGTTGGATCTTTCAGATATATCTGAGATAGTTAATCTTGATTGTCACCGAGAAGGATTAAGAAATACCTAAGAGAATATCCATGAGGGTATTTCCAGAGAAATTTAAGAGAAAGGCCTACTTCAAATATGGAAAGACCCTTCTATAGACTGAAGACTCAGAAAAGATAAAAGGAGTCTGTCATTATAGGTGTCTTTCTTGCTGCTTCCTGGTTGCCATTTTATGAGTACTCTGCTCTGCTATAGCGACAGAAATCTCCAAGATAGTGAACCAAATAAACTCAGCTTTCCAGAAGTGACTTATGTAAGGTATTTGTCACAAAAAATGCCTATCTGAGTAATATTAATTGTCTCTCTTATCGTTTCTCCTCCAAGCAATTGAGAACAATACGACAGTGAAGGAGTTTCTTTTGCTGCGACTGACCTATATTCAAGAGCTACAGCCTGTAATCTTTATGGTTTTCCTCTTTTTGTATGTGATAAACCTGCTTGGGAATGGGGCCATATTATTAGTTGTCATCTCAGAACCGAGACTGCACTCCCCCATGTACTTTTTCTTGGGAAATCTTTCTTGTCTGGACATCTGCTATGCCTCAGTGACATTGCCCAAGCTAATGTCCAGTGCCCTACATAGTCACAGGACCATATCCTTCCTGGGCTGTATCACTCAGCTTCACTTTTTCCACTTTCTGGGTTGCACTGAAGCATTTTTGCTAACCCTCATGGGCTTTGATAGATTCATAGCAATCTGCAACCCACTTCGCTACCCTCTCATCATGACCCCTCAAGTGTGTGTTCTGATGGCTGCTGTGGTCTGGATCAGCAGCTTCTTCTATGGACTGCTGCATTCTGTGATGACTGCACGCCTGAACTTCTGTCAGTCACGGAAAGTCAATTACTACTTCTGCGATGTCAAGCCTCTGTTGGAATTGGCTTGTGGTGACACAAGGCTCAATCAGTGGCTTGTTTCTGTTGTCACTTGCAGCTTAGCCATGGCGGCCTGCTTCCTCACTGTTCTTTCCTACTTCTACATCATTGGCTTTCTTCTGTTGAAGAACCGCTCCTGTAATGCTCTTCGGAAAGCCATGTCCACCTGTGCCTCCCATTTTATGGTAGTGTCTCTCTTTTATGGCACTGTGGGGCTCACTTATATTCCTAGTACTTCTGAATCTATAATTCAGGAACGTTTTGTGGCTGTTATTCACACATCTGTCACTCCAGTGCTGAATCCTTTGATCTATACCCTTAGAAATAAGGAGGTGATGGTAGCTCTCAAAAGAAACTTGCATATACATTTTTTGAGTTTTCCTCATCAATCTTAATCCCATCTTCCACATATTACATCTGCTTGTTAGAAATTTGCTTCATGTTTTTAGTCACTGCTCATGTATGCATTCATTTCTTTGAAATGTATGTTGAGAGAGAGTCATGTTTGAAATGCAGAGGATAGGGGGAGGGAAATGGGTACCAAGACATGTGAAAGGGTATCAATATATGTGAATTAATGCACCTTCTATCTGGAAAATATCATGTAACCCTTTTACTAATTACAATAAAAAAAAAGAAATGCAGAGATACCATGGTAAAATAAGGCTGACTATAAAAGCTTAGTTCTTTTTTCCACTATGAACAAGTTTAATTAAAAATAGTAGTTTGCAAAAATCAATTGTGTACATTGTTAAGATTTGTTTCATATTTTATTTTCTTATTGCAGTAGCTTGCATCTGATTTCTTTACAGTCCTCCACAAGATGGGAAAGGAAACCTCCAAACCAGCCAGTACTAGTTACTTGTCATGAAGCTATACTAAAATGGTGCATTAAACTTCAGATGACATATACCCTTAGCCATCAAAATTAGTAATAAAAACTTCCTCTAATGAAATATGGAGCGGTTGGTATTCTATAAAATATCTTCAAGCAATTTTTGAGAGTTCATCTGTTAGTCTTAAGTTGGTTGCAAGTATAATAAATATTGTGTCCACATGAGTACAAATATATATTCTACATGTCCCTTCTATCATAGAAGTCAAAGACTGCAAGCAAAAGATAAGGTAAATAGTGAATGAATATAGAGAACATGCACATTCACTTATATAGCCCTGGCTAACAAAGCCAAGAGGCCGACACTGCTCTATGTGTGTTTACCTTACCAATCCTCCCAATAATTCTGCAGAACAGATGTTTTCAGCATCCCTACCTTAATGGTAGGGGTATTAAGTTGAGACAAGGTGGAGATGGTGAAGGTGGTGGTGGAGGGTAGAATAGAAATTAGGGTACAGATTATACAGCCTCAGCTAGGGCACCCAATTTGCCCCTTCCTCACACACTGCCTCATAAGTTTCTGGAAGGTGTGTGTGTGTGTGTGTGTATGTGTGTGTGTGTGTGTGTGTGTGTGTGTGTCCCTGTCCATTCAATATTCTTTCCAAATTAATCTATAGTGTCTTTCCATACTATACCTACATGAGAAAACCAGATTGTTCTTCTCTAAATAGGAAGAAAAACAAAGATAAAGAAAAGGACAATGGCTGAAAGTACAACAATAGTACTATATGTAAAAGTTCATGGGAATTCTAACAATATAAGTGAAACTTATCCTTACTAAGCAGGATAGACAAGCATCTCTTACCAATACAAATTCCTTTCATCTTTACGATAACACACACAAAAAACTTTAATTCTGACAATGTTGAGTTACTTTCAATACTGGATGCCATTAAATCTGTACACAACACAAGATCACGTAGAAATCTAGCTAGGTAGTCCATTCAGAACATGCATTTACCTATTTAGTTGTTCAATTACCCTGCAGTCAACACTAACAGTACTTTATACGTATTCATGACAATGTTTATGTAAGACATACAATATTAAGTTCAATTACAAATCCTTTTTAGCTACTATAGTCATGATTGCACAGGTATGAAAAGTAATAACTGGGTACTTTTCACTAAAATATAAAAAATTTCCATGCTCCTAGAAAGAGCTCTTTAATAGCTGGATGTCAAAGGAAAAATTTAACAACTAAATCTTGGCAAGTCTTTTTATACACAATGTTTGGTTTGACTTAGCCACTTTAGTTAACACTACATGTATATAGTGTAACTGGAAGTAGAATAAAGATATGACCCTATCTTTTTTTTTAGGTAGTACTAGGGATTGGAAATAGGGCTTTGCACAACCTTATCAAATTAGTAGAAAGGACCCCACAAATTTAGCAGTAAAGAACAGTTTTACATTTCATTTATTTTTTCTCTGGGCAATGGCTTAACTTTCAGAAATGGGAAATTTTTCTTTTTCCAAGAGCCATTTGGATATTAGTAATATCATTTGAGAGCCATACAAAATTAGCATGGCAGTCCACCATGGGTAGCTGTGAAAAACATTACCAGTCTGTTCCCTTATGTACCAAATGATTTCAGAGGCCTTACTACGTGGCTTCCACCACTAACACAGTGTTGTATTATGGGAATACAAAACATCCCCCAAGTTTCCTTGAGGACTACTTACTTTTCCAAGAAGGATTTTATATGTGCTAATTAGTTTTTGTTTTGGTTTTTCTTGCTGTGGATCTTGTATTTATGGCCTAGGAGCTGTCCCTGAACTTTTGTATTCATGGCTAGTGCTTTACCACTTGAGCTCCACTTCTAGATTTTGATGGCTAACTGGGGCTAAGAATTTCATGAATTTTCCTCTCAGGGCTGACTTCAGACCATGATCCTCAGATTTGCACCTCCAGAGTAGCTAAGATTGAGTTACCAATAAACAGCCTACCTTCATGTTTTTAATCATGGTTTCAGAGTTTCCAAATATTATCTAGACATGAAAAACGTTAGCCACTGTGGATACATGACTTGAAGTCCCTAAGCTACTAAAAAAAAAGTTGTAGAATGATAGTCTTGAGACAGTGCCCAGGCCCTGAGTTCAAGCTCATTTGTTAGAGGAGTTAAGCAGAGTGAAACTTTTTAAATTATACAAATCCTACCTGGAATTGTATACTATATCTAGTGTTCCCTCATGACAACTTATGATGGCAGGATCAGGACCTGGATATATTGCAAAGTTCCAGAAGCTTAGTTCTTAACTTTCAATATTTGACAAATGGATGGGAAAATAATTGTTTTTGTCTGAAGGTAGTATATATTATAAAAAGAACAAAGAGAATGCTGATGTGTCTGTGTTTTTATACGTTTGGTAGAAGGTTTTGCTTTCGTTGAGTCTTTTAAGGATTTTTGAATCCTAGATTTTTTTTATTAAAGAATTTATTAACTTGATTTTTACATCATATTTCAAATGACCCTAGATTTTTAAACAAATGTTCTTTACTGGATCTTCTTATTAATCTCCTCACATAGTTACTAGACTGTTCACTGTATCCTCTACCTCAGATTTTATTCCTTTTTCATAAAGAAACAGGAAGGTGGTACTTATAAGCAATCTTCTCTTTCCTTCTGTATTGTTCATCTTGAACAGAGGGTAAATTTAAGGTTACTGTACTTCTTAAACTTAGGTCTACAACATTATGATCTCTAGTATGTTTCCAAGATGATCCTGTGAGGAGGATATTTATAAAATAAATTGAATATACCTACAGCTCAAAAAATTGAATCTCTCAAGAACAAATCCTCAAAGAAATAATCATCCCATTAAAAAGTAGGCTGAAGACTTAAAAAGAGACTTGTCTGAAGAGGAAATAAATATGGTCCAGAGAAACATGAAGAAGTGCTCTGCATCCCTGGCCATAAAAGAAATGCAAATCAAAACAACTTTGAGATTCCACCTCACTCCAGTTAGAATGGCCATGATCAAGAAATCTAATAACAACAGATGCTGGAGGGGATGTGGCCAGGAAGGATTGCTACTACACTGTTGGTGGGATGTAATCTTGTTCAACCACTCTGTAAGGCAGTATGCCAGTTCCTCAAAAGGCTAAACATAGAGCTCCTCTAGGACCCAGAAATTCCACTCCTTGGCATTTACCCAAATGCCCAGAAGTAATGACACACTGGAGTCATTAGTACAATGATGTTCATTGCAGCACTATTTACCATAGCGAAGATATGGAACCAACCCAGATGCCCCTCAGTAGATGAATGGATCAAGAAGATGTGGTACTTATACACAATGGAATTCTATGCTGCCACCAGAAAGAATGACATTGCCCCATTTGTAAGAAAATGGAAAGACTGGGGAAAGATCATATTAACTGAAGTAAGCCAGATCCCAAGAAACATAGGCTCAATGGTTTCCCTCACTTGTAATAATTAGTACACATCTAGGATTCTTCTAGCAGAGGATCACAATAGTTCAAAAACTATGTACATAGGCTTATAGGATGAGGCTAAGTGAAATGAACTCTAGGATATGGAAGCAAGAGGTTTATGTTTGTGATTGTTGTTTTTAATGTATTATGTGAAGTTATTTCTTTTCTCGTTTTCCCCTTATGGTTTATCTCCTGTTGTTACTGTATTGGAATGTGGTACCTGGTATATTGTATATGCATTTATTTTTAAAATTTGAAACAGGGAAGGGAAGGACAAAAACAAGATGATTGGGAAGGGGTGGGAGGAGGGAAAGTGGAAGAAAAATCTGAGAAGGTGTATCAACTTTCAAAAATTAATGAACCCATACCTGATGAATGTAACATTATCCCGAAAATAAAATACAATTAAAGAAAAGAACTAAAAATAATATCTTTTGGAGATGTTCAAAATTGCTAGCAATCTGAGTAATGTAAACCAAAGCAGTAGACAACTTTTACTGTGTAAATGTCAGACAAAACATTAGAAAGCTAGATGTTGTTAAATTAACAGGGAAATATATACACATTACTGTTGGTGGCATAGGTACAAGTGGAGAAGATGGAAGATTTTGAATTCATTTGTAAATACTTAAGTATGTTGAATACTGGGTTTTCTTTGTCTTCGCTTTCTTTTTAGAACATCTTCTCTGACTTTGAGTCCTTCCAGTCCAGAAGATAGTCATAGAAATCAAGATGACCAAGTTATTCATAGCTTTACAAAGATGTGCATATTTAGGAGAATGATTCGATAAATAGTTTTTCTTTGGTTAAAACAAAATGTACTAGAATGAAGGGTGAGCAAATGCTGTCATTATATTCAATGTACATTATGTAAAAACTGAACTGTGTAACTTGAGGGTAGTGATGAGATGGGGAAAGACAGTAGAAGGATAGAAGGGGTGACATTAATCAAGATGAATCACACTCATAATCTGACTTGTGGAATTGATACCCCTTTCTGCAAATACCTAATACTAACAAGAATAAAAAGAATGACACTGTTTAAATTTCCTCACCTCCTGAAGGCAATAAGATAATTTCAACTAATTTCATGTGAAATAGAAAATATGAGGCTGAAAGAAAGAACATGATGATTTCTATCTCTGGAATTTTCAAATCCAAAGATAAGTTTGGTCTGATAGGATACAATAGGAAGAGACTAGAGAATGATACGCCTGCAACCCTGAAGAATGGGTGTAGATAGTTTTCTTCAGTGAGTTGCCAGCCAAATGGTCATGGTCCCCAGTGAGTAATTTTGATCCCATGGGACATTTCCTACAGCTCCTGCAGCTGGAGGACAGGCAAAGGTTCAGCAGGAACCAGAATGATCAAGCTCAGGACCACTGAGTTCAGAGACCACAGAAGTGTGTGTCTCCAGGGCCTTGGGAAGTGTCCCACAGAGGTAGTCCTTGTCTGCAGTGAACAGGCATTGTCCTTACCCACTGTAGTCTCACACACCAGCCTTCAGGGAGTGATGAGATGCTTGGCCTTTGGAACTTGAGTTTGCTAACACAAACTCACCAGGGAGCCATGACTGTGCCCTTCATGTCTTCATAAGAGCAGTTCCACATCAGGTTCTAGGCATCTGAGGGGTAATCTTGGCTATATGGTTTTGACCACAGGTAAGTGAGTAAATCTTTCTTAATTGCTTAGCTATGGATTCACTCTTCTCCTCTACACACTCTTCGGACTTTGTCTTTGGATGAGAGATTGAGAGGTTTAAGGATGTGACAATGAAGACGTAAGGACATGAGGGGCTCCCCTCCACCACCCCCAGGAGGGAGAATTTGAATGGTCTCATGCTGTAAGTGGCCTGAGTAGCTTCAGTGTTTGTGGAGAAGGGAGCGTCTCTCATTTCAGTTAATTTCTGTATCACTCAGAATGGACCTCTCCTAGGTGCTAATTCTTCAGTTAATAAAAGACAGTGTCTTTATTGTATAAACAAGAGAACCACCACAGACTTGCAAAAGTTAGTCTCAGGACAATGCTACCTATAAAGTTTTTATTAGAAGCATTCTTTGGTGTGCTTCTAAAATTGCTGCATGCTGGTTCATATGTTTTGTACCTTGTGTATTCTTGCTATGTGATATCAGTGACAAATGAGGGATGCAGTAATATATTTTTTGACAATTCTTTCTATTTAATGATTTTGAATTGCTGAGGTCCTGTTTTTGGAGAACATTCTCTAATAAACAGGGTCTGGATTTTACAGAAGTAAACCTCAAGGGGAACTTTCTGCTGACTTTTCCTTCTGACATTTTCCATTCTTACTGTCTTCTTACTATGATGTGACACTTGAAAATATCTTCTTTTTCCCCCTTCTTTACTACTGCAATTTTTTGGGTCTTGCATAAGGAATAGAGGACTGTTTTCCTCTACTAGCATATAAAATAGCTGTGCATCCCATAGTGATTTTTTTTTGCCAGTCCTGGGCTTGAGCTCAAGGCCTGAGCATTGTCCTTTGACTTTCTCAAGGCTAGAGCTTTACCACTTGAGCCTCAGCACCACTTCCGGCTTTTTCTATATATGTGGTACCAAGGAATCGAACCCGGGTCTTCGTCCATGCTAGGCAAGCACTTCAACCACTAGGCCAAACTCCCGGCCCCTCCCATAGTGAATTTTTATGACACAGTGATTCTTCAGTGCTTGAGCCAAGATAGTTCCATAAAACAGAAAATTGTATAAAAAATTCAGTGCCCCCCAATTCGGTGCCATATGTCGAAAAGTGTTCTGGGTATGGAAATGGAAAATGTTTTCCTTAGTTTTAGTTATAATAGTTGTTATGCATGTGGTCTTGTAAGTAATCTTTTATAGAGCTTTATGTAATGGCTGATGCCTGTCATCTGAGTTACACAGTAAGAGTGATTCAAGGCCAGCCTGGGCAACTTAGTAAGAACTCCATCTTAACAACTAAACTAGACTTGGTGGTGGATAACTGTAATTCTTCCTGTGTGGCAGGCATAGTTATGAGGATGGTGATCTGAGGCTGACACTGAGCTAACATGTGAGTCCCTATCCTAATAATAAATAAGATAAAAAAAAAGTCTGGTCTCTTCCTCAGCAAGTGCAAGGACCTGAATTTAAACCTCAGCACAGCTCCGAAGTAACAATTCTTTGTAACCTTTAGCTTTCTTAACTATTCTTCATATCTGTTATGGAATAATAATATTATAGACATGAATTTTGTTCTAAAATTTGAAGTATGAATATGTGCAAAAAGAAGCATGCTTTTTTCTTATTAAAAACATGTGAGGCCGGGAGTTTGGCCTAGTGGTAGAGTGCTTGTCTAGCATGCACAAAGGCCCGGGTTCGATTCCCCAGTACCACATACATAGAAAAAAGCCAGAATTGGTGCTGAGGCTCAAGTAGTAGAGCTCTGGCCCTGAGAAAGTCCAACGACAGTACTCAAGCCCTGAGCTCAAGCCCAAGACTAGTTAAAAAAAAGCATGACATTCCAACAGGAATGATTTGAGATGTTAAACTACAAATATATATTATTTCATTTAGGAATACTTAAAAAAAGAACTTGTATGGCAAAGTATGTGATTAAATAAGTATGTGGCATTGAAATAAAAAAAGGACCTTAGAATTCCCAAGTTAGAAAAAACATTATTTTTAGATGAAGGGAAAAGTGGCATTAAATCTGAGCTCTGACCAAATAAGGATTGACAGACAGAAATGGGGACAGGAAGAAAAACATTTATACAGGTCAAGTGGATATAAAAAATCTAAAATCAACAGGCGTACTATGAAACAAAAATGTATTCTTGTCTCAAGCCAAATTAATTTGTGTCAAGTAAGACACTAATTGCTTAAATTATTTATGACATGGATGGAAACGAAGGAAAGGTGGGATTGGAATGGGGAAGAATGATCTCAAAGCATAGACACCTGGGTAGAATCTTAGGCGACAAACCAAAAGCATCAGGCTATTCCTGGAGAGAATGAGACTTACAAGGGTGATGGAGCTGAAAAAAAATCCAGTATTTCCCTTGTCCCTAATGTGATAGACTGTCAACATCATGATTTAATGCTTTTGTTCATAATGGAGACATTTATCAGCAGGCTGTTTTCTCATGAGGAATAGTGGAGCAAGATAATTATTTATTTATTTGTTTGTTTTTATTGTCAAGGTGATGTATAGAGGGGTTATAGTTACATAAGTCAGATCATGAGTACATTTCTTTTTGAAGAGTGTCATCTCTTCCCTTGTTTTCTCCCAGCTTTCCCCTCCTTACTCCCCTCCTCCATAAATTGCATAGTTCATTTTCAACACAGTGTCTAGTGAGAACCACTGCTGTATTTGTTCACTTCTTGCCCCACCATTTCCAAGCTTCCCTTACCCTCCCCACAACAGATAAACTTAGATATGAGGCAAAAGGTACAGAAATTAAAAAGAGTGACAAAGGAGGAAAAACACCTAAAACAAAACAAAAACAAAAAGCAAAACAACAAAAAACTTCTTATTTCCATTTCTTGGAACTTATTTCAATAAATATCATTTTAATGTACTATGTTATCTCTCATCTCTTTTGCTGTCCCTTGGTTATCTCATATTGTTACAATATCTCACTTTGTTATCGGATATATTATATATATGCTTAATTGGTTATTTGAAATAGGAGCGGGAAGGGGAGAAATAAAGATGAGTGGGGGAAAGGGGAGGGAAATGAGGACCATGACATGAGAAAGGGTATCAATATTTGTGAAGTAATGTACCTTCTATCTGGTGAATATAATATTAGTTACAATAAAAATATATGAAAAAGAAAAATATCATTTTATATGATGTTATATGTACATAGCTATTGAGTCTTTGTGATCCTCCCCTAAGAATATCCTCTGTTGGTCTCACTGGTTTATAGAGTCCTGTTTAGTTAATTATGGCCAAGTGTAATTTTTTTTATTTTTTATTTTTATTGATTGATTGATTGATTGATTGATTGCCAGTCCTGGGCTTGAGCTCAGGGCCTGAGCATTGTCCTTGGACTTTCTCAAGGCTAGAGCTCTACCACTTGAGCCTCAGCACCACTTCTGGCTTTTTTGTATGTATGTGGTACCAAGGAATCGAACCTGGGTCTTCCTGCACGCTAGGCAAGCACTTTAACCACTAGGCCAAACTCCCAGCCCCCAAATGTAATTTTTGTGTTTACTTGTAGATTTATAAGCACATTCCAAATATTACAAATGAGGGAAACCATACAACCTATGTTTCACTGGGTCTGCTTACTTTGCTTAATATAATTTTTACCAAGCCTTTCCATTTCCCTTTGAATGAATTGCATACCATAACTGTGATTCAGTGCTTCTTTCATTTGTTCCTGCTATTATTTTGACTTTTAGTCTTTTTCCAACTACTGTGTAGAGATCTTAAAAATAAAGCTTAATTTGATCCCTTTATACGTCAATTGATTATCTTTAATAATTTTCCCCTCTTCCTTATTCTATACCATATCATATTTCCTAATGTCAGTATTCTGAGTAGCTAGTATTATTTATAGGAGCCACTGATGCCCAGTAAAAATGCAGGATTCTTGAACCATTTCTAGCCTTGAAAAAGAAACGCTTATTAAAATTTGAGATGTAGATAACATTGGGGGAAAAGCAATCTGTAGTTTTTTTTTCCACATATTTTTATTGTAATTGTAATTGATAGAAGGGTTACATTATATTCACAAGATAGAAGGTGCATTACTTCACAAACATTGATACCCTTTCTCATGTCTTGGGCCCCATTTCCCTATGCCTACCCCACCCCTCATCTTGTTTTCCACCCTTCCCTATCATATTTCAAATAACCAAAAACACATACATACAATATATCAGAAAACAAGGTGAAATACTGTAGCAATATGAGATAACCAAGGGACAGCAAAAGAGATAATAGATAACATAGTACATTAAGGACAACAATCACTCACTATATGGCTTTTGTTTCTATATCCTGGTGGTCCTTTCATTTAGCTTCATACTACAAGGCCTTATTTATCTAGGTTTTGCTCTATTGTAAATCTCTGCTAGGAGGGCCCAAGGTTTCTACTGAAATAACAACCATCCCATTAAAAAATGGGCCAAAGACTTAAAGAGAGTCTTCTCTGAAGAAGAAACAAAAATGGCCTATAGACACATGAAGAAATGCTCAACATCTCTGGTCATAAAAGAAATGCAAATCAAAACAACGCTAAGATTCCACCTCACTCCAGTTAGAATGGCCAGGATCAGGAAAACTAATAACAACAGATGCTGGAGGGGATGTGGCCAGGAGGGATCACTACTACACTGTTGGTGGGAGTGCAAACTCGTTCAACCTCTATGGAAAGCAGTATGGCAGTGCCTCAAAAGGCAAAAACATAGAGCTTCCCTATGACCCAGCAATTCCACCACTTGGCATTTACCCAACCATCTAGAAACTAGGGCATACTAAATCCACTAGCACATCAATGTTCATTGCAGAATTATTCACCATAGCAAAGATATGGAACCAACCTAGATGTCCCTCAGTTGATCAACAAATTGTGGTATTTGTACGCAATCTGTAGTGTTTTTTTTAAATACTTTAAACCCTGAAAAATTTCGATTTCACATGTCAGAATGGTAACATTAATGGATTCCTTCTCACATGTATCCTTTCTTTCTTTCTTTTGTTCCTTCTTTCTTTCTTTCTTTTTTGCTTTGGAAAGAGATTAATTTTATTTCACAGTTGAGAGCACACATGCTGCCAATGAAAGTCTAATAAATATAAAACATTTAGCTTAATATCATCATTTAGGAATGACAATAATAATTATGACATAACAATATGACATTATTTAGCTACCAGATATTCATTAAGTATATTATTACACTGTTGTAAAAAGAGCTATCATGTTAATTTAGTTAGGACACGGATTTGGACAGAAGGAATCTGGACTTAACTATGATTTAACCTGGATTATTGGAACTCTGTCTGGGATACATGTTTCTATTGCTATCCTATCCTTAGTGTTTATGAAATGATGACTTATTTCTAGTCTTAATCTAATCCTACTTCTGAAGATGATCCAAGCTATTGATCTTAGTTGGTCATTTCTGACTTTACAGATCTTAAAGAAAACATAATTTCTTTGAACTGTTAAACTTCAGTAGCATGGAACAGTTGATTTTCTTCGTATATTTTTTATTGTAGTTAATAGAATGTACCATTCATTTCTATAGACTTCAGCCACATCTAATAAAAAGTTTGCAGTATTTAGATGAAAAAAATACATCTATATAAACTACCATGTTTCAGATACTTATTGCCACAGAAAATCTTCAAAAATCTGATGCTTAATTATACTTCTTTATTCTTGTTTTGAATACCTATGCATGGAAAAATTGATTGGAGTGACATACATTAAGCCATTAGCACAAGTTTATTTCCTCTGCTGAATACTAACAATAATTATCACTTGAAATTTTTTCTTTATTTTCCAAAGGTGCTAAAACAAAAAAAATGATTTAATAAAAAAGAAAAGGAAGAAAAACTCAAGATAAGTAGAAAATGATGGTCTTAATAGAAGCCTCATTGTAGAATGAGAGATTGTTGTTGAAACTCTATTCTTCAATGCACATCCACACATCATCAAATGAACCCAGAGATTAGGGACAGAGAACTTTAGGATTCATGGTACTCTTTTACAAATCTTCTTTTTAACTAAACATGATCAGGTATTTGGCTTATGAGTCAAGTATTTGTATATGCAAGTACGGCCTATGGTTCTGTAAAAATGACTTTCTTATGCTTTGGTACCTGATGTGGACTTTTATGACTTTATTTGTATAACTTTTTTTTTCCAGTCTTGGGGGGTGGACTCAGGGCCTGAGCACTGTCCTTGGGATTTCTCAAGGCTAGAGCTTTGCCACTTGAGCCACATCACCACTTCTGGATTTTTCTGTGTAAATGGTACAGAGGAATCGAACCTGGGTCTTCGTGCTTGTTAGACAAGAACTCTATCAGTCTGGCCCTATTTGTATAACTTTTGATTCTTCTTGCTCTGCAGACTGTTGCTACTTCAGCACAGAATTATTACAATCTATGCTTCTCTTTGCCCAATTCCCAAGAGAAAATCAGGCCACAACATGGAAGGAAAGAATCAAACAGCTCCATCAGAATTCATCATCTTGGGATTCTCCAACCTAAATGAATTACAGTTTTTATTATTCACTGTCTTCTTTCTGACTTATATATGTACATTGGGAGGAAATATGTTCATCATTGTGGTGACCGTGGTGGATCCACATCTCCATACACCCATGTACTATTTCCTAGGGAACTTAGCCTTTCTTGACCTCTGCTACACCACCACCAATGTCCCCCAGATGATGGTGCATCTCCTCTCACAGAGGAAAAGCATCTCGTATGGAGGCTGCGTGGCTCAGCTTTTTGCATTCATTTTCTTTGTAGGATCAGAGTGTCTTTTGCTGGCAGCCATGGCCTATGACCGTTACGTTGCCATCTGCAAGCCTTTAAGGTATTCTGTCATCATGCACAAGGCCCTGTACAGTCAACTGGCCGCCTCCTGCTGGGGTTGTGGTTTCTTCAACTCGGTGGTGCACACAGTGTTGACCTTCCGTCTGCCCTTCTGTGGCCACAACAAGATCAACTACTTCTTCTGTGACATCCCACCTTTGCTGGTCCTGTCTTGTGGGGACACTTCTGTCAACGAGCTAGCATTGCTGTGCATTGGAGTCTTCATTGGATGGACTCCTTTTCTGTGCATTGTCCTTTCCTACCTCTACATTGTCACTACCATCTTGAGGATCCGCTCCTCAGAGGGGAGACGCAAAGCCTTTTCTACCTGTGCCTCGCACCTGATCATTGTCCTTCTCTACTATGGCAGCGCCATCTTCACGTATGTACGGCCCATCTCGTCTTACTCACTGGAGAAAGACAGACTGATCTCGGTATTGTACAGTGTCGTCACCCCCATGCTCAACCCCATAATTTATACTCTGAGGAATAAGGACATCAAAGAGGCTGCAAAGACTATTGGAAGAAAGTGGCAGCCACCCATTCTCTCTTATCACCTGTAGTTTGACTTATCTGTACTCAGTAACCTGGTTAGATTTAAGAGCCAGTGAGCAGTTTCTAGTTACACTCAAGTTCAAATCGTCAATGTTGGACACAGTCTGAAGTGCTGGCACACTCTACTCAAGGTGTACATCTTACTGAGCTTTTGTTTTGTGTGTGTCAGAAACATCAAAGTTACTCTCTATACATGTTGTCTCCTCTGGAGATGGCACCTGTTTTATGTAACATTTGCTTGATGGACTTCCTCACTTGGTACTTTCTTTCATAGGTGTGAAAAACTGTGAAATATAGTCTCCCTGAGTTTTTCATATGTCTTTATTCTCACTACTTAGGTCATGCTTTTGGACTTCCTTTATTTTTATTCTTCTTAATAAACCATTATCATCAGTAAATTAAGTTCACATTAGTTTGATTGTTTGTGAAAGAAATATAATAATTTGGGCTGTGAGTTTGGCCTAGTGGTAGAGTGCTTGCCTAGCATGCACAAAGACCTGGGTTTGATTCCTCGGTACCACATACACAGAAAAAGTCTAAAGCATGACTCAAGTAGTAGAGTGCTGGGCTTGAGCATAAGAAGCTCAGAGACAGTGCCAAGACCTGAGTTCAAGCCCCAGAAAAAAAACAGAACAAAAGAAATATAATAATTTAATGGGCTTAATTATTCTCTCTCTCCATATATATATATGAAGTTTTTCAATCATATTCAACACTGATTCACCCCTTTTTCCCAACTTCCCTTCTCACTGGTTGTCATAGCCAGATAGTTTTTCTGTTTTATCCTTCACCTTATTCATTTCTTAAGTTGCATATTAGATAATATACAATTGTGGTCTTAGTCTGGTATACTACACTTAATGTGGGGTTTTGAGTTTCATTTAATGCTACACACACCTGTACACATGAACACGGAACCATACACACAGAAGAGGAAGAAAGATGTAGATAAGCTTTAGAGACAGGCAAATGGTAAATCTTACCAGAATTGACAGAGAAATGAGAACTGGGAAAGGGATCCACTGTAAATGTTAGAGGTACTGATTTAATCAAACCAACACTATTGGTAGGTAAGGTCCTGAAGAGACCAAAGTATATGGATGAGTGCTCACGAAATGCCTTAGTTAATAGGTATCATAGAAAGTTACCTTTCAATTTTAAAGGATAACTACTGGATATATTTGTTGGCTCATAAGTTATTTTGTTCCAGAGCTCTCATTGCGTTTGAAGATTCTGTTGAGAAGTTTGCTGTTTACAGAGTTGTAAGAAGCTTATAAGTACTTTTTAAGTACCTTGGCATTTATCTTCTTCAGCTTCTAAGGGTTATTCTACTCATTACAATGAGGGAGAGAAGTCAAATACCATTTTTTAAAAACACTGTTCACCATAGGCCCAATAGTCTCCCTCATTTGTCATAATCAGTAGAAACCTTGGGCTCTCCTCCAAGAGATTTACAATAGAACAAAGTCTAGAGTCATAAGGCCAAGTAGTATGACACTAAATATAAGACCTCCAGGATAAGGAAACAAAAGCCATATAATGAGTGATTGTTGTCCTTAATGTACTATGTTATCTCTCATCTCTTTTGCCATCCCTTGGCTATCTCATATTGTTACAATATTTCACCTTGTTATCTGATATATTGTATATGTGCTTAATTGGTTATTTGAAATTGGATAGGGAAGGGGGGAAATCAAATGAGGGGGGGATGGGGGGGATGGGGGAGGGAAATGGGGACCATGTCATGAGAAAAAGTATCAATGTTTGTGAAGTTATGTACCTTCTATCTGGTGAATATAATGCGACCCTTTTATTAATCACAATAAAAAAACACTGGTCACAAAGTTATCCACGCCTTATTTTTCAGTGATTATATCAATGCAATAAACCATGCTCTAATTTCCAATTTATACTGATAAATTTGACTTTATGACTATGAATAATTTCTCAACAATTATTCTGAATATGACCAAATAAAAGTTAGTTAATAATGTGGAAGCCAACCATTTGTTGTTGTAAAAATGGCAAAGTTCCTATCTCTAGGGACTGCTATGAAAGTTGAATATATATATATATATATAAATTATATTATTTAGCACATTTATAACATACATATATTATACTTGAGTTAAATTAATGCTCTCATGCATTTTCATTACACATCCCCTTTACCTCTCAAGTATTTAGCAATTTAGGGAGCTTTATATGTCATCATCATATATAGACAAAATATACTTCAATATTTTCAATATATTACTATCATCTCTGTCCTCCTCCATACCATCGAAAACAGAGTCATTTACAGGCATGTAATATATTTGTATGTGTGACATGGATCATTTCTTTTTATTCCCCTTCAGTAAATACATATAAGTGGAATTGCTGAGCCATATGGTCAGACATTTAAGTTTTACCAGAAATGGCTAAACTGTTTTTCAAAATGACTATATGAAAACTGGTTATGCATCATTCTTTGGTGAAGATTCAGTTAAAATTTGTTTGAAATTTTAAGTTTTCTTGTTAGTAAGTTATAAAAGTTCTATGTTCTGGATTTAAGTCATTCTTTATGGCTTCATTTTTACACATGTTAAATATTGAAATCAGTGAATACAATTACTTTAATTTTGACTCTAATATTTCTGTAATTGGTCATACAGATTCTTTCTATTTCCAGATGAAAAAGTGTGATGTGATTTTTTGGGGGGGATTTTTTTTTTTGGGCAAGGTTATTTTTTTTATTGTAATTAGTAAAAGGGTTACATGATATTTGCCAGATAGAAGGTGAGTTAATTCACATACATTGATACCCTTTCACATGTCTTGGTACCCATTTCCCGCCCCCCTCTCCCCCCCCACCCGTCTTGGTTTTCCCCCCTTCCCTATCAAATTTCAAATATCCAAATACAAATAAATTCAATATATTAGATAACAAAGTGAGATACTAAACCAATATGAGAGAACAAGGGACAGCAAAGGAGATGAGAGACAACATAGTACACTAAGGACAACAATCATTCATTATATGGCTTTTGTTTCACTATCCTGGAGGTCCTTTTAATTAGCTTCACATTATATGTCCTTATGTATCAAGATTTTGCTCTATTGCAAATCTCTGCTAGTAGAGCCCAAGGTTTCTACTGATTATGACGAATGAGGGAAACCATTGAGCCTAAGTTCCTTTGAGTCTGGCTTACTTCACTTAATATGATTTTTTCTAAGTCTTTCCATTTCCTAACAAATGGGGCGATGTCATTCTTTCTGACAGCAGCATAGAATTCCATTGTGTACAAATACCACAACTTGTTGATCCACTCATCAACTGAGGGACATCTAGGTTGGTTCCATATCTTTGCTATGGTGAATAGTGCTGCAATGAACATTGTGCTAGTGGGTTTAGTATGTCCTTGTTTCTGGATGGTTGGGTAAATGCCAAGTAGTGGAATTGCTGGGTCATAGGGGAGTTCTATGTTTAGCCTTTTGAGGCACTGCCACACTGCTTTCCATAGTGGTTGGACGAGTTTGCACTCCCACCAACAGTGTAGTAGTGATCCCTCCTGTCCACATCCCCTCCAGCATCTGTTGTCATTCGTTTTCCTAATCCTGGCCATTCTAGCTGGAGTGAGGTGGAATCTTAGAGTTGTTTTGATTTGCATTTCTTTTATGACCAGAGATGTTGAGCATTTCTTCATGTGTCTATAGGCCATTTTTGTTTCTTCTTCAGAGAAGACTCTCTTTAAGTCTTTGGCCCATTTTTTAATGGGATGGTTGTTACTTTGGAGGTTAGTTTTGGAGTGATTCAATTTTTTGAGTTGTTGATATATTTTAGATATGAGGCCTTTGTCCGTTGTTTGGTTGGTGAAGATCTTCTCCCACTCTGTAGGCTTCCTGATCAGTTTACTAGCTATGTCCTTTGCCATACAAAAGCTCTGCAGTTTAATGCAGTCCCACTTATCCAGCCTTTCTCTGATTTGTTGTGATTCTTGGTCCTTATTAAGAAAGTTTCGACCTGTGCCAAGGAGGCCTAGTGTATCTCCTATTCCTTCCTGTAGAGTTTTCAGTGTGTCAGCTTTTACCTCCAGGTCTTTGATCCATTTGGAGTTAATTCTAGTGCAAGGTGACAAAGAAGGATCCAACTTTAGTTTTCTGCAGGTGCTTAACCAGTTCTGCCAGCACCACTTGTTGAAGAGGCTGTCTTTCTTCCATTCTATTTTTTTGGCTCCCTTGTCAAAGATTAGGTGGCCATAGGTCTGTGGTTTAATATCTGGGTCCTCAGTTCTATTCCATTGGTCTTCAGGCCTGTTCCTGTGCCAGTACCAAGCTGTTTTGAGGATTATAGCTCTGTAATAGAGTCTAAAGTTTGGAATTGAAATTCCTCCAGCGCTGTTCTTTCTGCTAAGAAGTGTTTTTGCTATACGGGGTCTTTTATTATTCCATATGAAATTTTGGATTGCCTCTTCTATTTCTTTAAAGAATGACATTGGTATGTTGATGGGTATTGCATTGAATTTGTAGATAGCTCTTGGCAAGATTGTCATTTTCACAATTTTGATTCTTCCAATCCAGGAGCATGGGAGGTTTTTCCATTTCCTTAGTTCTGCTTTAATTTCCTTTTTTAGGGTTTTGAAGTTTTCGTCAAAAAGGTCCTTTACATTCTTAGTTAAGCTAATTCCTAGGTACTTTATTTTCTTTGAGGCTATTGTGAAAGGAGTTTCTTTCCTGATTATTGCCTCGTTCCTCTCACTGTTGGCATAAAGGAAGGCAGTTGATTTTTGAGGGTTGATTTTATAGCCTGCTACTCTTCCAATGCTTTGGATCAGCTCAAGGAGCTTGGGAGTAGAGTCTATAGGATTCTTTAAATACAGAATCATGTCATCTGCAAAGAGGGATAGTTTTATTTCCTCTTTCCCTACTTGGATCCCCTTTATGCTTGCTTCTTGCCTTATTGCACTGGCTAGGAATTCTAGTACTATGTTAAAGAGTAATGGAGAGAGTGGGCATCCTTGTCTCATTCCTGATTTTAGAGGGAATGGCTTTAGATTTTCACCATTAAGGGTAATACTAGCAGTAGGTTTCTCATACACAGCCTTGATTACATTAAGGAATGTTCCATGGATTCCTAGTTTCTCCAGAGCTTTTAACATGAAGGGGTGTTGGATCTTGTCAAATGCCTTTTCCGCGTCTATTGAGACAATCATGTGATTTTTGTCTTTGCTCCTGTTGATGTGTTGAATTATATTGATTTGCGTATGTTGAACCAGCTTTGCCTCCCTGTGATGAATCCAGTTTGATCATAGTGTATAATTTTTTTGATGAGTTGTTGTAGACAGTTGGCCAGTATTTTGTTGAGAAGTTTTGCATCGATGTTCATCAAAGATATAGGTCTATAGTTCTCTTTCTTTGATGAATCTCTGTCTGGTTTGGGGATGAGGGTTATACTGGCTTCATAGAATGAGTTCGGTAAGGAACCTTCATTTTCAATTTCGTTGAAGAGCTTGAGGAGTATTGGTGTGAGCTCTGCTTTGAAGACCTTATAGAATTCAGCTGTGAATCCATCTGGCCCTGGGCTTTTCTTAGGTGGAAGTTCTCTAATTGCCATTTCTATTTCAGAGCTTGAAATAGGCCTGTTGAGTTGGCTTAGTTCTTCTTGGTTCAGTGTGGGTATGTTAATATTGGCTAGGAATTCATCCATTTCATCTAGGTTCTCAAATTTGTTGGCATAAAGGTTTGAGAAGTATTCCCTCATGATATTCTGGATCTTGGTAATTTCTGTCGTGATATTACCATTTTCATCTGCAATTTTGTTTATTTCGATATGCTCTCTTCTTTTTTTGGTAAGATTTGCTAAGGGCTTGTCAATTTTGTTAATTCTTTCAAAGAACCAACTCCTTGTTTTGTTGATGCTTTCTATAGTTTTTTTGGATTCCAAATCATTTAATTCTGCTTTGATTTTAATTATTTGCTTTCTTCTACTGGGATTAGGGTTGGTTTGTTGCTCTTTTTCCAGGAGCTTAAGGTGGGACATTAACTTGTTGGTTTGCAATTTTTCCAACTTGTTGTTGTAGGCACTCAGCGCTATAAATTTTCCTCTGAGTACTGCCTTTGCTGTGTCCCAAAGGAGTTGGTATTTTGTGTGCTCCTTACTGTTAAATTTCATAAACTGTTGGATTTCTGTTCTGATCTCTTCAATGACCCATTGGTGGTTCAACAATGTGTTGTTCAGTCTCCATGAGTTACAGGGTTTTCGTTGGTGGAGGTGTGTGTTCAGTTCAAGTTTGATGCCTTTGTGGTCTGAGGGTGTGCATGGAATAATTTCTGTGTTTCTGAATCTGTCCAGGTTTGTTTTATGGCCTAAGATGTGATCTATTTTGGAAAATGTTCCATGTGCTGCTGAGAAAAACGTATATTGTGTTGTTGCTGGGTGGAATATTCTGCAGATGTCTGTTAGATCTAGTTGGTCTATATAGCTGTTCAGTTCTAAGGTTTCTCTGTTGAGTTTTTGCCTTGTTGATCTGTCCATAGGTGAGAGTGGTGTGTTAAAGTCACCGACAATCACTGTATTTCGATCTATGTATGGTTTCAGTGCAAGTAATGTTTGCTTGATGAAGTTTGGAGCTCCGGGATTGAGTGTGTAAATATTTAGGATCGTTATGTCTTCCTGGAGGAAAGATCCCTTTAGTAGTATGTAGTAACCTTCTTTGTCTTTTCTTACTAATTTTGGTTTGAAGTCTATTTTATCTGATATGAGGATGGCAACTCCAGCCTGTTTATGGGGGCCGTTAGCTTGATAGAGTTTATTCCAACCTCTCACTTTCAAAAGATGGTTGTTTTTTTGGGTAAGATGTGTCTCTTGAAGACAGCAGAACGATGGCTCTTGCTTTTTGATCCAACTAGACAGCCTATGCCGTTTAATTGGAGAGTTGAGTCAATTGATATTGAGAGTTAGGATTGAGAGATATTTATTAGTTCCTACCATTTTTAAAAGCTTTTATTTGGGCCTGTGTCTTGATAGTTCTTGTGGTCCTTAGGTGGTATGCTGTTTAGGTGCCATTTCTTTCCCTATATTGCCTTTATTTTGGTTTTCTATGTATAGAACATCTTGCAGAATTCTCTGTAGTGTTCGTTTTGTTGCGACATATTGTTGCAGCTTTTCCCTAGAATGGAATGTTTTTATTGTTCCCTCAGTTATGAATGAGAGCTTAGCTGGGTACAGTATTCTTGCTTGGTAGTTGTTTGACTTAAGGGCATGACATATATGCTTCTAATATTTCTGTAATTGGTCATACAGATTCTTTCTATTTCCAGATGAAAAAGTGTGATGGGATTTTTTTGGGGGGGATTTTTTTTTACTTTAATTGCATTTAGTATTTCAAATTTTGGAGAATTGGTTGTTGAATATTCTCAGAAGTAAAATGAGAATTTTTTCTACAAAAATTTCCACAATATCCATAGCCTTTAATATGTATTTCTTTTCTCTCAGTCCTTGAACTCAGGTCTTGCAGTCACTGAGCTTTTATTTTGCTCAAGGCTAGCTCCCCTACCACTTGACCTACAGCTCCATTTCCAGGATTTTTCCTGGTTAATTAGAAATCAGAGTCTCATGGATTTCTTTGTCTGGGCTGGTTTCAAATCATGATCCACACATCTCAGATTCCTAAGTATCTAGGAATACAGGCATGAGCCACCAGAATCAGCTGTAGTAGATAGGTTTTAAATTCATTTCATTAATTTTTTGCCAATCCTGGGCCCTGAACTCAGGGACTGAACATTGTCCTTGGGCTTTCTCAAGGCTAGAGCTCTACTACTTGAGCCAGAGCACCACTTCCAGCTTTATCTATGTATGTGGTGCTGAGGAATCAAAACTTGGGTCTTTGTACATGCTAGGCAAGCACTCTACCACTAGGCCAAACTCCTGGCCAATTGAAAATGCTATATTATTTTCCATTTTTGCTTTTATTTATATCTAGTAAATTACCCATTTTCTTTTTCTGGTGTGTGTGTGTGTGTGTGTGTGTGTGTGTGTGTTTGTGTGCTCGCACACTTGTCCAGGGATTTTATCGCAAGGCTTCCTTCATATTTTATTGTGAGCATGTGTATTTATTTGTCACTAGTTATTAAACTCAATGATGTCTGCTCTACTTTTTATTTTTTTGCCAGTCCTGGGGTTTGAACTCAGGGCCTAAGCACTGACCTTGGGCTTTCTCACGGCTAGAGCTCTACCACTTGAACCACTTCCAGTGTTTTATATGCATATGATACCGAGGAATGGAACCTGGGTCTTCATACATGCTAGGCAAGCACTCTACCACTAGGCCAAAGTTCCAGCCCCTGTCTGCTCTACTTTCTGAAGCATGCCAACTTCACTTCCTTTTTGTTTTATTTTTTCATTGGGGTAAGGGGAGAATAGAATCTTATTTATCTTGCCAGGACTGACCTGAAAGTTGTGGTCCATCTCCTGAATAGTTGGGATTATATAGATGCACAACCATCACCCGCATTCAGGACATTTGCGTGTGCCAGAACACTTAAGCTAAATTTATTGTGCACAGTTTGACTTTCTAAAGGTAAAAGCTGTATCTTCTGTTTTTATTCATATTCTTTTTTCACTTACCTTGTCGTGAGCAACACAAACTCTGGATAACATTTAATAATATGGCATAATAGTATGTTTAACTTGAAACTAAGATGAAAACTTATGAAGTGAAAAAGATAGAGTTAACAAGACCTTTGAGAGGAGATCCCAAGGCATCTGTGTCTGGCATGCCACTGTGGAAAGTCACAGGGGATTCAACATGTTTATTTTATGGTCAGAATAGAAAAGAAAGACAAGCAAGTCTTCTGTCATTTGTTGTTACACTTAAATTTAAGAAGATTGCCTGTAAGTCTTTGAACAAGACAAACTCTCTACCTCTTTTATTCAAACAGATAATCAATGTGTCCCAGTCTGATTCTTGAAATTGCTTATGCAGGAAGATGCAATTGATGGAAGGTATGTAATGACAGAATCAATCAATTAAATTGACCTAGATAGCAGACAGAACCAATGATGTTAGGCCAGAAATAAAAATTTCTGATTTACTTAGATAAAACACTTTGTTTAGTGTAAGTAGAGTTGAATATGTGCATTTGCATGTACATGTTTATAAATGAACAGTTAGAAAGTGCATGTAAATGGTCAAGTTAAAAATACAGAAAGATACACCCCTTATTTTAATGTTAACCCCCTTTTCGACAATTATTGAATAGCACTTACAGTCTACTAGTGTGCTTGTACACTTTCTTTCATTGGCCTGGTTGTTGGGTTTGAACTCAGGGCCTGTCCATTGTTCTTGAGCTTCTTTAGCTCGAGGCTGGTCATTTGCCACTTGAGCCACAGCAGCACTTGCAGCCTTTTCTGAGTGGTTCATTGGAGACAAGAGCCTCATGGTTTCCTGCCTGGGCTGACTTTGCACCATCATCCTCAGAGCATGAGGATCCTGAGTAGTTAGGATTACAGGCATGAGCCATCAATGCCTGGCTGTTGGTAATCTTGTGAGTGCATTGCTTAATATCACGGTACATACATAATATTCTGGCGTATGCAAATATATTTGAGGAACAATTTCCACGAAGTGGAGATGGTAGTTCTAAGTCTGTGACATTTCTTTTTTGTATAATTATTGCCAAATTATTCCTCAGAGATTAAACCAATTTATATTAGCCATCCAACATATTGATTGACCAACATACCGATTTGTGTCAAGCAATATTTAATTGTTTCTTTTTTGTATAATCCATAGTTTATTAAGACTTTGCACTTCTGATTGAAACACTGTGTGAATATTGAAGAGCTTTCTTATGTTTTGCAAGAAATCTCTTTTTCAGGTGATGACCGCTTTATTAAGAAATTATAACTTTAATTGATTTTTTCTTTATATATTTTCATTTTTATTGTTTTAATGTGAATATTCTGGATCATTAGAGATTTAGTTGCAAAAAGGTTCATATTACTTATTACCATACTTCCTTTGTTTTAACCTACCCCAAAATAATCTTCCTTCAGACTTGTGCTAAAATATCTAGACTCACATATGATAAAAAATATTCTGTAGTTTCTTAAACTACTCATGTGTTTATGGGCATCGAGGCCGATTCTCATAACCTGGGCATTCTGAGTAGAGCTGTAGTGAAGTCAAGTGGGCAGGTATTTCTATTGTATATGGATCTTGATTCCTCAGGTTTCTATGTGATGCTTAATCTTGACCGTCAACTAGATTGGGATAAGCAAAGCATAGGAGAATAGTGAAGTGTGTTGCTGGATATATCTGTGAGGTTATCTCCAGAGAACCTGGAATAAAGAGAAAGATGTGCATCAAATGTGGAAGAAACTATTCTATAGCCCAAGGGCCCAAACAGGATAAAAGATGAAAGCCAGCCAGTGTAAGTAACTTTCTCACTGTTTCCTGGCTGCCTTCATATGAGGTACTCTGCTCAGCTACAGAGCCAGAAATCTCTGAGAGAGTAAACCAAATAAACTCACCTATCAATAGGTTGTTTTTGTGACTAATTTTGGTCACAATTGCCTATCTGATTAACATTGAGTGTCTCTCTTATCTTTTTTCTTCCAAGCAATGGAGAACAACACGATAGTAAAGGAATTTCTTTTGCTGGAATTGACCTATGTTCAAGAGCTACAGCCTGTAATCTTTATGGTTTTCCTCTTTTTGTATGTGATAAACCTGCTTGGGAATGGGGCCATATTATTAGTTGTCATCTCAGAACCGAGACTGCACTCCCCCATGTACTTTTTCTTGGGAAATCTTTCTTGTCTGGACATCTGCTGTGCCTCAGTGACATTGCCCAAGCTAATGTCCAGTGCCCTACATAGTCACAGGACCATATCCTTCCTGGGCTGTATCACTCAGCTTCACTTTTTCCACTTTCTGGGTTGCACTGAAGCATTTTTGCTAACCCTCATGGGCTTTGATAGATTCATAGCCATCTGCAACCCACTTCGCTACCCTCTCATCATGACCCCTCAAGTGTGTGTTCTGATGGCTGCTGTGGCCTGGATCAGCAGCTTCTTCTATGGACTGCTGCATTCTGTGATGACTGCACGCCTGAACTTCTGTCAGTCACGGAAAGTCAATTACTACTTCTGCGATGTCAAGCCTCTGTTGGAATTGGCTTGTGGTGACACAAGGCTCAATCAGTGGCTTGTTTCTGTTGTCACTTGCAGCTTAACCATGGCGGCCTGCTTCCTCACTGTTCTTTCCTACTTCTACATCATTGGCTTTCTTCTGTTGAAGAACCGCTCCTGTAATGCTCTTCGGAAAGCCATGTCCACCTGTGCCTCTCATTTTATGGTAGTGTCTCTCTTTTATGGCACTGTGGGGCTCAACTACATTCCTCCTACTTCTGCTGAATCCATAATTCAGGAAAAGTTTGCAGGCATCATTCACACAACTGTCATACCAGTGCTGAATCCTTTGATCTACACCCTGAGGAATAAGGAAATGATGCTGGCTTTCAAAAGAGTCTTCTGGAGGAAGTTTGTGCTCAGGTTTTCACACAGAAGAAAATTATTTGCAGCATCTAAATGAAAATTTCAAATATTTTTGTGAAGTTTCCTCATCGACATTGAATCAATGTTTCTTACAGTGTATATGTTGGCTGGATATCTGTAATTGCTACTTCTGAGTGTTATTACTACTCATATGCTCATTCATTCCTTTGAAATCTATTTTGAGAAATCCCTGTTTATGATGCAGAAAATGTAATGGTACAAATGATTTATGAGGAGTTCCTTGGAGATCTGTATCTTAACTTTTATTTGAGGGGGACACCAATCAATAAATGAATGCTGAAAGAGCTGTCTCTGAAAGTAGTGCATATTATGAAAAGTTAGAAGGAATATCATGTGGAGGTGATTGTGTTTTATATGTTTGGCTAGAAGCATTTTTCCTCATGGATTCCTTTAGGGATTTGGAATTGTATGTGTTGTAAAAATTTTGTCTCTCTACCCTTTCTCCTTTTCCTTGTGTCCTCATATAGATTATCACTTTCGACAATGATCCTGCCACAATATACCTCAGATTTTCTTACTGATTCACGAAGAATCAGGAAAGTGGTGCTTTTGAGCACTCATCCCTCTGCTTATACTGTTAATCCTGAACAGAGGAAAGCTAAGTTTAAACTTTCTTCATTCTTTAAACTTAGGTTTGGAATATTACCATCCCTAGTATGTTTCCTAGATGATTGTGTATGGATGATATTTATAAACGTAAGAATTTAATGTAATGAGGTTTTTTTTTATTAAGATGCTCAGTAGAAGGAAGTGAGCAGGCTATGGCAGATTGAAGACACAAGACCAGCTTCATTCTCAAACATGGGGAATTCTGGAACATATTGCATTATAAACACACCTGGTCTTACTTTGAGGTATTGGAGCTAACTTTTGGTGCTCATTCCAACATGTCTTCTGGTTATCTTGAGGAAAGTAGAGCAAAGCTCATTTCCTTTTCCTTTTGAAAAACCATCTTCAAGTGATTGTGCACAGGGATCCTCCATTTTCGTGTACAATGCATCCTGATTGGTGCCACCTCTTCCATCACTGCTCACTCATCCCATCTGTCCCATCCTCACTCATGTCTGCGACTTTCCTATTTGTATCTTCATATATGTACACTGCGTGTTGTGACTGTGTTTGTCCCCTTCCCCAGTCCTCTCATCATTTGTCCAGTAATTTTCCAATATAGCCCTTCCCTATACAAAGAGAGTATAGTATCACCATTAGAACATCTAGTCCATATTAGAATATCTGGTCTATATAGAGCCACATACCTATAATTTCAGTGCTTCAGGTGAGGCCAAGAAGATCGTGAGGTTAAGGGAACGATGGAATGAATAGTGAATTCTAAGCCTCCTGGGGTAAAGACTGATACTATGTTAAAAATGAGCAAGGAGTGGAGGGTGGGGAGGAGTGAGGAGGGAGATGGGGGGGGGGCTGATTCCTATAATCCTAGCCATTCAGGATGATGAGATCTGAGGGTCGAGGTTTAAAGCCAACCGGGACAGGAAAATCTGTGAGTCTCTTATCTCCAGTTAATCACAGAAAAATCTGGAAGTAGCTTTGCAGTTCAAAATGGTAAAGTGCTATACTTGAGCAAAAAGAAATGCAGGGAAAGTGCCCAGGCCCAGTTGTAGGCTACAAGAAAGCGTGCCTATCTCAATTGCCACAAAAATTATCTTCTAAAGACAAACATATGTCTACAAAAAATTCTAGTCAAAGATACATAAGGCCATATAGTATGACGCTAAATGTAAGAACCTCCAGGATATAGAAACAAAAGCCATATAATGAGTGATTGTTGTCCTTAATGTACGATGTTAGCTCTCATCTCTTTTGCTGTCCCTGGTTATCTCATATTGTTACAGTATTTTACCTTGTTATCTGATATATTTTATATATGCTTAATTGGTTATTTGAAATGGGGGGGAAGGAAATGGGGACCATGACATGAGAAAGGGTATCAATATTTGTGAGGTAATGCACCTTCTATGTAACCTTTCTATTAATTACAATAAAAATACATGAAAAGAAAAAAAAGAAGAAAAAATTCTAGTCAAGAAAAAATAAGATGAAGTTGAACTGACTGAATGTTATGTACCAAAAATTTATAAAAATGTCAGAGACTCCTTGAGAACAAGGAATTGACAAGAATCCCACTGTCAACATTACTCCTCACAACACTTTGTTAATAGTCTATGGTCTCTGAAAATATACAGAAACATGCAATAAAGAGACTGAGAAGTAGGGCCGGGAGTTTGGTCTAGCGGTAGAGTGTTTGCGTAGCATGCATGAAGACCCAGGTTCGATTCCTCAGTACCACATACATAGAAAAAAAAGCCCGAAGTGGTTCTATGGCTCAAGTGGTAAAGCTCTAGCCTTGAGAAAGCCCATGTATAGTGTTTAGGGCCTGAGTTCTAGCCCCAGAAATGGCAGAGAGAGAGAGAGTCGGGGGAGGAGGGAAGAAGGGAGGGAGAGAGAAGTACATGAAAAAGGAAATGATAAATCTCATCAGAAAAACTGACAGACAAATGAGAATTGGAAAATGTATGCACACTAAATGTTAGGGCTACCAATTCCATCACACCAACATTATGGGTAGATAGGTCCAGATAAAATAAAAGTGGATGAGTTGCCTTAAATAATTGGTATAAATTGAAGGTTATTATCTTTTGATTTTAAAGGATACCTACAACATGTAATAATTGGTCATTGTTACATTGGTCTTTGGTTATTATAAAATGTTTTATTCTAGATTTTTGTTTGCTTTTAAAATTTCTTCTGAAAGGTCTGTGAATTTAAAGTGTGTGTGTGTGTGTGTGTGTGTGTGTGTGTGTGTGTATGTTTGTGGCTAAAATAATGTGTTAAATGAAGAATATAATCTGAAAATGATCTTATAAGAAAAATGAAAAGCAAACTTATAAAATATTCCAATGAAAGAGTACAGAGTTAACAGCAAAATTTAAATTACAATTTTTTATAGTATAAGTGAATCACTTTGTTTCTAGATACACTGTGAAAATGTTACACTATATTCTCCACTGGATAGCTGCAATGTTGTACTTGAATGAAAAGTCTCATGGTTAATTCTTAGTTTATTAAGAACAGATTCATCATTTGGAGCATAAAATTCAATTACTGAACTGTAAGGAACACAATAAACTTTGTTGTGGGACAACATGAAGTTTTAGACAGCTGTTCAACATCTAGGTATGTTCTAGCCTTGTCTCTCTATTCAATTCTATAAAGAGGCATTAAGTAATACTGTAAACTTGGATTCCATTTTACAAAAAAGCACTATTAACAAATATTCTACAGAAACTTACTTTACTTTTAAATGACACTGGTTTGGGTCACAGAAATATTTAAATGTTTTTAAAGTGGTTTTTTTTTTTGCCAATTCTGGGCTTGAGCTCAGGGGCTGAGCATTGTCCTTGTTTTTTTTCTTTCCTCAAGGCTAGAGCCACAGCACCATTTCTGGCTTTTTCTATGTATGTGGTTCCTACGAATCAAACCCTGGTCTTCTTGCATGCTAGGCAAGCACTCTACCACTAGGCCAAACTCCTGGCCCCTAGAGTGTTTTTTGTTTTTGTTTTTGTTTTTTAAATTCCTTGGCATTTACCTCTTTCAGCCTATAAGGGTTATTCTAGGTACCTATTCATTACAATGAGACAGAAAAGTCAAATTCCATTTCTAAAAGACTTTGTTCTGTGTTTAAATAGACTGAAATCATCTAATGAAATATTTTACAGACTTACTCATCTCTCGTTTTTGAATTATTCTATGAATAAACAAACCATGATTCTTATTTCCAGTATATATGTGCACAATTGCCTATTAAGAATATAGATTTAGAATGTGTTTGTGAAGGGGAATATTTCCTCAATAATGATCAGGAGCGTGACCAAATAAAAGTTAGTTAAAAATGTGGGAAGCTAGTCATTTTTTTATGATAGTAAAAGTGCCTCTCTCCAATGGATGCTGTGAAGGTTGAATATATATTAGTGATAGCATTTTGCACACTTATAACATTCATATATTATACTCATTAAATCACTTTTCTCATTTCCTTCTCATTCCACATCTCGTCAATCCCTCTATTATTTTCTAATTGCCTATTAGAAGTATGGTTTATTGAATAATTTATGGAATAATTCAAAATGGAGAAATTAAATGTCTGTAAAATATGTCATTATATTGCTCTGTTTAAACCTGGAACCCAGAGTTAAAATTTTTGGAATTTGACCTTTTTGTCTTAGTGTAATTAACAGGTAACTAAAACAACCCTTGTAAGACCAGAGGCTATAGCATTTGTTAATTTGCCTCGGTGATATACTAATTGAGATCTGTGCCTGGAATCAATCTACACACTTGACACAGAGCAACCAGCAGCTGATTAAAACCATCATTTGATGTTTTCACACAATTAAAAAAGTTTCCTGGAAATTGGCCCCCTAATCAAGGAAGTTCCTGTTCTAACAGAGGGCCATTTGGGGGCTCATTAAAAAGTATATAGATTATTATATCATTAAACTATTAAGAATGTTTTAACAAGATCTGCCAAGTACATAATTGTTTAGGTGCTTCAAAAATTTATTCTCTGAGGAGCAAGATGATCCATCTGGACATATATAACAATTACTTTCAAAGTGGTTTCCAGAGGTGCCAGCCATGTTAGACTTACTGTTGCCCTGTATCAATTTTATCACATGGCTTTAGCAGCCACGCCTGGATGAAGCCTTTTAGGACAAATCACTTAACAAATAACCTCAAGACAAACCTTCTCAAAGTTTAAGTTCATTAAAGGAAAATAGAAATGGACAATCACATAAAAAGTACCACTCAATTATAATAGTGACTACTGTTGAAAAATTATGATAATTTGGGAAACTTCAAGGATAATTATTCTCTAAAAAAGCCTGTAATGAATAATAATTATATTAGAAACAGTTATTATATGCATGAATATATATCCTTTGTATACTACATATATCAGAATAGCAAATTAATATAATAGATTATATGTATACATATTCATCTCCACACATATATAAATGCTTAACCACTTATATATTTATCTTATTTAGTTTGTTATTCACCTACATTGAATTGTTATTATAATCTAATGTATTAAAAGTTAAAGTCAGTGTTTCTAATTTGCCCAGGTTTGTTTTAGTCCCTAAAATGTGGTCTATTTTTGGAAAATGTTCCATGTGCTGCTGAAAAAAAAGTATATTGTGTTGTTGCTGAGTGAAATAATCAGCAGATATCTGTTAGATCAAATTGGTCTATACAGTTGTTCAATTCTAGGGTTTCTCTGTTGAGTTTTTGCCTTGTTGACCTGTCCATAGGTGAGAGCGGTGTATTAAAGTCACCAACAATCACTGTGTTTTGATCTATGTATGGTTTCAAAGAATGTAAAGTTTGCTTGATGAAGTTCAGTGCTCCGGGATTAGGTGTGTAGATATTTAGGATGGTTATGTCCTCCTGATTCAGAAACACTCAAATCATTCCCTGCACTCTCTCAGACCACAAGGGCATCAAATTGGAACTGAACACCAGTCTACTCCAACGAAAACCCTGTAACTCATGGAGATTGAACAACACACTGTTGACTCAAAAATGGGTCATCAAGGAGATCAGAACAGAAATCCAACAGTTTATGAAATTCAACAAAAAGGAGCACACAAAATAACAGCTCCTTTGGGACACAGCAAAGGCAGTATTCAGAGGAAAATTTATAGCTCGGAGTGCCTACAATAACAAATTGGAAAAATCGCAAACCAACAATTTAACGTGTCACCTTAAGCGCCAGGAAGAAGAGCAACAAACCAACCTTAATCCCAGTAGAAGGAAGAAAATTATTAAAATCAAAGCAGAATTAAATGATTTGGAGTCCAAAAAAACTATAGAAAGAATCAACAAAACAAGGAGTTGGTTCTTTGAAAAAATTAACAAAATTGACAGGCCCTTAGCAAATCTTACCAAAAAAAGAAGGGAGCATACTGAAATAAACAAAATCACAGATGAGAATGGTAATATCAAGACAAGAAATTACCAAAATCCAGAGGATCATGAGGGAATACTTCTCAAACCTTTATGCCAACAAATTTGAGAACCTAGAAAAAATGGATGAATTTTTAGCTAATATTAACATACCCACACTGAACCAAGAAGACCTAAACCAACTAAACAGGCCTATTTCAAGCACTGAAATAGAAATGGCAATTAGAGAACGTCCACCTAAGAAAAGCCCAGGTCCAGATGGATTCACACCTGAATTCTATTAAGTCTTCAAAACAGAGCTCACACCAATACTCCTCAAGCTCTTCAACGAAATTGAAAACTAAGGCTCTTTGCCAAACTCATTCTACAAAGCTTGTATAACCCTCATCCCAAACCAAACAGAGATCCATCCAAGAAAGAGAACTATAGACCCATTTCCTTGATGAATATTGATGCAAAACTTCTCAACAAAATACTGGCCAACCGTCTACAAAATCTCATCAAAAAATTATACACTATGATCAAACTGGATTCATCACAGGGAGGCAAAGCTGGTTCAACATATGCAAATTATTAATATAATTCAACACATCAACAGGAGCAAGGACAAAAATCACATGATTGTCTCAATAGATGCAGAAAAGGCATTTGACAAGATCCAACACCCCTTTATGCTAAAAGCTCTGGAGAAACTAGGAATCCTTGGAACATTCCTCAGTACAATAAAGGCTGTGTATGAAAATCCCACAGCTTGCATTGTACTTAATGGCAAAAAGCTAAAGCCATTCCCTCTAAAATCAGGAATGAGACAAGGATGCCCACTCTCTCTACTCCTCTTTAAAATGGTATTAGAATTCCTAGCCAGTGCAATAAGGGAAGAAGCAAGCATAAAGGGGATCCAAATAGGGAACGAGGAAGTGAAACTCTCCCTCTTTGCAGATGATATGATTCTGTATTTAAAGAACCCTATAGACTCCACTCCCAAGCTTCTTGAGCTGATTCAAAATTTTGGAAAGGTAGCAGGGTATAAAATTAACAATCAAAAATGAACTGCCTTCCTTTATGCCAACAGTGAGAGGAACGAGGCAACAATCAGGAAAGCAACTCCTTTTGCAATAGCCTCAAAGAAAATAAAGTACTTAGGAATTAGCTTAACTAAGAATGTAAAGGACCTTTTTGATGAAAACTTTAAAACCCTGAAAAAGGAAATTAAAGCAGAACTGAGGAAATGGAAAAACCTCCCATGCTCCTGGATTGGAAGGATCAACATCGTGAAAATGACAATCTTGCCAAGGGCTATCTACAAATTCAACACAATACCCATCAATATCCCAATGTCATTCTTTAAAGAAATGGAAGAGGCAATCCAAAATTTCATATGGAATAATAAAAGACCCCATATAGCAAAAAAACACTTCTTAGCAGAAAGAACAGCCCAGGAGGAATTTCAATACTAAACTTTATACTGTACTACAGAGCTATAATTATCAAAACAGGTTGGTGCTGGCACAAGAACAGGCCTGAAGACCAATGGAATAGAACTGAGGACCCAGATATTAAACCACAGACCTATGGCCACCTAATCTTTGACAAGGGAGCCAAAAAAATAGAATGGAAGAAAGATAGCCTCTTCAACAAGTGGTGCTGGCAGAACTGGTTAAGCACCTGCAGATAACTAAAGTTGGATCCTTCTTTGTCACCCTGCACTAGATAGAATTAATTCCAAATGGATCAAAAACCTCGAGGTCTGAAAACTTTACAAGAGGGAATAGTAGACACACTAGGCCTCCTTGGCACAGGTCTAAACTTTCTTAATAAGGACCAAGAAACACAACAAATCAGAGAAAGGCTGGATAAGTGGGACTGCATTAAACTGCAAAGCTTTTATATGGCAAGAACATAGCTAGTAAATTAATTAGGAAGCCTACAGAGTGGGAGAAGATCTTCACCAACCATACAACGGACAAAGGCCTCCTATCTAAAATATATCAACATTTCAAAAAATTGAATCACTCCAAAACTAATCTCCAAGGAAACAACCATTCCATTAAAAAATGGGCCAAAGACTT
Source organism: Megascapheus bottae (assembly GCF_031878675.1). NCBI lineage: Eukaryota > Metazoa > Chordata > Mammalia > Rodentia > Geomyidae > Megascapheus > Megascapheus bottae. Next base: position 15,387,572 of record NC_143530.1, read on the forward strand.
AAAGAGAGTCTTCTCTGAAGAAGAAGAAATAAGAATGGCCTATAGACACATGAAGAAATGCTCGACATCTCTGGTCATAAAAGAAATGCAAATCAAAACAACTCTAAGATTCCACCTCACTCCAGTTAGAATGGCCAGGATCAAGAAATCTAATAACAACAGATGCTGGAGGGGATGTGGCCAGGAGGGATCACTATTACACTGTTGGTGGGACTGCAAACTCGTTTAACCACTATGAAAAGCAGTATGGCAGTTCCTCAAAAGACTAAACATAGAATTCCCTTATGACCCAGCAATTCCACAACTTGGCATTTATCCAACCGTCCAGAAACAAGGGCATACTAAATCCACTAGCACAACAATGTTCATTGCAGCACTATTCACCATAGCAAAGATATGGAACCAACCTAGATGTCCCTCAGTTGATGAGTGGATCAACAAGATGTGTTATTTATACACAATGGAATTCTATGTTGCTGTCAGAAAGAATGACATTTCCCCATTTGTAAGGAAATGCAAAGACTTAGAAAAAATCCTATTAAGTGAAGTAAGCCAGACTCAAAGGAACCTAGGCTCATTTGCCATAATCAGGAGAAACCTTGGACTCTTCTAGCAGACATTTGCAATAGAGCAAAACCTAGATACATAAGGCCATACAGTATGACGCTAGATGAAAGGACCTCTAGGATATAGAAACAAAAGCCATATAATGAATGATTGTTATCCTTAATGTACTTTGTTATCTCTCATCTCTTTTGCTGTCCCTTGGTTATCTCATATTGTTACAGTATCTCATTTTGTTATCTGATATATTGGATAAATGTGTATTTGGTTATTTGAAATTGGATAGGGAAGGGGGGAAAACAAGATGAGGGGTGGGGGTAGGGGGAGGGAAATGGGTACCAAGACATGAGAAAGGGTATCAATGTATGTGAAGTTATGCACCTTCCATCTGGGGAATGTAATGTAACTCTTCTATTAATTACAAAAAATATATGAAAAAAGTTAAAGTCAAACTAAAAACTCAATCATTTGTGTAATACTTTAAAAATATGTTCTTCAGATTATAAAATTAAAGGTTTTCCCACTTGTTATTAAATGAAAACATTTAAACTAATTTTGTTCACTTATATTGGCTGTTTATCTGAATTCATTGTTAATTGTAAGTTATAGGGTATGGATTACGAATATATGGACACAATTTAATAAGATATGCAGTTTTAATGAGATATACAGTTGTTGTTGTTTTTTTTTTTTGTCAGTCCTGGGCCTTGAACTGAGTTCTGGGGTTTTCTCAAAGGTAGAACTCTACCACTTGAGCCACAGCATAATATCCAGGTTTTTTCTATATATGTGGTACCTAAGAATCGAATCGGATCTTCGTGCATGGTAGGCAAGCACTCTACCACTAGGCCAAACTCCTAGCCCAAGATACACAGTTTTAAATCTGATAGTTCTTCTTCTTCTTTTTCCAGTCTTGGGGCTTGAACTCAGGGCCTGAGCATTGTCCTTGGAGTTTTTCAAGGCTAGAGCTCTAACACTTGAGCTACAGCATAATTTCCAGCTTTTTTTTTTAACTTCCTTTTTTCTTCGGTAAATAAAACGAATTGTCACCTACAATTATTTTTAAGATAAGAAAGAGTAAGTCAGCTCAAGTAATCACAGGGGCTGGGGTTAAGGACAGCCATTACACTGAGGCACAGGACTAGTGGGCGAGTCACTGGGTTGGTTGTAGGCAGTGCTAGTCTAGTGAGCCTTCTCTAGGAAGGCCCTGCAGCACGGGAGGCACTGCAGGTCCACCATCTCGAAGTCAGAGTCGTTTCCGTAATAGGGATCTTCAATAATGAGTTGTTTTTGTGGATCATAGCTCCCCAGTAATTCGATTTTTAGCTTTGCAGTTTTTAACTTGATTACTTTTTCTACTCAGATCTCTCAGACTGCTTTCACCCACACACAGTATGTAATCAAATGTAGCCAAGTCTTCTTGGGTAACCTGTCTTGCCTTCATGGGCTGTGCTAATGTCACGATTTCTTAGGCAGGTCTGGGGCACGGCCCACGTTCCCGTCGGAAACAGCACCACTGTCAATGGCCCAGTTATCTGAAACATTTTGGTCAGCTACAAGTTTTCTGAAAACTGCTTCTGCAATGGGTGACCGGCAAATGTGACCCAGACACACGAACAGCACGGACTTGGGGCTGCACTCCGTCTTCTTCCAGGGTGGTCGCCGGCGGCTCCTAAAGATCGCGTCAGTGCGTCTTCAGGCGGCGCATGCTCACTGCGAACATTCCATCGGCGCACCAACGCAATTGGCTTCTCCAGCGTTTTTTCTATGTATGTGTTACGGAGGAATTGAACTCGGGTCTTCGTGCATGCTAGGAAACCACTCTACCACCAGTCCAAACTCCCAGCCCTAAGTCTGATATTTCTTGAAAGACCATCTTTGAAAACTTACATAATATTATGAATATATACACACACTTTCATAGGCACTTACACAGCTATCAAACTCTGTAAAATTTCAAATAGACATTTCAGATTTGTGCTATTTTATTAGGCTAGTCTAGGGTATGAAACATGGGTCATCATATTTAAGAGCATACCATACTAAAAGCATAATTTGTGCTAAGATGAACTTTAAATATAAATAGGACCCTGATACTAGCTAGCTCTTTAGGGAATCTTCTCCCTGTTTTACATACAGCTACATTATTGCATTCCAAATACCAAAATTAAGAGGTCCTGCTAGAAAATTTATCCTATGATTACATTTGCAAAGTCAAGTTAATCACTATGATTCTCTTTTGTGGCTATTTTTTTTAATCAAGAAATTATGGAAGCATCCTCTATTTGACTCTATGAAAAGAGTCAGTGTAGCCGAGGATATAATGCAGGGTGGAAGAGATTAAGGATATTGGGAACCATGAACCATGTGACAGGAAAATTGAAAACCCGGAGAAATAGAACAGTCTGCAGCTCCAATTATGACTCCCCTTTGGGTCAAAGGGAAGCCAAACACACAGTCACCAGGATAAGCCAGAAGCCCTGGTCAAATATGGGTAATTATAGATTCAAAGTAAGCTCACACTTCCTGCAAGTCTTGATGTTATAATGTATCGCGTGCTGACCCTCACCTGCAAAGATCAGCCACACGATACAGGCTGCAAAGCTTCTTTATTCTTCTCCTTTCCCCTCTCGTTTTTCCTCCTCTCTCGGAGTTTTTCCTCTCCTCTCGTTTTTCCTCCTCTTTTGCCTTGGGTGTATATCTCCAAATCCACCAATAGGATTTAGCCACCTCATACACTCCGCCAATCATCTCTTGCCACACTTAGCGCACGCATGCGGCACTCGCTCGATCACGCAGCAAGATGGAGGCCAGCACGCTTCCGCTCATGCACAGCGCAGGATTCCGCTAAGCAGTAGGGGTGCATGGGCAGCCACGCCTGATTACGTCAGACCCCCATTCCAGGAAGTGAAGGTATGGCCGCCAGGTCCGTGTGCCGCTTCCCACAACTCCCCCTTTTTTCTTTATTAAGCAAGGGATCATGCCTGTCTTAGGTGGGGTAGTCGGGAGACATTCTTACCCGTCATTGATCAAACTGCAAGGCTCTGTTGCAGCGTCTGTCTTAGGTCGATATGTTCCCACTCCCTTCCTTACCCGTCCTTGACTACCGATCCATCATGCTGAGCCATACTTGCGGGGACTCTCCTGCTGACAGGGCGGCAAAGGCCTGTTTTACGATGGTGTTCTGCCGCGACATGCACGCAACTTACACATCACCACTAATACTGCAATCAACCCACAACCCAGCAAGCACACCAGAGCAGCAATTCCAGCCCACTCCTTTACAAAGGAGAAGACAGTGGTTGCCCAGGAGAGTACATCCGGCAAAGACATTATTTCCACCCCAGTCGCATTGACAGCATAAATTTTCCCCGCGCAATAGATTGCTAAGGTTATCAAACTGAGTAGTCCAAGTTCCTGTTAACATACGACCCAATTCCCTAGATATGTTCGCCGCCCGACTCGCATTCTCAAAAAACACAGGGGTGACACAGAGGCCCTTGTAGGTCGAGATACATCCCTTCCCAGTTAGTTCATACAGAATGTCCAACTGCTCCTGAAGGAGATCTACTCTCTGACTCAAAATCATAAGTCCACGATGAAGATGAAGATTAGTCTGGACTTGGGTGGTTAGGGCTTGCGCAGTATTTTCTGCCAACTGATTGAGAGCGGTGGATGTTGGAATGGCGGTAGCCAAGGATACCGCAGCGGCGGTAGCTGCGGCTGCAGCAAGGACCCCAGATGCAATTAAAGCCGTAATGCCAAAATCTCTCTTTTCCCGTAGGACAACTGACAGGCTAGAGTCGTCCACTATGGCCGGCATGGGCAGGAAGACCGGCAACCTCATCACGACGTCACTGTCGTGCCGGGATCCATTCCAGTACTGGGTCAGCATACACATTTGTTGGCTGCAATTGAGGGTCGAGTACTCTGGTAGAATTAGTGGCATTGGCAGAGGAAACGTTTTCAGGATGGTCCACATGGTCCAACGTGTGGCCCCCTCCACCGGCAGGAGTAGAAGGATCGTCACTCCCAACATCCACACCGTCTGGGTCCACATGTTCATCTGGCGGTGATACAGGTCTGGTGAGACGCTCCGGCACCCATATTGGTGTCGGCTCCGCCTGTGGAAAAACACATACCGCTCCCCGTGCCCTACATAGAACCGGATCTGGTCCCTTCCATTGCAAGGTAACATTGTCTTTCCATAGAACCCAGGAGCGTTGCTCCAAGGCAGGGGTATTATGTCTGTCCGCGGCTGAGTGACCATCCTCATCCAAATTTAAAAAATTTAAGATAAAGAGGGAAATATTAACTATGTCTTTTGGGCTTTTATAAAGGCCTCCAATTCTCCTTTTTTGTTTTAAAAACATACTTTTTATGGTTTGATGAGCGCATTCAATGATGGCCTGACCTTGTGGATTATAAGGAATTCCTGTAGTCAGTCGAATACCAAAACAGGAAAGAAAGGAGTTAAATGATGTAGATGTATAGGCAGGACCATTATCAGTTTTTAACATTTTAGGTATCCCCCAGGCAGCAAAGGAGTAAAGGCAGTGCTGGATTACATGACTGGCCTTTTCTCCAGCCATAGGTGTGGCCATAATGATGCCCGAGCTGGTATCAATACTTACATGAACAAATGGTAATTTTCCAAAAGAGGGATAATGGGTAACATCCATCTGCCAAATATGATTGGGCAGTATCCCTCGCGGATTTACTCCCAAAGAGGGTTGGGACAATAAGGGTGCACAATGCATGCAGGATTTAACAATTTGACGTGCATCTGCACGGGAAATAGTAAACCGCTGCCGCAATGCAGCGGAATTGACATGAAATTGAGAGTGAAATAATTTTGCTTGCTCCAGTTGGGAAAAGTAAAAAATAGTTTTTGTCAAAGAATCTGCCAATGTATTTCCTGCCGTAGGAGGACCTGGCAATTGAGTATGAGCTCTAATATGGCCAATAAAAAACGAAGCGGACCACTGCTGGATGACAGCTTGTAAAGTCTAGAAACAGGAGGCAGCGGCAGACTTTTGATCGATGTGTGGTACCACCTCCAAAATATTGACCGAGTTGACTACATATTGGCTATCAGACAGAAGATTAAAGGGTTTATCCCCCACAATTTGAAAGGCATATAGCACTGAGGCAAGCTCAACTAATTGGGCAGAGGAATAAGTGGTAGGCAGGACATATTTCTTTTCCTCTTTATTACTATCCATAATTACTACTGCCCCGACGCCGGTGGTGGAACCGTCAGTGAATACAGTAGGGAAATTGGACAATGGTCTACTTGAAGTTCTAGTAGGGAACACCATAGGTACCTTAAGGAGGAATTGAAGCCACGGGTGCCTGGGGTAATGATTATCAAATTGGGCTGTCACTGTACAATAAAGTATTGCCCAATCATCATTATTATTTATTAACCAGTGAACTTGTTGGGAGGTAAATGGCACTACTACTAAGGCCGGCTGGCAGCCAAAAATGGCAATTGCCTTCTCCACTCCCAAATAAATAACTGCGGCTACAGCCGAAGGGTAGGTTTTCAATACCTTAGAGGGGATGTGTTTAAGATAAATTAGGCATATGGGGCCATCTTGCCATAATACCCCAAAGGGGTCTCTCACACTGGGTATTACCATGAATTCAAGTGGCTTACTTGGATCCACTCTGTTTACCTGGCTGTTTTGTAAACCCACCTGTACCTTCTGCAATGCTTGACGCGCCTCAACTGTCAAGTATCTGGGGGAATTCAAATCACTGTCACCTTTTAATATATTAAATAAAGGTGCCAATTCACTATTGGGTAATTTTAGGTATGGCCTGATCCAATTTATATCCCCTAACAATTTTTGAAAATCATTTAAGGTCTGAAGTCTGTCTACTTGAATGTGCAATTTCAATGGCTGCACTAATGTGGGTAACAGTTTTGCACCTAGATACTGTTGACTTTTACCCATTTGAATTTTCTCCAGGACAATGATTAACCTATATGACTGGAGGCATTTTTTAACCGTCTCAAGGGCCTGCAGTAGCATCTTTTGATTAATGCAGCATAACAAAACATCATCCATATAATGGTAAATAAGAACTTGAGGGAAATTTTTTCTAGCCTGCAATAACGCCCGGGCTACATACAATTGACACTTAATGCTTTCCCTAATTTCCCCCAGGACTCCTCATCTATGAGGTCGACCTCTAAAAACCATGGGGCTCTTTTCTCCACTAGTGGGATGAATTTCTTAGCAGTGGCTAACTTTAGGGGCGTGCCATTGGCTTTGAGTAATCCCTTAATGGTAAATTCCATCCGGTTCCGAGACTTCGGAGCCCGTATTACAACTATGGTCGCTCTCGGCGAACCTAGTTATCCTCTTGTCGCTTACTGCGAACCTATAGGCGTCTATCCTGGATCGGGGTCCTAATGTCCCTCCTAACGCTAAGATCGAACCCTCACGGGGCTGCCTTACCTGTAGATTACTTACCGGCTGGGTTCAGATCCCGGGTTTCGGCACCAGATATCGCGCGCTGACCCTCGCCTGCAAAGATCAGACACACGATACAGGCTGCAAAGCTTCTTTATTCTTCTCCTTTCCCCTCTCGTTTTTCCTCTCCTCTCGTTTTTTTCCTCCCTCTTCCTCTTTTGCCTTGGGTGTATATCTCCAAATCCACCAATAGGATTTAGCCACCTCATACCCTCCGCCAATCATCTCTTGCCACACTTAGCGCACGCATGCAGCACTCGCTCGATCACGCAGCAAGATGGAGGCCAGCACGCTTCCGCTCATGCCCAGTGCAGGATTCCGCTAAGCAGTAGGGGCGCATGGGCAGCCACGCCTGATTACGTCAGACCCCCATTCCAGGAAGTGAAGGTATGGCCGCCAGGTCCGTGTGCCGCTTCCCACAATAATGACTGCTTCTGTTGGCCATTTTAGTTTCAGAATTCTTTGCCACATTTATGTTCTTTTCTTGTTTTGTATTTTATTGTTGGGATAATGTATAGAGGGGTTATACATTTATGGTCTTGAAGAGTGACAGTGAGATGCCATCTTGTGATAGAACCAGTTGATTAAGCTATTCCAAGACACTTGAAAACACGGAATAATCATGGCTCAGGGAGTCCTGGAAAACCTTGCCCTAGAATTAGGGTGAGATAGCTTTGAGAGGTGGTTGTATAGAGGGGAAAGGGTTTGGTATGGACCCAGAGAATTTTAAGTAGCAAGGAGCTTTGGCAATGAAAAGTTTGTTTTCTGGCTCTTCCTTTGCTGCTGAAGAATGAATGTCATTGCCTGAGGGTGACCAGAGGAACAAAGCAGCAGGCCTCTGTCTGGGAGAGAGTTAAGCCTCTCAGATCTATCTCCTATTGGCACCTATGTTTGAAGATACATTTGTGGAAAATACTGATTTTTCCATGAAAGGGATCTCCTGGGTGGGTTCTGAAAGCACTGAGATGAACTGCATGTGTGTTCTGTCAGGTGGAACTTAACAGCTAGGGTCCCACTCCAGGGAATCACGTGATTTTCTTCAGCTTTCTTCTTGCCATAAGGTGGTGATCTGCTGGTCTTAAATCGCTGCAACCTTTTCTTTCTTTCTTTCTTTCTTTCTTTCTTTCTTTCTTTCTTTCTTTCTTTCTTAATTTCTTTCTTTATCTCTTTCTTTCTTTTTATTATAATTAGTAGAAAGGCTACAGTTATATTCACTAGATAGAAGGTGCATTACTTTTTAATACATTGATACCCCCTTTCATGTTTTTGTCCCTATTTTCCTCCTCCTACCCCTCCCAATAATCTTGTTTTCCCCTTCCCTTTCCTATTTCAAATAAACAAATAAATGTACACACAATATACCAAATAACAAAGTCAGATACAATAACAATATGAGATTGACCAAAGGGCAACAAAAGAGAAATAACATAGTACAGTAAGAACAATATCAAATTCTTGTTTCCATATCCTAGAGATCTTTTCATTTAGTCTCATCCTATGTGACCTTATGTAGCTAGGTTTTGCACTATTGTAATCCTCTGCTAGGAGAGTCCTAGATGTATACTGGTTATTACAAATGAGGGAAACCATTGAGCCTGTGTTCCTTTGGGTCTGCCTTACTATATTTGACATGGTTTTTTTTCCAAGTCTTTCCATTTTCTTACAAACGGGGTGATGTCATTCTTTCTGACAGCCGCATAGAATTCCATTGTGTACAAATACCACATCTTGTTGATCCACTCATCAACTGAGGGACATCTGGGTTGGTTCCATATCTTTGCTATAGCAAAAAGTGCTGCAATGAACATTGTTGTGCTAGTGGATTTAGTATGTCCTTGTTTCTGGACGATTGGGTAAATGCCTAGTAGTGGAATTGCTGTGTCATAGGGGAGCTCTATGTTTAATCTTTTGAGGAACTGCCATGCTGCTTTCCATAGTGGTTGAATGAGTTCGCACTCCCAATAGTGTAGTAGTGATCCCTACCGGCCACATCCCCTCCAGCATCTGTTGTGATTAGATTTCTTGATCCTGGCCATTCTAACTGGAGTGAGGTGGAATCTCAGAGTTGTTTTTATTTGCATTTCTTTAATGATATTTGGCCTATCTTTTAATGGGATGGTTGTTTCTTTAAAGATTTGTTTTGGAGAGATTCAATGTTTTTAGCTGTAGATATATTTTAGATATGAGGCCTTTGTCTGTTTGGCTAATGAAGATCACCTACTCTGTGGGCTTTCTATTTAACTTGCTAGCTATGTCCTTTGTTTTACAGAAATTGCAGTTTAATGCAGCCCCATTTGTCCAAACTTTGCAACTAACTTGGTGTAGCTAGAATGTACCTATAAATTTAAAGGTAAACACCTTGGGTGGTAAGCTAATGATCCTATAAGCTCATGTAAGTCATGAAAAACCTTCTTCAAATACAATAATTCATCAAGTTAGTACTCTAAGATGTGAAACTCTGAGATCTCAAGTGAGAAATATGTAAATGGTTTTGAATGGTTTTATAAAATAGGAAAAATAACAAATCATCTAGAATTACAGGGAAAACTCCTTTTATGAGCATGAGTAATCCTTGAGCTATTGCTCATTTGAAACAGCTAAAAATAGTACAATATTGAAACTATAAAAACTAGATTTTGGGGTCCGGGAGTTTGTCCTAGATGTAAGAGTGCTTGCCTAGCATGCACAACGACCTTGGTTCAATTCTTTGGTACCACACACATAGAAAAAGCTAGAAGTGGTACTGTGGCTTAAGTGGTAGAGTTCTAGCCTTGAGATAGCCCAAGGACAGTACTCAGGTCATTAGTCAAGCCCTGGGACTGGCAAGGAAAAGTAAAAAAAAAAAGATTTTTAAAAAGCCATATATACATTGTGTATCAACAACAAAACTTTTTGATCAACTACCAAGTAATTTCTTTTTTTTTTTAATTTTTTATTTTTTTTATTTTTATTTTTTTTGTTTTTTATTGTAATTAGTAAAAGGGTTACATGATATTTGCCAGATAGAAGGTGCATTAATTCACATACATTGATACCCTTTCACATGTCTTGGTACCTATTTCCCTCCCCCCCACACCCCCATCCGTCTTGGTTTCCCCCCCTTCCCTATCAAATTTCAAATATCCAAATACAAATAAATTCAATATATCAGATAACAAAGTGAGATACTATAACAATATGAGATAACCAAGGGACAGCAAAGGAGATGAGAGACAACATAGTACATTAAGGACAACAATCATTCATTACAAGGCTTTTGTTTCAATATCCTGGAGGTCCTTTCAATTAGCTTCACATTATATGGCCTTATGTATCAAGATTTTGCTCTATTGCAGATCTCTGCTAGTAGAGCCCAAGGTTTCTACTGATTATGACGAATGAGGGAAACCATTGAGCCTAAGTTCCTTTGAGTCTGGCTTACTTCACTTAATATGATTTTTTCTAAGTCTTTCCATTTCCTAACAAATGGGGCGATGTCATTCTTTCTGACAGCAGCATAGAATTCCATTGTGTACAAATACCACAACTTGTTGATCCACTCATCAACTGAGGGACATCTAGGTTGGTTCCATATCTTTGCTATGGTGAATAGTGCTGCAATGAACATTGTTGTGCTAGTGGGTTTAGTATGTCCTTGTTTCTGGATGGTTGGGTAAATGCCAAGTAGTGGAATTGCTGGGTCATAGGGGAGTTCTATGTTTAGCCTTTTGAGGCACTGCCACACTGCTTTCCATAGTGTCAACTACCAAGTAATTTCTATAGGAATATTTTTATTATGGAACAATAAATTTATTAAATAGCCATAAATTACCATTGTATGTATGGAAACAAATGGTTATATTGAATAGCTAGTTGAAAATTTTAATGTTTATTATATTTAGTAGTCAAATGGCCTTATTGAGTATACAGTTGAACATTTGTACATTTAGATGGAATAAACCTAGTACTGGGAATTATTAAGAGATTAGTCTTAGATTTTTCTACAAATTCCTAAGAGTAAATCATTGAAAACAATATATGTCAAATTTTTATTTTCACATAAATTATGCGAAATGTTATGCAGTCAAAATAATTAGCATAGTTAATAATAATGTTTTATATAATAATGATTTGAAATTGGTTTGAATAGGTTGAACTGTGTGTAAAATAGATATAAATTTTTAAAATAGAAATTTGAAATTAGAAGATTTTGTAAAAATTGTTTCTTTAGTGGGTAGAATTAGTGGTAATTGTAATATATTAACCCATGCTGTTGTTTTAAGAAATGTGTTAAGGTTGTTGGTATATCTGATTGCATATATAAAGTCTTGGTTAGGAAGTAGTGTGCTTATATAAAGTGACAATTGTTAATTTTTCTTACCTTAAAATAAAAAAATTGATTTAAATTCCTTCGGTAAACAAATGGGAATGAAGGGTTTAATAATTTAAATTGCCATTGGACAACAGAACACTATGAATTTTTATTAATATTATCTACTGAACTGGTTGGGATTAGGAAAAATTTCCAGATAACAATATTTCATAGTTACTAAGATGACATGAATTTTCTTTTCTGAGTGAATATTCCAGCTATGAGGAAATCTCCATAAAGCCTCCTGCATAGCCTCATTCTTCAGACTATTGCTATCAGGGTTGAGTGTTGGAGGTATTATTTTATGACAAACAGATAATATTAGGTCCAAAGCAGTTGGAGAGTCTGAAGTTGGTTTGAGCTAGGCACAGATGCCTGTAGAGAGGAAAAATGAGACAACAAAGAGGTGTGGCAGGCATGTAGAAAAGACCTTAGACCGGCCTTCAGCAGAGGGTATTCTTAGAACCGTGGAGACTATGTGGAGGTAGGAGAGGGCAATGGAGATGAAACAGGCTAAGGCTGCCACAGCCATGAGAACAACCACTCCAATGATTGCAAGGTAATCATTGGAGCAGGAGAGCTTCACTATTTGAGGAACATCACAGAAGAACTGGTGGATTACTTTGGCTTTACAGAATGTGATGGAAAATGTGGCAGTTGTGTACAGGGTTCCTGAGATGCCTCCACTTACCCATACAGCTACCACAGCCCTCTTACAGCTTCTGGGATCCATGATGAGCTCATAGTGCAGTGGGAAGCAAATGGCTGCATAGCGGTCATAGGACATCACCGTGAGAATGGCCACCTCAGCCCAGGCCAAAGACATGAAGAAGAAAACCTGGAGGATGCACTGACCATACAAAATATAGCCATTGCCTGTGAGGGAGTTGCCAATGGACTGGGGGACTGTGACGGAGATGAAGGAGAGATCCAGAAGGGAAAGTTGCCTCAGAAAGTAATACATGGGAGACTGGAGGTGCTGGTCCACTGTTGTGATTGTGATAATGATGACGTTGCTTGTCAAGGCCATGAGGTACATCACCAAGAACAGGAGGGCATGTAAGAGCTGCAGATGGTGATTTTCAGAAAACCCCACGAGGAGGAATCCACTTATTTTGGTTCCGTTTGTGGTAACCATTTGGAAAATACAAATTGTATTAGCACCTGTAAAATAAAATTATATGTGAAATTCAGTCAAAGAAACTTAATAGGCTATCCATTTGGTAATCACTGTTTATTTCTACGGTTCCTGATAATGAACTGATCATATCTGAAATCAAATATATTATTACTACTACATAGTACTACTATATATTACTATTATTTATATAATATGACTTCTGCTGTTTCTACTACTAGTACTAAAATTAACTTATTTTGTACATATATGTGTGTCTATTTTGGGGAGGGGTACTGTCACCAAACTATTGTACTCAAGAGTAGTGTTATATCACTTGAGCCACAGTTTTTCTTCCAATTTCATGGTGTTTCATTGGAGCTAAGAGTCTCATGGATTTTCCTGCCTAAGTTAGCTTGGTACCATGATCCTCAGATCTCAGGATCCTGAGGAGCTGGGATTGCATGTGGCAGCCAGTGCCACCTGGCTTTGAATATATATTTTAAAAGACACAAAGGAATTTTTTGGCAAGAAAATATAATTTAATTGAACAGATGTAAAGGATTTCCTCTATTGCCTATGAATGTCAGACATTTCTTTGAATAAATTGGAAAAATTTTATGCAATCTCATAAATATCAATATTTTTGAAATTAAAGGTTTCAATTCATTGCTCATTACTGTAATAAATGCATATAGATTAAATAATGAGTTGTAAAATTCATTCTTTTCTATGAACTATGCTTCCTCTCATGTTAAAATGAAAAAATCTTGGTTTTCCAAACTAATTTGAAGATTGCAAGTCTTGTCAGAATAGCCATAGTCTTTCCCTCTCACTCATTCAAGATTTGAAAACTCACCGCTTGCCTTCTAGGTGTACAGATAGCCATGAAAGTTGGTCACAACATCTGATATTTCTTATAGAATCAAAAAAACTTTATAAAAGTTGTTTTCCTGGAGAAGAGGATTGGTCAAAGCATTTTTAAGGGAGAGGTATAGAGTGGCATCTTACAAAACACATACATTTCAAATGAAGCAAAGAAAACATTTTTTTTCTCTCCCTCAGACACCTGGATATGAGATCATTGAAATTTCCACATAGAAAAAGAGTAGGGTGGCAAATATAAGATTTTATTTCCTGTAGCTCCATGGTTGTGATCATTTAAAGGACATAAAAATTTTCTAGAGAATTGTGAAAATTCAGGGTTGCATGCTCTACACTCAGATGTTCTGACTCAGCAGGTCTCTGGTGAGAGCTGGGTACAAAGCTCAATGCCTGCCAGGCTCTCACATGTTACCTATGTTGCTGGTCTGAATACTGCCAAGTCATGTACATCTGAAAGTCTCCCAAAAAAGTTAAATGAGTTCTCAAGTAACTAATCCTCTAAGGTCGGGCATCCTAGACTTAGAAGTCAATGGTTATCTTTCTCTTTCTCCTGGGTATTGAAACTCAGATTTTGGTCAGTTATTTCAGTCATTCATTATGATACTGAGGCTAAGGAATAAGTTTTCTGGCTCATCTAATGAGCCTGCTTGAAAAACTCACAAGGTGTTTCTGAGTATTAAAACTTACCATGAACAGTAGGTCTTCTTGGCACAGGTCGATAATTTCTTAATAAAGACCCAGAAACACATGAAATTAAAGAAAGTTTGCACAAATGGGGCTGTATTAAACTGCGGAGCTTCTGTATGGCAAAGGACATAGCTAGCCAGTTAAATAGCCCACAGAATGGGAGAAGTTCTTCACTAGCCATATAATTGACAAGGGCCTCACACCTACAATATACCTGCAGCTCGAAAAACAAATCTTTCCAAAAGACTTAAAGAGAGACTTCTTGAAGAGGAAATAAGAATGGCCTGTAGACACCTGAAGAAATGCTCAGCATCCCTGGCCACAGAAGAAATGCAAATCAAAACAACTTTGAGATTCTACGTCACTCCAGTTAGAATGGTCATGATCAAAAAATCTAATAACAACAGATGCTGGCTGGCATGTATGTGGCCAGGAGGGATCACTACTACACTGTTGGTGGGAGTGTAAACTCATGCAATCACTCTGGAAAACAGTATGGCTATTCCTCAAAAGACGAAACATAGAGCTCCTCCATGGCCCAGCAATTCCACTCCTTGGCATTTACCCAAATGTCCAGCAAAAAGGACATGCTAAAGCCACTAGCACAACCATGTTCATTGCAGCTTTATTTACCATAGCTAAGATATGGAACCAACTCAGATGCCCCTCAGTAGATGATTGGTACTTATATGCAATGGAATTCTATGCTGCCATCACCCCATTCATAAGGAAATGGATAGAGTTGGAAAAAATCCTATTAAGTGAAGTAAGCTAGACCCAAAGGAACATAGGTAAATGGTTTCCCTCATTTGTAATAATTAGTACACATCTAGGACTCTCCTAGCAGAGGATTATAATAGTGCAAAACCTAGGTACATAAGGTCACATAGGATGAGACTAAATGAACGGATCTCTAGAATATGGCAACAGAGCTTTATCTTGAGTGATTGTTCTTCTTAATGCACTGTTATTCCTCTTCTCTTTTTTTTTGCTCTTATGACTAATCTCCTGTTACTGTATCTGACTTTGTTACCTGGTATATTGTATATACATTTATTTGTTTATTTGAAATGGGAAAGTGGAAGGGGAAAACAAGATGATTGGGAGGGAGTGGGTGGGAGCAAATGGGGACAAAAACATGAGAAGGGGTATCAACTGTGTGAGAAGTAATGTTCCTGCTACCTGATGAATGTAACTGTAAACCCCTCTATACATTATCCTTACAATAAAAAAGAAGTAACTCCACACAGTAAAATAAAAGCAATAACACAAACAAGCAAAAAAATCACTCATGTTTCTTTGTCTTGAAATTCATTTAGATTAGCAGCATTTTATTGTCATATGTACATAGCTATTGAGTTACTTTGATCCTCTACTAGGATTATTCTTGACGTGTACTACTTATTTGAAATAAGGGGAATTTGGAGACTATATTTCTTTATGTGTGACTTACTGCATTTAGTAGGATTTTTTCAAGTCTTTCCAGTTCCTTACACATGGTGCCATGTCATTGTTTCTGGTAGAAGGGTAGGATTCCATTGGGTGTATATACCGCTTATCTGATTTGAAGAAATAAAGGAGAATTATAGTATGGTGAGACAAAGGACAAAGTGTGAAACAAAGTAACAGTGATACTCACAAGCTACTGTGTTGGAAATGAACTTTACAACTTGGTGGGTGGGAGATGGAGGGGACAGGAGCCACTGGGAGAAAAGAAGGGAGGGGTAGCAATGTTTGACAAGAAATGTAATAATTACCTCACTTAAGTAACTAACTCCTCTGATATCACCCTTGCAATAAAATAAAATTAAATAAAAATAAAGAATATTGAAACAAAAAAAACCCATATCATAATATCTTCCTGACAATGCTAACAAACTTTGTATTTTCTATATTTGGTATTTTTCCTTAACTTCCAATCAGGAGAGGTAGGATTAGGAGGGAAAAAATGATATTGATTTCAAGTTTTCAGATATTTCCTCCTAAAATTACTGTGAAATGTTATATTCTTAATATTGCTTATCACAAATTGTTACAATATAAATAATTATCACTTTTTGTCATTATGTACTAAATTACAGAATGTACATAGACTTACATGTTTATCATGAAAGCATTAAATTTAGGTTGTCCAAGTTTGAATTCTGGTTCTCTAATTTACTTTTCATTTTTGGGCAAAACCTTTGGTTTCTGCCTAGAAAATGGATGAGACATAGTTCAATGAAGGTATTTAAAATTATTTTTAAGGTTTTAAGATGTCGAAAGCCTTAACACAAGCCAGGCCCTGGTGTCTCACCACTGTAATCCTAGCTCCTCAGGAAGCTGAGATCTGAGGATCACAGTTCAAAATTAGCCAGGGCACAAAAGTCTGTGAGACTCTTAACTCCAATTAATCACCAGAAAACCGGAAGTGTCACTGTGACTCAGAGTGATAGAGCAGTATCCTTGAGCTGAAGAGCTCAGAGGCAGTGCCCAGTCCCAGAGTTCAAGCTCCACAACCAACAAAACAAAACAACAAAAAGGCCTTAGTACAGTGGTGCATCAACAATTTCCTTTCTTTTGGGGTGTTTTGTTTTGTTGTTTTTTTGAGATTTGCAGAAACTTGGTGAGACTTGCAAATCCTTTTCCTGGTCTAGATTGAACTCTTGATTCTCCTACCTCAACCTCATAAGCAGCTTGGATTGGAGGTTTGCACTACAATGCCATGCTTTTCCTTACTCTTTTAGGAAGAGATCTGTGTGTGTGTGCGTGTGTGTGTGTGTGTGTGTGTGTGTGTGTGTGTGTGTGTGTGCATGCGTGTGTGCGCACGCGCTAGTCCTATGGCTTGAACTCAAGGTCTTGTCTCTTTCTGTGAGTTTCTGTTCTTGAACTTTTTTTCTCAAGGCAAGCTTTTACCCCTTGAGCCACAGGCCTACTTGTGGCATTTTAATAGTTAGATAAGAGTCTCACTGATTTTCCTACTTTGAACTATGAAGAGATTTTAATAGTTATATCATCCTTACATATCTATCTTAGATTCATCTGAAAAATGAAAGTATTCATGTAAGTGGACTTAGAGAATAACTGAAAAATTAGATACTAAGTTATGATCATTGATGTCAATGACAAAACTGTCTAGCAAATGAAAATGACAAATCAATTTACAACTACTTTTGGATTTAAAAGTATAAGGTCACAGTTATACAATTTGAATTGTCTACTACCTTAAGCAAATTACATAGGAAAGGTATGAATTCATAACTTTTTTAGTACCTGAGAAAAGCTACTAGTATTTCAGTGAATATAATAAAATGTTTTAAGTATCTCTGTGTTAACATCTACAATATATTTTACTGGTAAAACTAAAGTGTATTTAAATAATTTTGGAGTTTTCACATTTGTATAAATTGGAATTGTCAGTGTATTTTTGGTTGTACTGGTATTTGGACTCGGGATCTTGTACTTTCCAGACAGATACTTAGCCACAACCCTCTTTGCTTTAGTTTGTTTTGAGATAGAGTCTATTTGTACGCTTAGCCTAGCCTGTACCTTGATCCTCTTTATATTTCTCCCAAGCTGAGTAATAAGTATTTGCCATTATGTTCAGGTTTTTATTGATGGAGATCTGGTTTTGAGATAGTTTTACCTGGGCTGGCCTTGAACTTCCATACTTTTCTTTTCCATATCCCAGTTGGCTAGGATCACAGAT
Organism: Megascapheus bottae; assembly: GCF_031878675.1. Lineage (NCBI taxonomy): Eukaryota > Metazoa > Chordata > Mammalia > Rodentia > Geomyidae > Megascapheus > Megascapheus bottae. The sequence continues at coordinate 15,405,349 of NC_143530.1, forward strand.
GTAAACTCAATGAATGAACAATAGAATGGAAGTTTCAATGTTTATTTTTTTAGACACCAACGCTCCTCAGATTGATCTGTAAATTTAGTCTGATGGATATTAAAGTTGAAGTAGGTCTTGGTGTTGTGGATTATTGTTAAAATGACCGAATAATAAGACAAAAATATATATGCCCACAAGTTACAACCTGAAGAAGAATACTAGAGCATGTAATCCATCCTCAATATACATGATGCTTACATATATTGCTATAGTACAGATTATCTAAAGTAAGACACGTATGTGCACTGGCTCAGGATTTAGCATAATGGAGCCACTGCAATGGCATGGCACCACTGCCCACAGTCTTTCACTGAAATGTTCTAGGACCACTGAATAGTTCTTTGGTTGGGATCTTTTTCTTTTCCTCCTCCTACTCATAAAAATGATTCCAGGTGTACTCAGAGCTAGGGGTGAAACACTCAATAATTAAACTTCCTGAAAATATGCAGGAGAACGTGTACATTACGATGGAATAAGCCAAGACTTATTTGTTCAGGGAAGGAATACATTACCAGAGGGGTGAAGATCAGTGAAATGTATTTTTATTATAATTGACATCATTATATTAAGAATATTAGTTGAATTTAAATATTTTTGAACATTTTTGAGTATATTTGGAATTTTTTTTGTGGGTCATGGGCCTTCAATGTTGCCGGGGGGCTGTCATTGAGCTATTCAGCTCAAGGATACCACCCTACCATTGAGCCAAGCCCCACTTCCCAGAGTCTCAGGTCCTTTTGTGTCTGGGCTGGCTTTGAACCTTGATCCTCAAATCTCAGCCTCCTGAGGACTAGGATTATAGGCATGAGCCACCGTGCCTACTATGGAATATTTTTGAATTATTGAACTACTGATCTGTGTGGGAGAAAAAATTGAGCTGGGCCTTAATAACTCATGACTATAATTTTTATGTACACATGTTGAGATCTGAAGATCAAAGTTTGAAGCTAGCAAAGGCAGAATAATCAGACTCTTATCTCTACTTAGCCAGAAGCAAGCAGGCACAGGATCACAGCTCAAGTGGTGGATAGCCAGCTGTGAACAAAACAGCTGATCAAGAGATCTGGAGTTCAGATCCTAGTATAAACAAACAAATAAGCAAATAACACAAGATGTGCCCAGGGCCTGGCTCTTATAGTATACTGTCTGCCTGATAAACCTGACATCCTGAGTTTAAAGCTCAGTACTACCAACACCCCTACCCCACCAACTTTTGTAAATTAAACAGTGTTTTAAATTAAATGTTTAAAAAGGTTTCTTAAAATATTTTATTAGCATAGATTAATAATATGGGAGACTTTCGCTGTGATATTTCATACATGCTGACAATGTACTTGATCAGACTTCCCTCTCCATCACTCTTCTTCACAAAGCAATTGCAACAGACTTCACTGTTCTATGTATGGACATAATGTACTAGCACCATATTCCCTTTCCTGCTTTTAACACCTTCATTCATGTTTCCCTCGCAATATTACTCACCCTGAAGAAAATATATCTTCCATTTATTTTATTCATTCATAAAATATCCTTCATTATTTCATGTTAAGTTCTCAAAGGGTTTTTTTTACCATAGTATCCTACACTGTCACATCTTGTCATATCTTGCACATTTCTCATTTCAGTGTGGATGTGGCAGCCTGGTATTGTGATCCTAATTATGTAGGAAATATAGGAGAAGGAACACAGTCTAAGATAACTCATGGCAAACCCTGTTGTAAATTTAACTAAAGCAAAACCAGTTGTGGCACAGGTCAAGTTGTACAGAACTTTTCTAGCAAGTGTATATCCCCAAGTTAAAACATCAGTAACATACACACACACACACAAAATACAAAATATAAAATTAATACCTAAATATAAACAGGTATAGGAGTTAATGTTCTCATTACCTAATTTAATCAGCTAAATAAAACAAGAGATCAATGAAAGCAATATCTAAAAAATTGGGCAGAGCTGGGTGCCAGTGGCATAATCTTGACATCTTAGCTGCTAAGCAGGCTGAGATGTGAGAATTGTGGTTCAAAGGCAGCCTTGGCAAAGAAGACCATGAGACTCTTATCTCCAATTAATCACTAGGAAACCAGAAGTGTTGCAGTGACTCAAAGTGGAAGTGCACTACTAGCCTTAAGCAAAGGAGCTCAAGGACAGTGCTCAGGCTCTCAGTTCAAGTCCCAGAACTGGCACAATAAAAATTGTGTAGAAAGCTATCATTGGTATATAATTAAAAAACGGAAACATATATTTATAGGTTATTGGAGATGGGTTAAATAGTTAATAACTGAGTAGATAAAAGATGTGATAAATAGTTGTTTGTCCTTATGTCTAGTATATTAGGCTAGTTCATATTTCTTGCCACAATTGCTAAAACTCATATTTATTCTTCAGGAAATCTACCTCGAACACAAGAGATAAACAGATATGCATTAGGAAGAGATAGTATATACTACAAAATATTAGTTTTTTTTGCCAGTCCTGGGCATTAAACTCAGGGCCTGGGCACTGTCCTTGGGCTTTCTCAAGGGTAGAGCTCTACCATTTGAGCCACAGCACCATTTCTGGCTTTTTTTCTCTGTATGTGGTACCCGGGAATTGAACCCAGGTCATTGTGCATGCTAGGCAAGCACTCTACCACTAGGCTAAACTCCCAGCCCCAAAATATTACTTTTTAAAAAAGATTTTATAATCTCTAAGTAATTATACAAAGGAGTTGCCATTCAACAAAGGAGTTTATGAACACAATGCATCTTGGTTGTTTTATTTTATTGACACTACATATTAAAGGAATTCTATTAATAACATTTGTAAGTGTATAATATTGGGGATCTATTAATTGCATGAAAAACAATTTATTTCTCCATGAATTCTCTATCCAACATTAACTTCTGTATAGCTCTCTTTATGGACTCATTCCTTAGACTGTAGATAAGAGGGTTCAATGTTGGGGGAACTACTGTGTAAAAGATAGACAGCAGAAGATCTAAGGCAGTTGGAGAGTCTGAAGTTGGTTTGAGATAGGCACAGATGCCTGTAGAGAGGAAAAATGAGACAACAAAGAGGTGTGGCAGGCATGTAGAAAAGACCTTAGACCGGCCTTCAGCAGAGGGTATTCTTAGAACCGTGGAGAATATGTGGAGGTAGGAAAGGGCAATGGAGATGAAACAGGCTAAGGCTGCCACAGCCATGAGAACAACCACTCCAATGACTGCAAGATAATCATTGGAGCAGGAGAGCTTCGCAATTTGAGGAATATCACAGAAGAACTGGTGGATTACTTTGGCTCTACAGAATGTGATGGAAAATGTGGCAGTTGTGCACAGGATTCCTGAGATGCCTCCACTTACCCATACAGCTACCACAGCCCTCTTACATGTTCTGGGATCCATGATGAGCTCATAGTGCAGTGGGAAGCAAATGGCTGCATAGCGGTCATAGGACATCACCGTGAGAATGGCCACCTCAGCCCAGGCCAAAGACGTGAAGAAGAAAACCTGGAGGATGCACTGACCATAGGAAATGTAGCCATTGCCTGTGAGGGAGTTGTTAATGGACTGGGGGACTGTGACAGAGATGAAGGAGAGGTCCAGAAGGGAAAGTTGCTTCAGGAAGTAATACATGGGAGACTGGAGGTGCTGGTCCAGTGTGGTGATGGTGATAATGATGACGTTGCTTGTCAAGGCCAAGAGGTACATCACCAAGAACAGGAGGGCATGTAAGAGCTGCAGATGGTGATTTTCAGAAAACCCCACGAGGAGGAATCCACTTATTTTGGTTCCGTTTGGGGTAACCATTTGGAAAATACAAATTGTATTAGCACCTGGAAAATGATATCAGCCAGAGAAACTTAGGTAAGTAACCTATTTGGTAATCTCTGTTTCTGAAATTACTGATAATTCACTGGTCATATCTGAAATCTAAAATATATTATGCTGCCTATGTTGCTATTACTAGTACAATTACTGCTACTAAAATTAACATTTTGTGTGAGTTTGTGTGCCCATTTTGGGATCCAATTGACAGCCTGGGAAGTGTAAGAGAATTATTGTACTCAAGACTAGTTCTTTACCCCTTGAATCACAGTTCCAGTTCAATTTATGTGGTGTTTAATTGGAGATAAGTGTTTTATGGACTTTCCTACCTAGCCAACTTGTAACCCTGATCCTCAGACCCCAGGCTCCTGAGTACCTAGGATTGCTCTCTTTACAATAGTTTGTACATATATTTATGTTCATTAGAGGTTTTTTTCTACTACCTACTGAAGTCAGAGATTCTTTGAAGAATTTGGGAGATTCTTTATTAAAGAAGCACACAAACACCAATATTTACTAACATAAAGGTCTTTAATTCATTGCCCTAAAGTCGAATAGATATGCATAAATTAAATGTTGAGTGCTTACTTTCAGTGAGTTATGCTTCTTCTCTTGTTAAAATTAAAAATTGTGATTTCCCTTAACCAATTTGAAGAATGTAAGTCTTGTCAGAATGTTCATAGTCTTTCCCTCCCCTTCATTCAAGATTTGAAAACTCACCACTTGTCTTCTAGGTGAAGAGATAGCCACAACATCTGACATTTCTTCAAGAGTCACAGAGACTTAAAAAATTGTTTTCATAGAGAACAGGATTAGTTGAGGGCTTTTTTTGAGGGGGAGGCATTGGATGGTATCTTTCAAAACACACACATGCCAAATGAAGCACAGAAAAACTTTTCTCTCTCCCTCTGGCACCTGGATTTGGGATCATTGAAATTTTCATATAAAGACATAGTGGGTTGGCAATTATAACATTTTGTTTCCTGTAGCTCCATGGTTGTGAACATTTAAAGGACATAAAAATTGTCTGGAGAATTGTGAAAATTCAGGGTTGCATGCTCTACACTCAGAAGTTCTGACTGAGCAGGTCTCTGGTGAGAGCTGGGTACAGGGCTGAATGCCTGCCAGGCTCTCACATGCTGCCTGTGTTGCTGGTCTGAATACTGCCAAGTCATGTACTTCTGGAAGTCTCCCCAAAAACTCATTTGAGTTCTCAAGTAACTAATCCTCTAAGGTTGGGCCTCCTAGAAACTTAGAGGTCAATGGTTACCTTTCTCTTTCACCTGGGTATTGAATCTCCGATTTTCGTCTGTTATTTTAGTCGTTCATTATGATACTGAGGCTAAGGAATAAGTTTTCTGGGAGTTCTTTAAAATTATCTAATAATACTGCTTGAAAAACTTGTAAGGTGATCCTGAGTATTAAACCTTATCATGATATATTCCTAACAAGACTAACAAACTTTAAATTTTCTATACTTGGCGTTTTCCCTTAATTTCCAATCAGGAAAGGTAGGGGGAGTTGGGAAAATGATATTGATTTGAAGTTTTCAGAAAGTTCTTTCTAAAATCACTGTGAAATATTATATTATTGTTAATATTATTTGTCAAATTGTTACACATATGAAAAATCAGGTCATGAATTTAAATCTCAGTACTGCCAACACCCCTCCAGTTTTGTAAATTAAACATTGAATTTTTTAAACAGAATTCACATTTTATTTAGATTGAAATAAACTGTACAAAATTGATTTTCTTCACCAAAAATAGCAGGAATGTTTTTCCGTATTATTTCTAGGTACACCATAAAACATTTATTTTTGTAGGCTTTTCTTGTAAATCAAGATGAGGCAGTAGATAAAATCATGGGAAAAGACAGAAGCAAACAGACAAGTTGCCTATGTAGATGGCCTTAGCTTCTGTCTTGACCATGAGGCAGAAGTGTTCAACATTTACTTGCTGAAAAGCTTATGAAAATGTAGGCTCAACAAAGGAATGTAAACAGCAACAATCAGATGTAAAGCAGCAAGGGCAAGTTCTTCTATTTCCACTTCAACTGTGTCTTGTTTCTCTGAGTTGCTTGATACACAAAATCCACACTGAAACATTTGGTTGAGCTTACAGATTTTTCTCTCTGGTAATTCCCTTAATTATACCCTACAGATTTTTCGCCTTTGTGCTGGGCATTGAACCCTGAGCTTTGTGCATGCTTAGATAAGTGCTCTACCCATGAACTATATCCCTAAGCCCCTGGTTTTTTGAGACAGGGTCTTATTATGTAGCCCAGGATGGTCTTAAACTTGACATCTTCCTGCCTCCACCTACCCAGTGCTACCAAAACAGTTTTAACATTACACTTAAAACTCCAATCAGTCAAAAGCCAATGATGAGCTTCCTTGTAACATTTCATAAAATGAATTTCTTCCTTTTCCATACTTCCTCAAATTCATTTTCATCAAGGAAAGGGTAACTACCTGACAACGAGATCCACAGTGATAATGTTATATCTAAAATGACTTAACTCAAACAGTTCCACAGTGACACCATCAGAGGTGATGTCATTTCTAATGTCATCTTGTGGAAAAAGAAACAGGTATTCAAAGCATGAAAATCAAACAGGGGTCACTTACATAGGCAGATTACCAATGGCTAGTATATTCATTTGAGGCCTAGATGAAATGAAAGTCAGTGATTCAGTGGCTTACAACACCTTAATGGCTTTTCTTCCAAACAGCAAATATGAGAAAGCCCATTTTAGAAATCTTTTAAGTATTTTGAATGGTCTCTGAATTCTCTGTAGGAAGCTCTGACTTAGTTGTATAAATTTTAAGTATTTTGAATGGTCTCTGAATTCTCTGTAGGAAGCTCTGACTTAGTTGTATAAATTTTGATATATGTATCCACCATTAGATCCAGATCATGGTTTATATCAAAATTTATATTAAGCACAGACAAGTTTCTTGACCTTTGGTCTGTCAAAGTGCTCCTTAAGTATGCTTTGAGCCGTTTTCGTGCATTTTCAAACTTCATCACAGGAAGAATGCACAGGACCTTCAAAGAGGCATACACATTAGGAAAAAACTTGATATCGGCAGGTGGTTCATAAATGGTGGATGGAAGCTCTATATCTCTGCCTCTGTGTTTCCACATAATTCTCCAAGAATGAAGCTTGGCTGAGAGGGTGTCAGGGTTGGGTAAGTCACATCTGTACATGTCAGCATGGTGTTCCTCTGAAGTGTTGAATGAGCTGGCCAATGACTGAGGGAACCAGGATTAAGCATTTAAGAGCTTTGAGGTGTTGTTCTGACAATATATCTTTAAGTTCCTGAATAATATGCTCCACTGTTAGAACACTTAGAGTTTCTTTATAGTAACTCTGGGAGGTTAACTGAGATTCCACCTTACCTTGCTGGGCCCTTTGGAATTTTCCAGGGAGTGTCATGTGAGTATCAAGCTTCGTTGCCCAATTTGTAGCTTCCTCAACCCAAAATTGATGATAAACTTCAATGTTTTCCATCACTTCATTGAGTGACGAAGCACTGCCATGAGACTACTAACTGCAAAGAAGACATCAGATGTTTCCCCCTGGAGGTTTGTTCCAAAGGCTCTTGTAAAAGGTAAGACATTTTAAAGAACAACAACATAACAATAAAATCAAAATCTGTCACTGCACTACAGGGAACAAATGCCCGGCCAGCTATACAGTTGTTGCATCTAGTATTTGTGTCACTATTTTTACCCTCTAAACACAAAACAAGTGCTTTCAGGAGATGCACTAAAATTTCAAATGCATCATGCCTGCCTGTCCACTAAGAATGGCAAATTTCCTTCAGTTCTTTGCCTCATTGTTCACTATTCTGGAAAAGAATGGAAATTACATTGTCAAGTTCTAAAAGTAGTTGCTGTGATCCATGGAAAAAAGAACAAACTTCCTCATTTGTTCCTAATGCGATGGATACCCCATCACTGGGACTGACTTTGCCAACCACATGTTTAAGGCACAGGAAGAGCAGAGTGTGTAGATAGCTTGAGGATATTTCTCTAAAAGTCTAGATGCAACAATCTTCATTTTGGATGAAAATCCACTAGATATAATGTAAGCCTGACTATGACAATACTCAATATTTAGTCCCCACTTCTCAGTTATTGTAGTATGAAATTTCACTGCCAGAATTTCTGCATTGGCTTCATAAGGCAGAAAGCCCACAAATTCCTCTCTTAGGTTATGTGATTCCTCAACAAACCTCACCAACAGCGGTAGGTGCTCTTTCCCTGCTATGTCCACCACGTCATGAGTAATAATGGAAAAGAAGTGGAGTCTCTTAACTTCCCTGAGAGTTTCTTCCCCGATGCAGCTCTCACAGATCTAGCATCTGTTTCTGCTGTGTTTTGGAGCAGAACAATGTGTTACCTGCGGTGGTCTTGAAGATCTTTCTCAGGACCTCCTCACCAGAATTTATCTGGCACTCCAGCAGTGCCTGAAAGTTATCAGGAGTGAAGAGACCATCTGGGATTTCTTCACGTTCATCCCCATCCACAGGAATATTTTGTTTTCCCATTAGAATCAAAATTTCAAATAGAGACTTCAGGAATTCCGTGTTTTCCTTCTCTCTCTTCAAGGGTTGAAGGTAAAATGTCTTTCTCCTGCCTGGCCACTCTCCTTGGCACTGGGGTTCTGAGCTTTGCTCTTGTTTGTTTGTTTGTGTTTTTGTTTCTGTTCAGAAGTTTCATCAATTTTTTTTCTGTTGCAGTGTCCTGATTTCATCTTCACTCAATTCTTTTATTCCTTTTCTATGTCTGCTATGTGGATTGTTCAAATGACTGGTAAGATCAAACAGGGCTGGTATTGCGTTATCTTGAAGAACTGTCCTGTAAGGCCTGGTTCTACAGATCATGGAGGTCTCAGTGTTTGGCACATAGTCAATGATATTCATTCAGCTGATCAGGTGTTTTATCTTCCACATCTGCTCTCCTACAATTCTCCACCCGGTTCTGGCATCTAGCCTGGTATGGCGGGAACCTGGGATGTGTACTCTTCCTCTTATGGTTGGTGACCAGGCAAAGTTTCGGCAACATCTCTTGTCTGCTGGCCTGCGTGCTCTCCCCTCCCCACTGCCTCTGGGCCTTGGGCCTGCCTGTCAGAGCTTGGGGAGGGGAGCCAAGCCGCAGGCCCTCTGGCCAGGGCTACGGGCAGGTAAACATTGTTCAAAAAGTTTTCTTAAAATATTTTATTAGCATAGAGTAATAATATGGGAGATTTTACGGTGATATTTCCATACATGCTGACAATGTACTTGATCAGATTTCCCTGTACATCACTCTTCTCCATCCCCATTTGCTCCTTCACAATGCAATCGCAACAGATGACGCCTTTCTATGCATGGACATAATATGCTACCATATTATTACCTATCCTGCTTTTAACGCCTCCATTCACATTTCCCTCCCAACATTACTCACCCTAGAGAAGATATATCTTCCATTCATTTCATTCATTCATAAGATATCCTTCAGTGTTTCATGGTAAGTTCTCACAGGGCTTTTACCATGGTATCCCACACTCTCAGATCTTGTACGTTAACAGTAAGACTAACCCCTTTTACTACTCTCTAGTTTCCACTAGCACTTACTTACTCTACTATTATTTAGTAGCTTTCAATGAATATCATTTGTCTACCTTATGAAATATTTACATAACTAGGAACGACTTCAACTAAGGAATAGCTGCTAATTCTAGGGATGTTTTAGATGCATAGTAGTTGATATGAAATACAGGAAATTTAATCACCTTTTTGTTTTTCAAATCAGACTGTGAGTAGTACCTATTCGGTGCTTTGGTGATGACCAATACTGTTATGTAATTGCAGAATAGGAATGACAAAACATAGAAGTAATTTAAAATAAGGAAATAAAATAAGAAATTTCTTCAAATGTTTGTATTTATTGTCACTGTCAAGGTGATGTACAGAAGGACTCCAGTGACTGCAGTTACAGAAGTCAGATGAAGAGTACATTTGCTTTTGGAGACAATGTCTTCCCTTCCCTTGCTTTCTCCCAGTTTTTCCCTCTCATCGCCACCCACAAGTTGTGTAGTTCATTTGGCTAGTGAGTACTACTGCTGCATTTGGTCACCTTTTATCCCATCATTTCTTTTATTTGAGTTTATTATCAAGGCGATGTATAGTGGGATTACAGTTATCTTTATGAGGTATTGAGTACATACCTTCTTAACATTGTTTCCCCTTCCCATATTTTTCTCCCACATTCCCTCCCCACCCCGCACATTGTAAAGTTCATTTTCAACATATTGTCTTGTGAATATTGTTGTTACACTGGTTCCTTTGTCCTCTGTCTAATCATCTTAAGAAAGGAAATTCCTAAATGAATGAAAGAAATATGAAGCTAATGTAAGAGCAAAAGTTTTTGAAAGTGAAAGCTAAGAAGAGAATGGAGAGGATTTAAAATGTTCCTCATCGGATAAAAATTTTAAATGTTCATTACAGTATAAAAATATCATTCCTACCCCTACTGCACTGCTGCTGGGATTATAAGCTAGTTTGTCCACTCTGAAAAGCAATGTGGAGGTTTCTTAAAGAACTGAAAATTGACCTTCCTATGATTCTGCCATACCACTCCTGGGCATGTACCCTGAGCATCATAACGCAAGGTATGATAAGGACACCTGCTCAGCTATGTTCATCTCTGCACTATTCAAATAGCCAGGTGTTGAAAACAATCCAGATGCCCTACTGCAGATGAATGGATACAAAAAATGTGATATATACATATATATAAACAAAATGGAATTCTACATAGCCAACAAGATAAAATAATGGCATTTGCAGGAAAGTGGATGAATCTAGAGTGAATCATGTTGAGTGAGACAAGTCTAGACCAAAGGAACAAAAGGCACATGGAATCCTTAATATGTGGCTCTTAGATTCAAATAGTACGAGAACAAGAACTCAATATTTGCATACCCAATGCTATGGACATGGTACTGGAAATATAAATACAACTACATAGACATATAGATCTATGACTCTATACACATAATAGTTTATTACATAATATGTATCTATGACACACAGACCCTTAGCCTAATTTTAATTATGTTCTAAAATCTAAGTGCCAGTGATTGCTTATACAGATTCCCTTCTTGAATACTTGTTTGTTAAATATGTCATTTGAAATATGATGTAAAAATCAATGTTAACAAATTCTTTAGTAAAAAAATACAGAAAAAAAGACTAAACATAGAGCTCTGATATGACCCATCAATCCCACTCCTTGGCATTCACTCAAATGTCCAGAAACAAGGCCATATTAAAGCCACTAGCACAACGATGTTCACTGTGGCATTATTTACCATAGCAAAGTTGTGGAATTAACCCAGATGCCCCTCCTTAGATGAATGGATCAAGAAGATGTCGTATTTATACACAACAGAATTCTATGCTGCCATCTAATGACATTGCCCCATTCATAAAGAATCGAAAAGACTTGGAAAAAATAATAGTAAATGAAGTAAGCCAGTCCTAAAGGAGCATATGCTCTAAGGCTTTCCTCATTTGTCATAATTAATACATATGTAGGCTCCATCTAGGTATTAGCAATACCTCAAAACCTATGTACAATTGGTCATACAGGTTGAGACTAAACAAAATGAACTCTAGGTTATGGAAAGAAGAGGTTTCTCTTCGTGATTGTTGTTCTTAATATACTATGCAAAGAATCAAAACAACTCTAAGATTCTACCTCACTCAAGTTAGAATGGCCAGGATCAAGAAAACTAATAACAGCAGATGCTAGAGGGCATGTGGCCAGGAGGGATCACTGTTGGTGGAAGTGCAAACTCATTCAACCACTATGGAAAGCAGCATGGAGTTCCTCAAAAGACTAAACATTGAGCTCCCCTATGACCCAGCAATTCCACTACTAGGCATTTACTCAATTGTCCAAAAACAAGGACATACTAAATCCATTAGCACAACGATGTTAATTGCAGCACTATTTACCACAGCAAAGATATGGAACCAACCCAGATGTCCCTCAGTTGATGAGTGGATCAACAAGATGTGGTATTTATACACAATGGCATTCTATGTTGCTGTCAGAAAGAATGACATCGCCCCTTTTGTTAGGAAATGGAAAGACAGAAAAAATCCTATTAAGTGAAGTAAGCCAGACTCAAAGGAACATAGGCTCAATAGTTTCCCTAATTTGTCATAATCAGTAGAAACCTTGGGCTCTCCTAGCAGAAATTTGCAATAGAGCAAAACCTAGATACATAAGGCTATATAGTATGACCCTAAATGAAAGGACCTCTAGGATATAGAAACAAAAGCCATATAAAGAGTGATTGTTATCCTTAATGTACTATGTTATATCTCATCTCTTTTGCTTGTCCCTTGGTTATCTCATATTGTTATAGTATCTCACTTCCTTATCTGATATATTGAATATATTTGGTTTTGGTTATTTGAACTTGGATAGGGAAGGGGGGAAAACAAGATGAGAGGTGGGGATTGGTGGGAAGGAAATGGGACCAAGACATGAGAAAGGGTATCAATGTATGTGAATTAATGCCCCTTCTACCTGCCAAATATAATGTAACCCTTCTATTAATTATAATAAAAAATTTAAAAAATTACTATGCAAAGTTATTTTTTTCTCTTTGTTTCCACTTATGGTTAATATCATGTGATTACTCTATCTGACTTGGTCATTTTGTATATAAAATTATTTGTTTATTGAAATAGAGAATTTAAGGGGTAAAACAAGATGATTTGAGAGGGATGGGGAGGGAAACGAGGACAAAACCATGAGAAGGGGTATCAAGGTTTAAGAAGTAATATACACACTACCTGACAAATGTAACTGTAAGTTCTCTATATAGTATCCCAATAATAAAATACAATAAAAAAACTATTTGAGAACCCAAGACAATCATGAGTAAAAACAAAGATGGAAGTACAAATCTTTTCTTTAAATCCTTCTGCCACATTTCCAATTGAAAAAATATATATGCATATATATGTATATATATTCATAACATAACCGGGAGCTATCTCTTAGAAATGGAGCCCAAAACAACATGCCCTATCTACCAGTTTATTGGGCCAATAAGAAACTGAACATCTGTGAGCAGTAATTGTTAACCATATCTGTCATTCCCAGAGAACGAAACAATTACACCTTCAAAAATAGCTCAGTCAGTAGGACAAATCACACCAATGAATCCTTTAAACCTTATGTTCATGCTCATTTCAATAATTAACAACTTACCTGCCTTGTTTCAGCAGAGCAGAACTCAGAATATATTCTAGAAAAATTTTCTGTGACCCTAATGTTAGTGAATAAAAGATTCCCTTGTCAGTTTATAAAAAATATAGTTCAGACTGCGGGGACTTGGGAAAAGGGGACAATGACATGAGAAAGGGCATCAATATTTGTGAAATAATGTACCTTCTACCTGGCGAATATAATGTAACCCTTCTATTAATTACAATCAAAATATATGGAAAAATATCATTCCTACCAAAAGAACCTTGCATAATTGTGTAAATTAATGACATTTTATATGCGATTGTGCCAAAATACAGGTAACAATGAACAAAATTGTGAACGTTTGGGTTTCTTTTTAATTTTTTCCTGATACCTTTTCAGCCATACCTTCACTTCCAGGTTTTTCTAATTAATTGGTGATAATAGCCTAGTTAAGTTTTCTACCCTTGTTGGCTTCAGGCTGGATACTCTCATCTCAGCCTCAGGAGGCTATGAGCATGAACATAGAAAATTAACTGGATAAAACTTTCCAGAATAAATAAATTAATTTGATAAAACTTTCCAGAATAAATAAAAAACACATCGACTCCCCATTATGTGTTACACATTCTCAGCAGGCTCCTACCTGTGTCCCAGGATAGCCCTTTCTGCTTCTTCAGCTCCTTTTCTTACTCTGAAAACTCCCATGCTAATCCCTTTGAGCTTTCCACCTAGATGCATTTTAAATGATTATGGATCTCAAAGAATGATTTGATATTTACTAACATGAAGGAGGACATTCCAGTTGCATCCATGAGAGTAACAGAAAATAAGAAAATTACTTTATGGACTAAAGTTTGGCCTTCTATTTAAATCATATAAGAATCAAGAGCATCATAATATTTAATAGAAAGAGATATCCAAATAAATCTAATCAAGGAGGTATACTTCTGCATTCTAGCTACTTGGGAGGTCAGAAGAGAACAGTTTTATTATGGTTTATGGACAAGGTGCTAAGAGCTAGTGACATATTCCCCATTTCTACATGGATATAACAGGTTCATAGTGTTAGGTTAACTCATTGGACTCTATTATATATTTAACTAAAACAAAATCAGTTGGGGCACAGGCCAAGATATAAAGAGCATTCCTAGCAAATGTAAGTCTCTGAGTTAAAACCAGAGTCCCACCCATAAAAAATACTAAATAAACATTCAAAATGAAAGCATGTATAGCAGTTAATATACTTGTGATCTAAAGTAGGCTGAAATACAATAACAGATCAATGAAAGCAATACTATAAAAATCGTCTGGAGCTGGGTGCTTAATTCTGATATCTTAGCTAGACAGAAGGCTGAGAACTGAGGACTATGGTTCAAAGCCCAGACAAAAAGTCCCTGAGATTCTTACCCTCAGTTATCCACCAGAAAACTGGATATGGTGCAAGCCTTGAGGACAAAAACTTGACAACTCCTAAGCTCTAAGTTCAAGCCCCAGGATTGGGACCATAAAAATTGTATGGAAGCTATCATTGGTATATAACTCAAAAAAGGAAACAGATATATTTATAAGTTATTGTAGATTGGATATTAATAACTGAAGGAATAAAAGTCATACAGTTTTTGTGCTTATGTTTGGTAAAATACATTGGTTAATATTTCTTACTATAATTGTTAAAACTCATATTCATTCTTAAGGAAAAATATTTCATCCACAAGATATGAATATAGATACATCAGGAAGGGATAGTATATACTACAAAAGATTACTTTGTTGGGTGCAGTACCTCACACCTGTAATCCCAGCTAGTTAGGAGGCTGAGATCTGAGTATTAAGGTTCAAAACCAACCTGGGTACAAAAGGAACTGAGATTCTTATCTCTAGAAAATGGGAAGTCGGGTTTGGCTAAAGGATAGGGTGGTAGCTAGCCTTGAGCTGAAGAGCGCAGGGACAGCGCCCGGCCCAGGGGTACGGTGCTAACCTTGAGCTGAAGAGATCAGGGACAGTGCCCAGGCTGAGTACAAGTCCCATGACCCATAAAGAAGATTACTTCTTAAAAATATAGTTTTATAGTCTTTAAGTAATTGTACAAAGAACTTGCCATTCAACAAAGCCATTATGAACACAAAACATCTTGGCTGGTTTTTATGGTGACTATATGTTGAAGGAATTACACTAATAGAAATTTCCTGGTGTGTAATATGGGAGATCCAGTAATTGCATGAAAAACATTTATATCTTAGTGAAGTATCTATTCAACATCAACTATTTTTTGCCAGTCCTGGGGGTGAATTCAGGGCCTAAGCACTGTCTTTGGGCTTTCCCAAAGCTAACACTCTAACAGTTGAAACAAACCACCACTTTTGGCTTTTTCTGTGTATGTGGTACTCAGGAAGTGAACCCAGGGCTTCGTGCATGCTAGGTGAGCACTCTACCACTAGGCCATGCCCCTGACCCCAACATTAACTTCTGTATAGCTCCCTTCATGACCTCATTCCTCATACTGTAGATGACAGGGTTGAGTGTTGGGGGAATTACTGTGTAAAACAAAGATAGCAAAGTATCTAAGGCAGTTGAATAGTCTGAAGTTGGTTTGAGATAGGCACAGATGCTTGTGGAGAGGAAAAATGAGACAACAAAGAGGTGTGGCAGGCATGTAGAAAAGACCTTAGACCGGCCTTCAGCAGAGGGTATTCTTAGAACCGTGGAGAATATGTGGAGGTAGGAGAGGGCAATGGTGATGAAGCAGGCTAAGGCTGCCACAGCTATGAGAACATCCACTGCAATGACCGCAAGATAATCATGGGAGCAGGAGAGCTTCACTATTTGAGGAACATCACAGAAGAACTGGTGGATTACTTTGGCTTTACAGAATGTGATGGAAAATGTGGCAGTTGTGTACAGGATTCCTGAGATGCCTCCACTTACCCATACAGCTACCACAGCCCTCTTACATGTTCTGGGATCCATGATGAGCTCATAGTGCAGTGGGAAGCAAATGGCTGCATAGCGGTCATAGGACATCACTGTGAGAATGGCCACCTCAGCCCAGGCCAAAGACGTGAAGAAGAAAACCTGGAGCATGCACTGACCATAGGAAATGTAGCCATTGCCTGTGAGGGAGTTGCCAATGGACTGGGGGACTGTGACGGAGACGAAGGAGAGGTCCAGAAGGGAAAGTTGCTTCAGGAAGTAATACATGGGAGACTGGAGGTGCTGGTCCAGTGTGGTGATGGTGATAATGATGGTGTTGCTTGTCAAGGCCAAGAGGTACATCACCAAGAACAGGAGGGCATGTAAGAGCTGCAGATGGTGATTTTCAGAAAACCCCATGAGGAGGAATCCACTTATTTTGGTTCCATTCGTCATAATGATTTGTAAAATACAAATTGTATTAGCAACTGTAAAATGAAATCATATGTGAATTTCAGTCAAAGAAGCTTAAACAAGCTCCCTATTTGGTAATCTCTGTTTCTGAAATTATTGATAATTCACCGGTCATATCTGAAATCTAAAATATATTATGCTGCCTTTGCTGCTACTACTAGTACAATTACTGCTACTAAAATTCATTAATTTTTTGTGTGCCCATTTTTCTCTGCCCATTTTGGGATCCAATTGACAGCATGGACAGCGTAACAGAGTTATTGTACTCAAGACTAGTCCTTTTCCCCTTGAACCACAGTTCCAGTTCCGTCTTTCTGGTGTTTAATTGGAGATAAGTGTTTCATGGATTTTCCTGCCAGAGCCAACTTGTAACCCTGATCCTCAGATCCTAGACTCCTGAGTATCTAGGATTGCTGTCTTTGCAATAGTTTGTACATATATTAAAAAACCCCACAAAGGTACTTTGGGAGAAAAGTATAATTTATTTATTTATTTATTTATTTACTGCCAGTCCTGAGCTTGAGCTCAGGGCCTGAGCACTGTCCTTGGACTTTCTCAGGGCTAGAGCTCTACCACTTGAGCCTCAGCACCACTTCCAGCTTTTTTCTATGTATGTGGTACCGAGGAATCGAACCCGGATCTTCATGCATGCTAGGCAAGCACTTTATCCACTAGGCCAAACTCCCGGCCCCGAAAACTATAATTTAATTGAACTTATGTTCATTAGAGTTTTTTTTCTACTACCTACTGAAGTCAGAGATTCTTTGTAGAGTTTGGAAGATTCTTTACTTCAACAAACACACAAATACCAGTATTTATTAATGTAAAGGTTTTTAGTTCATTGCCCTTAAGTGGAGTAGATATGCATAAATTAAATATTGAGTGCCTACTTTCAGTGAGCTATGCTGCTTCTCTTGTTAGAATTATAAATTGTGATTTCCTCTAACCAATTTGAAGACTGTAAGTCTTGTCAGAATAGTGTTTCCCTCTCCCTCATTCAAGATTTGAAAACTCACCGCTTTCCTTCTAGGTGTACAGATAGCCGCAACATCTGACATTTCTTCCAAACTCACAGAGACTTTGTAAAAATGGTTTGTTTCAGACACCAGGATCAAATGAAGCAAAGCAAACATTTTCTCTCTCCCTCTGGCACCTGGATTTGGGATCGTTGAAATTTTCATATAAAGACATAGTGGGTTGGCAAGTATAAGATATTGTTTCCTGTAGCTCCGTGGTTGTGAACATTTAAAGGACATAAAAATTGTCTGGAGAATTGTGAAAATTCAGGGTTGCATGCTCTACACTCAGAAGTTCTGACTGAGCAGGTCTCTGGTGAGAGCTGGGTACAGGGCTGAATGCCTGCCAGGCTCTCACATGCTGCCTGTGTTGCTGGTCTGAATACTGCCCAGTCATGTACTTCTGAAAGTCTCCCCCAAAACTCATTTGAGTTCTCAAGTAAATAATCCTCTAAGATCGGGCCTCCTAGAAACTTAGAGGTCAATGGTTACCTTTCTCTTTCACCTGGGTATTGAATCTCAGATTTTGGTCAGTTATTTCAGTGATTCATTATGGTATTGAAGCTAAGGAATAAATTTTCTGGGAGTTCTTTAAAATCATCTAATAATACTGCTTGAAAAACTTGTAAGGTGATCCTGAGTATTAAACCTTATCATGATATATTCCTAACAAGACTAACAAACTTTAAATTTTCTATACTTGGCGTTTTCCCTTAATTTCCAATCAGGAGAGGTAGGGTGAGTAGGAAAAATAATATTGATTTGAAGTTTTCAGAACGTTCTTTCTAAAATTACTGTGAAATGTTATATTATTGTTAATATTATTTGTCAAATTGTTACACATATGAAAAATCAGGTCATGAATTTAAATCTCAGTACTGCCAACTCCCCTCCAGTTTTGTAAATTAAACATTGAATTTTTAAACAAAATTCACATTTTATTTAGATTGAAATATACTGTACAAAATTGATTTTTATCACCAAACATAACAGCAATCTTTTTCTATATTATTTCTAGATACACCAAAAGACATTTATTTTTCTAGGTTTTTCTTTTAAATCAAGATGAGGCAGTAGATAAAATCACGGGGAAAGACAGAAGCAAACAGACAAGTTGCCTATGTAGATGGCCTTACCTTCTGTCTTGACCATGAGGCAGAAGTGTTCAACATTT
This sequence comes from Megascapheus bottae, assembly GCF_031878675.1. Taxonomy (NCBI): domain Eukaryota; kingdom Metazoa; phylum Chordata; class Mammalia; order Rodentia; family Geomyidae; genus Megascapheus; species Megascapheus bottae. The sequence goes on from NC_143530.1 coordinate 15,424,043, forward strand.
ACTTGCTGAAAAGCTTCTTAGCAGAAAGAACAGCGCTGGAGGAATTTCAATTCCAAACTTTAGACTGTATTACAGAGCTATAATTCTCAAAACAGCTTGGTACTGGCACAGGAACAGGCCTGAAGACCAATGGAATAGAACTGAGGACCCAGATATTAAACCACAGACCTATGGCCACCTAATCTTTGACAAGGGAGCCAAAAAAATAGAATGGAAGAAAAACAGCCTCTTCAACAAGTTCTGTTGGCAGAACTGGTTAAGCACCTGCAGAAAACTAAAGCTGGATCCTTCTTTGTCACCTTGCACTAGAATTAACTCCAAATGGATCAAAGACCTGGAGGTAAAAGCTGACAAACTGAAAACTCTACAGGAAGGAATAGGAGATACACTAGGCCTCCTTGGCACAGGTCGAAACTTTCTTAATAAGGACCAAGAATCACAACAAATCAGAGAAAGGCTGGATAAGTGGGACTGCATTAAACTGCAGAGCTTTTGTATGGCAAAGGACATAGCTATTAAACTAATCAGGAAGCCTACAGAGTGGGAGAAGGTCTTCACCAACCATACAACGGACAAAGGCCTCATATCTAAAATATATCAACAACTCAAAAAATTGAATCACTCCAAAACTAATCTCCAAAGTAACAACCATCCCATTAAAAAATGGGCCAAAGACTTAAAGAGAGTCTTCTCTGAAGAAGTAACAAAACGGCCTATAGACACATGAAGAAATGCTCAACATCTCTGGTCATAAAAGAAATGCAAATCAAAACAACTCTAAGATTCCACCTCACTCCAGCTAGAATGGCCAGGATCAGGAAAACGAATGACAACAGATGCTGGAGGGGATGTGGCCAGGAGGGATCACTACTATACTGTTGGTGGGAATGCAAACTCGTTCAACCACTATGGAAAGCATTATGGCAGTGCCTCAAAAGGCTAAACATAGAACTCCCCTATGACCCAGCAATTCCACTACTTGGCATTTACCCAACCACCCAGAAACAAGGACATACTAAACCCACTAGCACAAGAATGTTCATTGCAGCACTATTCACCATAGCAAAGATATGGAACCAACCTAGATGTCCCTCAGTTGATGAGTGGATCAACAAGTTGTGGTATTTGTACACAATGGAATTCTATGCTGCTGTCAGAAATTTGAATTGATCAAGAAGATGTCATATTTATACACAACAGAATTCTATGCTGCCATCTGAAAGAATGACATTGCCCATTCATAAAGAATTGAAAATACTTGGAAAAAATAATATTAAATGAAGTAAGCCAGAGCTAATGGAGCATATGCTCTATGGCTTTCCTCATTTGAGATAATTAATACACATCTAGGATTCATCTAGGTATTCACAATACCTAGATGGTTATACAGGTTGAGACTAAACAAAATGAATTCTAGGTTATGGAAAGAAGTGATTTGTCTTTGTGATTGTGGTTCTTAATATACTATGCAAAGTTATTTTTTTCTTTGCTTCCACTTATGGTTAATATCATGTGATTACTGTATCTGACTTAGTTGTTGTGTATATAAAGTTATTAGTTTATTGAAATTGTGAGTTGAAAGGGTTGAACAAGATGGTTGGGAGAGGGAGGGGGAGGGAAACGAGGACAAAATCATGAGAAGGGATATCAAGGTTAAAGAAGTAATATGCACACTATCTCTCTATATAGTATACCAATAATAAAATACACTAAAAAACTATTTGAGAACCCAAGGCAATCATGAGTGAAAACAAAGATGGAAGTACAAATCTTTTCTTTAAACCCTTCTGCCACATTTCCAATTGAAAAAATATATATGTATATATATATGTATATATTCATAATATAACTGAGAGTTATCTTAGAATTAGAGTAAAAAACAAGATGCCCTATCTACCAGTTTATTGGGCCAGTAAGGAACTCAATATCTGTGAGCAGTAATTAATAACCATATGTGGCCTTTCCAGAGAACAAAACATTTACACCTTCAAAAATAGCTCAGTCAGTAGGAGAAATCACACCAATCAATCCTTTAAACCTTATGTTCATGCTCACTCCAGTAATTAACAAATTACCTGCCTTGTTTCAGCAGAGTAGAGCTCAGAATATGTTCTAGCAAAAATTTTCTGTGACATTAGTATCAGTGAATAAAAGATTCCCTTGCCTGTTTATAAAATATCATTCCTAGCAAAAGAACCTTGCATAATTGTGTAAATTAATGACGTGTTGTATGCAATTGGGTCAAAAGTACAGGTAACAGTGAACAAAATTTTGAAAGTTTGGCTTTCTTTTTAATTTTTTCCTGGTACTTTTTCTGCCATACCTTCACTTCTAGGTTTTTCTGATTAATTGGTCATAATAGCCTAATTAACTTTTCTACCCTTGTTGGCTTCAGGCTGGATGCTCTTATCTCAGCCTCCTGAGGGGCTATGAATATGAGCATAAAAAATTAATTTGACAAAACTTTCCAGAATAAATAGAAAACATGTCGACTCCACATTATGGGTTACACATTCTCTGCAGGCTATTACCTGTGTCCCGAGATAGCCCTTTCTGCTTCTTCAGCTCCTTTTCTTACTCAGAAAGCCCCCACGCGAATCCCTTTGAGCTTTCCACCTAGATGCATTTTAAAAGATATGGATCTCAAAGAATGATTTGATATTTACTAACATGAATAAGGACATTCCAGTTGCATCCATGAGAGTAACAGAAAATAAGAAAATTACTTTATGGACTAAAGATTGGCCTTCTATTTAAATCATATAAGAATCAACAGCATCATAATATGTAATAGAAAAAATATCCAAATGAATCTAATCAAGGAGGTATACCTCTGCATTCTAGCTTCTTGGGAGGTCAGAAAAGAACAGGTTTATTATGGTTTATGGACAAGGTGCTAAGAGCTAGTGAGATATTCCCCATTTCTACATGGATATAACAGGTTCACAGTGTTAGGTTAATTCATTGGACTCTATTATATATTTAACTAAAACAAAATCAGTTGGGGCACAGGTCAAGATGTAAAGAGCCTTTCTATCAAATGTAAGTCTCTGAGTTAAAACCTCAGTCCCATCCACAAAAAAAATACTAAATAAAACATTCATAATGAAAGCATGTGTAGGAGTTAGTATACTTGTGATCTAAAGTAGGCTGAAATACAATAACAGATCAATGAAAGCAATACTATAAAAATCATGTGGAGCTGAGTGCTTAGTCCTGAGATCTTAGCTAGACAGAAGGCTGAGATCTGAGGACTATGGTTCAAAGCCCAGGCAAAAAGTCCCTGAGATTCTTATCTTCAGTTAACCACCAGAAAACTAGATATGGTGCTAGCCTTGAGCAGAAAAACTCAGGGACATCTTCCAAGCTCTAAATTCAAGCCCCAGGATTGGGACCATGAAAATTGTATAGATGATAACATAGGCACATAACTCAAAAAAGGAAACAGATATATTTATAGGTCATTGTAGATTTTTAATTAATAACTGAATGGATAAAGGGTATAATATATATTTTGGGCTTATGTTTGGTATAATACATTGGTTAATTGGTATAATTGTTAAAACTCATATTCATTCTTAACTAAAAATATTTCATACAAAGATATGAACATAGATACATCAGGAAGAGATAGTATATACTAAAAAAGATTAATTTGCTGGGTGTGGTGGCTCACACCTGTAATCCTAGCTACTTGGGAGGCTGAGATCTAAGGATCAAGGTTCAAAACCAACCTGTGCACTAAAGGACCGGAGACTTTTTTCTTCAGTTAACCTCTAGAAAATGGGAAGTGGGGCTTGGCTCAAGGGTAGGGTTGTAGCCTTGAGCTGAAGAGCTCAGGCACTGCGCCCAGGCCGATTACAAGCCCCATGAACCACAAAAAGATTACCTCTTAAAAATATAGTTTTACAATCTTTAAGTAATTGTACAACAAACTTGCCATTCAACAAAGCCATTATGAACATGAAACATCTTGGCTGGTTTTTATGGTGACTATATGTTGAAGGAATTACACTAATAGAAATTTCCTGGTGTGTAATATGGGAGATCCCTTAATTACATGAAAAAAACATTTATGTCATAGTGATTATCTATTCAACTTTTTTTTTGCCAGTCCTGGGGAGGAAACATTTGGGCCTTGGCATTGTCCTTGGGCTTTCCCAAAGCTAGCAGTCTACCAGTTGAAACACACTGCCACTTTTGGCTTTTTCTGCATATGTGGTACCTAGGAAGTGAACCCAGGGCTTAATGCATGGTAGGTGAGCACTCTACCACTAGGCCATGCTCCTGGCCCCCAACATTAACTTCTGTATAGCTCTCTTCATGACTTCATTCCTCATACTGTAGATGACAGGGTTGAGTGTTGGGGGAATGACTGAGTAAAATATAGATAGTACAGTATCTAAGGCAGTTGAGTAGTCTGAAGTTGGTTTGAGATAGGCACAGATGCCTGTGGAGAGGAAAAATGAGACAACAAAGAGGTGTGGCAGGCATGTAGAAAAGGCCTTAGACCGGCCTTCAGCAGAGGGTATTCTTAGAACCGTGGAGAATATGTGCATGTAAGAGAGGCAAATGGAGATGAAACAGGCTAAGGCTGCCACAGCTATGAGAACATTCACTGCAATGACCGCAAGATAATCATTGGAGCAGGAGAGCTTCACTATTTGAGGAATATCACAGAAGAACTGGTGGATTACTTTGGCTCTACAGAATGTGATAGAAAATGTGGCAGTTGTGAACAGGGTTCCTGAGATGACTCCACTTACCCATACAGCTACCACAGCCCTCTTACATGTTCTGGGATCCATGATGAGCTCATAGTGCAGTGGGAAGCAAATGGCTGCATAGCGGTCATAGGACATCACTGTGAGAATGGCCATCTCAGCCCAGGCCAAAGACGTGAAGAAGAAAACCTGGAGCACGCACTGACCATAGGAAATGTAGCCATTGCCTGTGAGGGAGTTGTTAATGGACTGGGGGACTGTGACGGAGATGAAGGAGAGGTCCAGAAGGGAAAGTTGCTTCAGGAAGTAATACATGGGAGACTGGAGGTGCTGGTCCAGTGTGGTGATGGTGATAATGATGACGTTGCTTGTCAAGGCCATGAGATACATCACCAAGAACAGAAGGGCATGTAAGAGCTGCAGATAGCGATTTTCAGAAAACCCCATGAGGAGGAATTCACTTATTTTGGTTCCGTTTGTCGTACCCATTTAGAAGATACAATTTGTATTATCACCTGTAAAATGAAATCATATGTGAAATTCAGTCAAAGAAACTCATGTAAATTACCTAATCACTTTTATTTCTACAGCACCTGATAATCTGTAATTTTTGAAATCTAGTATATATTAGTACTACTACTATTCCTATTTATTTTTTTGGTCCTCAAGGTCTGAGCACTGTCTCTACATTAGTGTTAGAGTAGTAGTTTAACATGTGACCCACAGTTCTTCCAACTTTTTGGTGTTTACTTACAGGTAAGAGTCTCATGAATTTTTCTATCTGTACTTGCTTGGAAGTATGTTCTTCAACCTCAGGCTGTTGAATAGCTAGAATTACATGTTTTAGCCAGTTTCCTGGCTTTGAACATGGATTTTAAAAGACACAGAAATGTAAGGACCTCCAGGATAAGGAAACAAAAGCCATATAATGAGTGACTGTTGTCCTTAATGTACTATGTTATAGCTCATCTCTTTTGCCATCCCTTGGTTATCTCACATTGTTACAATTTTTCACCTTGTTATCTGATATGTTTTATATGTGCATGTCATGACAATGGGTATCAATGTTTGTGAAGTTATGCACCTTCTATCTGGTGAACCCATTAATCACAATAAAAAATTATTTAAAAAAAGTATAATCAATTTAAACTATGTTCACATAAAGATTTTCTTTATTACTTACCTGTGTCAGAGATTCTTTGAAGAGCTTAGAAGGTTCTTTAATTAGATAATCACATAAATGACAATATTTCTTAATTTAAAAACTTTCTCTTCATTGTTCATTATTGTAATAAATACATAGATATGTATGCATTAAATAATGGGTGGAAAACATGCTCATTTACAGTTAGCTGTGCTTTCTCTCATATTAAAATTAAAAAATCATGGTTTCTCAAACAAGTGTGAAAATTGTTACTCTTGTCAGAATTTCTGTAGTCGTTTCTCTTTACCTCATTTAAGATTTAGAAACTCACCACTTGACTTCTAGGTGTACACGTAGCTATTAAAGGTCATCACAACATCTGACATTTTTTTCTAGAATCACATAGACTTTAAAAACGTTTCCTGGAGAACAGAGTTGGTGAGGTTTTTATGTGCCAGTACAGATGACATCTTTCAAAACACTCATATACCAAATGAGAAGAATGAAGCATTTTCTCTATGTCTCAGGCACCTGGATTTGGGATTATTGAAATTTCTATAAAGAGACAGAGTGGGTTGGCAAATATAAGGTTTTGTTGCATGTTGTTTTGTGGTTGCAAGCTTTAAAGGACATATTAATTGTCTAGAGAATTGTGCAAATTCAGAGACACATGCTCTAATCTCAGAAGTTCTGATTCAGAAGGTGTCAGGTGAGAGGTGATTATGAAGCTGAATGCTTGCCAGGCTCTCTGCCTGCACTACTGGTCTCAATTCTGCACCTCGAGAAACACTTTGCTAGCTAAGTCATGCACTTGTGAAAGACTCACTGGAAATGTTAAATGAGTTCTAAAGTAACTGAGCCTCTATGGTCAGTCCTGCTAGAAACTTAGATGTCAGTGGTCACCTTTTTCTTTCCCTTTGAGGCCTGGGTATTGAATCTCAGATTTTGGTCAGCTATTTCAGTCATTCATTACAATATTGAGGGCAATGAATATGTTTTCTGGGAGTTCCTTAAAACCATCTAACAGTACTGCTTGAAAAACTCACAAGGTGATTCTGGATTGAGAGGATTAACATCGTGAAATAGCAGTCCTGCCAAGGGCTATGTACAAATTCAATGCAATATCTATTGATATCCCCAAATCATTCTTTAATGAAATAGAGGAAGCAACACAAATATTCATATGGAATAGCAACAAAAATCCTTAGCAGAAAGAACAGCACTGGAAACTGGGTGCCAGTGGCTCATGCCTGTAATCCTAGCTACTCAGAAGGCTGAGATCTGAGGATTGCGGTTCAAAGCCATCCTGAGCACTAGAGATTGTGAGACTCATCCCCAATTAACCACTGGAAAAGTGGAAGTGGCACTGTGGCTCAAGGGGTAGGGAGGTAGCCTTGAGCTGAAGAGGTCTGGGACAATGGCCCAGAGTTCAAGTTCCATGACTGACAGAAACAAACAGCATTGGAGGAATATCAGTACCAAACTTCAGACTCTATTACAGAGCTGTCATAATAAAAAGAGCTTGGCACTAGCACAAGAACAAGCCTGAGGACCAATGGAATAGAACTGAAGACCCAGAGATCAACCCATAGACTTAGGGCCACCAAATCTTTGATAAGGGAGGCAAAATACTGGCTGAAGAAAGACAGCATTTTCAAAAAATGGTATTGGCAGAATTGGTTAAACACCTGTGGAAAAAAACTAAACTTGGATCCTTATATGTCACCCTGCCCAAAAATTAATTTCAAATGGACCAAAGACCTTGAGGTAAAACCAGACACTGAGAATTTTACAGGAACAAATAGGAGAAACACTAGGGTACCTTGGCACAGGTGTGAACTTTTGTAATAAAGACCCAAAACACAACAAACTAAAGAAAGTTTGCACAACTGTGACTGCATTAAACTGCAGAGCTTCTGTATGGCGAGGACATAGCTAGCAAGTTAAATAGAAAGCCCAAGAGTAGGAGAAGATCTTCACCAGCCACACAATAGATAAGGGCCTCACACCTAAAAATACCTACAGCTCAAAAAATTGAATCTTTCCAAACAAATCTTCCAAGAAACAACCATCTCATTAAAAGGTGGGCTAAACACTTAGACTTCTCTGAAGAACAAATAAGAATGACCAGTAGACACATGAAGAAATGCTCTATATCTCTGGCCATAAAAGATATCCAAATCAAAACAGCTCTGAGATTCTACCTCACTCCAGTTAGAATGGTCAGGATCAAGAAATCTAACAACAACAGATGCTGGTGGTGATGTGGCCAGGAGGGATCTGTACTGCACTATTGGCGGGAGTGTAATCTTGTTCAGCCACTCTGGAAAGCAGTGTGGTGATTCCTCAGAAGGCTAAACAGTGAGCTCCCACATGACCCAGCAATCCCACCCCTGGGCATTCACCCAAATGTCCAGAAACAAGGACATACTAAAGCCACTAGCACAATGATGTTCATTGCAGCATTATTTACCACAGCTAAGATATGGAACCAATCCAGATGTCTCTTCTTCTTCAGCTTACTTTCTTACTCAGGAAATCCCCTAGCTAAGTCTTTGTAACCCCTCTATACATTACCCCAGCAACAAAAAATAAAATAAAATAAAGTAAATCCCCTTGCTAAACCTTGTGAAATTTCTACGTAATTATTCGTTTTGAATGATTACTAATATCAAGGAATGATCTAATATTTACTAAAGCAAATGAGGACATTCAAATTGCATCCATGAGAGTAACAATAGATGAGAAAGTTACTTAAATCATATGAGAATCAACAACATAATATCATTTAAGAAGAAAAATATCTAAATGAGCCACTCATGGAGGTGAGCTCCTGCATTTCTAGTTATTTGAGGGCTAAAGAACATGTTTGTCATGGTTCCAGGACTGCCTGGAGTCCATTTCAGTATGGATGCAAAGGCATTTTACTGTAACCTTGATTATGTAGGAGGTACAGGTAGGAGGATCACCATCTGAGGTTGACTCATTTACAATGGCAGACTCCATTATGAATTTAACTAACGCATAACAACTTGGGGCAAAGTTGTCTAGAGGTTTTCTAGCCAGTTTGAATCCCTAAGTTAAAACTTCAAAAAAATAATATCTAAATAACAATATTGAAGATAAAAACACAGATAGGAGTTAATATACTTGTTATCTAATTCAGTAGACTCAATAAAATAGATTGATTAAAAGTAATATTTCAAAGTTTGTGAGGATCTGGGTTGTCTAGCTAGTCAGGAGGCTGAGATCTGAAGATCCCAAATCAAAGTCATCTTGAGCAAGAAAGTCCATGAGACTTATCTCCAATCAACCACCAAAAACCTGGAAGTGGCACTGTGGCTCAATGTGTTGGAACACTAGCAAAAAAGCTCAAGGAGAGCTCGTAGGCTCTGAATGGGTTCAAGCCCCTGACCTGGCACAATAAAAATGGTGTAGAAAGGTATCATTGGTATACATTGGTATACACTGGTATCATTGAAAAAGGAAACTGATAGGTTTATGTTATTGTAGTAGGGTTAAAATTGAATGCATAAAAGATATATAGGCATGTGTGCATGTCTGGTATACTAGGCTGGTGCCACAATTGTTAAAACTCGTATTAGTTCTTTTGTACAACTACCTTTAACACACAGATGAACATATATGTATTTAGAAGAGGTAGTATGCACTACAAAAATATTGCTTTATTAAAATATATTTTTATTTTCATTAAGTAATTGTACAAAGAAATTGCCTTTAAACAAAGCATATGAGCGTCCTTCTTGGACATCTACGAGGTGAGTAACATGGCAACAGAGCCCACGAGTAACACAGACTCCGGAGACCAGACTCTTGGTGCAGATCTATCTTTATTTTACAAAATGTGCTCGCTAAATACAGATGGAGCTTAGCAGCCATGCTAAGTGTGTCCTGAGACACGCCCCCCTTGCTCCAGGCAGGTGGGGCCAGGTGCCCTGTGGCTCCTGACTGCTTGCGTCACTGACTGTGTACCTGCCAAAGTGCATATGGCAAAGAGCAGGGTATCCAGAGCTACCCCACAGGTCCCCCTTTTTCTTTTTTGTGGACATTCATCACGGAATGGAGGATGGGGCCTAAATGGTGCACAAAGACATTGGCTAGACTCAACCTAATTCGCTAAGGAAAACATGGGTCCTGTTGCTGTGGAAATGGGCTTGGTGGGCCAAAGAGGACTAGGGTTAGCTGGGTTTCAGAAACAGGATTGGGATAAATGGGAATCACAGGCCCCATGTCCTCCCCAGCATGCTCTGAGGGAAGATAATTGTTCATAATCATATCACGGTCCCCTGCTTGGGAGTCAGGTTTATTATTCCAGTCCTCAACAGTTCCTGTTTCTTCTGGTTCCCATGCCAGGGTAGGCATAGGATGAGGTAGCTTTGAGGAGAGTCTGTGGCATCCATATCTGGCAGAGCAGCCCAGGGCGATTTTTTCTGGATAGTTGATGTCCCGGGCCATAGTGTCGAGGTCACAAAGGTGGAGGAAGGACTCAGGTAAGTTGGCTGTAGCTTGTGGCGGTGTCTCTAGAGGCCATTTTGTGGTGGCAGAAACTTGTAGATTGCCTATTCCTGAAACTCGAGAGTTAAAAGTTATGCTAAGAAGGTGGATCATGTGCTCTCTGGGGGCATATCCCAGAAGTGGCCTTATTTTATGTCACAAATCATAGCCATATCCTCTGATGGGGCGGCAGACACCATCTCAGCCAGGTGCGGTCCCAAGACCAGGAGATGCAAGGGTTTCCATTTGTGATGTGTTCCATATCTCCCCCTTATTCATTTCATTAGCAGGTGCTTGCCTTACTCGAGAGTGTGCCCTCTTAGGTTGATCCCCTCTGAGGTTCTTCCTCATCACTGACTATGACCCTAGCTCTTCAGGCAATTCACCTGCAGGGTTGCCAGACCCAAATGGAGATTTTAAGTAGGGGAGATGGCCAACGTCCACAAAGGAAACCCTTCTGTTCTCTGGTCTGCACTTATATATCCGGGCTAGGGCTGGGGCCAACCTCATAGGGGTCCCACTCAGCATCTCATAGCACAGCATATTATTGTTGGACCACCATTAACTGAACAGTTTTAACCTGATCTCTAAGAAACTGTTCTCTAAGAACCTTATGAGAAACACAGGGACTGAATGTGAATAATAGGCCCAGTATTTGGTTTTGGGCCTGTAGAACCAGGGCTTTAAAAATCCCTCCCTACCCCCAGGTATTCTTATGGGCTTCTGATCCAGGGCTGTCCTCAAGGTGGGCTTCAGGGTACACCTCCATCAGGCTCATCTTCTTCAGTTCTTGTTGCACCAGTTCCATTTCCCTGGGCTGTATAGGGACATATATATCTGCCGGGAATCCAGATAGGCTTCTCTCCTCCATCTTGGAAAACACAAACAAACCCTCACCCCATTGTTAACAGAGGGGCTGGCTCCTGCCAGGTGTTAGTGATCAGGTCCTTCCATTGGACAAGGGGCAGGGGTTTGGGCAAGGTAGCATGGTGCTCCAATGCTTACAAGTAGGGGGAAATCCTTTAGAATCAAACATTTTAAAGTTCAATGTACATAAAGTATCAAAAAATTTATCTTGAGGCCTAATGCCTTAGGTACCTGTATCTCCCCATTTTTATTTGCTTTTTAAGAACCCAATGGCCAAGAGTAGGCTAGCTAAAGTCCCAGGAGTGGAGTCTGGTCGAAGATCCATCTCTTGTAACTTCTTCAAGCTGACTCAGGGGAGTTGTCTCTATACTTGACTCGGGACCCTAAAAGCTTAGCTTATTTTACAGACTGATAGGCACAAAGCCTCAGGTTCAAAGCTTCTTTCCTGAATGTGTGGCTGGTATTAGCCCAAAATCTGCTCAGTTAGGGCTTAGAGCAAAATTTGGATTGTAAACTACAATACTTACAAGTTCTTGCCTAGTAACACAGGCATTCGTAAGGCAGGATTACAAATGTTTCTGTAAGCATAATCTTACCTGGAACTTGGTAAGGGCCAAATCTACATGTGACTAAGGACCTGCTATTCTTTTCTCTGGGCCCTCAGGAAACTGTTACAAAAAAGCTTACAAGGGAGAATTGAAATAGCAATTAAACAATCATTTTGTTAGCCCCAATTTTCCTTTTCACTCTTTTTAAATCACTTTTTTCCCAATTTAATACATTTTAGGGGGCAAGTTTAAGAAATACTAATCACATCACCCACTTTACCATCAGATTAGTAACAATTCATAGGAGAGGATTACTGAGGGAAGGGCTCCCCATCCCAGGGGATTCCTGAGGAGGACAAGGCGCATGAAGGAAGCATGGGCGATGCTTACTGAGGGAAGGGCTCCCCACCCAAGGAGATTCCTGAGGAGGTCCAGGGGCATCACCTCCATGGAAGACCCGGCAGGATGTAGGGGAGGCCTGCTTTCATTTTTGAGTTTGAGAGCAATCCGAGATGGATAAATTTTTTGGCCCACACCTTTATCTACAGGGTCAGCGAAAGAGTTTTCCATGGGGGCTCCTGTCTTGGTGACCATGGGCAACTCAGAATGGCGACCTGATGGGGAAGTCCCATGTAGACTCATCAGATATCCTGCCTGCAATCCCCACAGGCAGAGAGACAGAACAGTTTCATAAAATTGCTCAAGCTATCTATCAGGAAAGTAAAGGTGCCTGCTCTCCAAGATTCCTTTCCACATAATTGCTTGAAGAGTTCCACTACCTGCTAGTTGTGCCCTGCATTTGGGCGCAAGTTTTGGGTGTCCTTATCAGACGCCCAATGGCAGCAGAGCCCATGAGTAACACAGACTCCAGAGACCAGACTCTTGGTGCAGATCTATCTTTATTTTACAAAATGTGTTTGCTAAATACAGATTGAGCTGTGGAGCTGTTGCAGCCACATCATCAAATACGGCTGACCATCACCAATTGTGTCTTGAGACACGCCCCACTTGCTCCAGGCAGGTGGGGCCAGGCGTCTTCTGGCTCTTGACTGCTTGCATCCCTGAGTGTGTACATGCTGAAGCGAATATGGCAAACAGCAGGGTTCCAAGAGCTACTCCACAAAAGCAGTTTATGAATACAATGTTTCTCAACTGCTTTGCATTAACATTACCTACAGGTTGAGGGAGTTCCACTAACAGGGTTTCCTTGCACATAACATTGGAGAGCCATTAATGGCACCACAAAAACTTTTTTTTCTCAATGAATTTCCTACCCAACACTAACTTCTGTACACCTTTCTTGAGAGCCTCATTCCTCAGACTGTAGATAACAGGGTTGAGTGTTGGGGGAATGACTGTGTAAAAGATAGACAGCAGAAGATCTAAGACAGTTGAAGAGTCAGAAGTTGGTTTGAGATATGCACAGATGCCAGTGGAGAGGAAAAATGAGACAACTAAAAGGTGGGGCAGGCAGGTAGAGAAGACCTTAGACCGGCCTTGAGCAGAGGGTATTCTTAGAACTGTGCAGAATATGTGGACATAGGAGACAGCGATTGAGATGAAACAGATTAAGGAAGCTATAGCTATAAACATGACCACTCCAATGACTGCAAGGTAATCATTGGAGCAGGAGAGCTTGATCAACTGGGGGATATCACAGAAGAACTGGTGGATGAATTTGGTTCTACAAAATGTGATGGAAAATGTGGCAATTGTGTACAGGGTTCCTGAGATGCCTCCACTTACCCATACAGCTACCACAGCCCTCTTACATTTTCTAGGATCCATGATGAGCTCATAGTGCAATGGCAAGCAAATGGCTGCATAGCGGTCATAGGACATCACCATGAGAATGGCCACCTCAGCCCAGCCCAAAGACGTGAAGAAGAAAACCTGGAGCATGCACTGACCATAGGAAATGTAGCCATTGCCTGTGAGGGAGTTGTTAATGGACTGGGGGACTGTGACAGAAACAAAAGAGATGTCCAGAAGGGAAAGTTGCTTCAGGAAGTAATACATGGGGGACTGGAGGTGCTGGTCCAGTGTAGTGATCGTGATAATGATGAAGTTACCTCCTAAAGCCATTAGATACATCACTAAGAACAGGAAAGCATGCAAGATCTGTAGTTCCCGATGGTCAGAAAACCCCATGAGGAGGAATCCAGTCACTGTGGTCCCATTTGTGTTCATCACTTTGAAAATATAAAGTGTGGCGGCAAGCAGCTGGAACATTACAAAAGAAAGGGAATGCATTAGAGATGTAATGAAATAAATTATAGGGTTTGTGAGCATGGCCTTGTGTTACAGCGCTTGCTTAGCATGCTCGAAGCCCTCGGTTTGATTTTTGGTATCAAATACACAGAGAAAGCCGGAAGTGGTGCTGTGGCTCAAGTGACAGATCCCTAGTGTTGAGAAAGCCCAAGGACAGTGTCCAGGCCCTGACTGCAAATCCCACACTGGAAAAATAAATAAATAAGTTGTATATTATCATGATTGTTTATTACAATGATTAATGTTGTAAGTACTTATTTTTTACTAGCTTGTTATTTGATATTGATAATCGAAATGTGAAAAACACTCTTTTTATCTATGTGGAGTTTTCAATTTATAGTAGTAAACAAGCAATAACTTCTTTGAGTGATGCACCTAGTTCTGTTTCAATGTTAATTTTAATGGCTCTTGATTTTCCCTTCAGGTGAAACAACCAAATTGATTTTCATCGTGTACTACAAAGAACCTTCATAAAACAGAGAGTTCTTTCTTTAAATTGCTTTTTATTTTTATATTGAACTTTTATCTTAGTTTCTCTATGATATATAGTCTATAGATGTAGATAGTTCAATATGACATACAAAGTCTCAGCTTAATTTTAATTTTTTCTTAAATTTTTGTGCTAGTGATTGCATTTAGAGATTCCATTCTTGAATATTTGTTTGTTAAACTTGACATTTGATATATGATTCAAAAGATCAGATTTAATAAAATCTTTTTAAAAAATGTCAACCAAAAATATTCAAATACCCACTAAACATTTTTGGGAAGTGGCTAGTGGTAGAAAGCAGTAGATATCTCAAAGGGAAACCTAGTTTCTTGCGCAGGATTTTGGAATTTTATATATTTTAATTTTATTTTATTGTCAAGATGATGTACAGAAGGGTGATGTCCAGTGCAGAATCATTCTGCTTCTTCTTCGTCTTTGCTCTTTTAAAGAATGAACTTGTTATAACAGTGGGTCTTGAACCCAGATTCATATAGTTTCTAAGCAAGGGCCTGATTACTGAGATAAGCTCAGAGCACTTTCTTTTCCAGTTTGCTTTGGCAAGCGAATCTTCCTTAGTTTGTCCAGGCTGGACCACAGTGGTAGTCCTGCTGTTTCTGCCACCCAACTCAGTAGATCAATAGATAAGGCTCATTGTAACATGTTCTAAGTTCTACTTTGTTCTTATCTTTACTTCAACTTCGTTAGATGACAAACAGAATTATTGTCCATATTTAATTTTTATATTTTAGTTATTATTTGAAGCTGCCAAACTTACTCAAGCAGTATCAGTAAAGAAGTATCACAATATAAATTTCATTCATTCCACACTGTATTTTTTTAAATCTGGTTGCTACCAGATAAATTCAGTGTTTGAATATCTGGGTGCTGGTGGCTCACACCAGTAATTCTAGTTATTCAGAAGGATGGAATCTGAGACTTGTGGTTCAAAGACAGCCTGGGAAGGAAAGTCTAAGAGACTTTAATTTTCAGTTAGGTACCAAAAAGCTGAAAGTGGAGGAGTGGCTCCAGTGGTAGGGTGCTAACCTTGAGCACAAAAGCTTAAAGCTCAAGGACAGTGCCCAGACTCTTGAGTTCAAGCCCCAAGATAGCCTCCTTCCCTAAATTCAATATTTGAATCTGTATTTTAGTAGGTTAAAATTATATGCCAGAATTTTATTTGTGGGTCCTGGTTCTTGAATTCTGGGCTTGGACTAGGTTCCTGAGCTCTTCAGGTGAAGGCTACCTCGCTATCTCTGGGCCTGGGCATTGTCCCTAAGTTCTTCAGCTCAAGGCCACTGCCATACCCCCTGAGCTTCAGCCCCATTTCCTGTTTTCTAGAGGATAACTAGAGATAAGAGTTTCAAGTTCTTTAGTGGCTGGGTTGGCTTTGAACAGTGATCCTCAGATCTCAGCCTCCCAAGTACCTAGGATTACAGCTCTGAGCCACGGCTCCTAGCTCAGAATTCTTTTATAAAAGAATTGAGACATTAACTCTAGGTCTTGGCCTTTGCTTATTTACTGCTTACTTATATCTAAAATTTATCAATACTAATCAAAAGCATAAAACAAATCAGAAGGATAGACATAATTACATCCCATCATTTCCATCTCAAGTTTTGTCCCTCAACTAACATCAGACATACTAAGAAGTTTTTTTTATAGATTTTCTACATATATAAATGCATAATTATAAGCTTTTTTTCAATATACAGTTTTTTCCATTAATTTAAATACTTAGGTGAAAGCTAGGAATAGTGGCTCATCACTGTAATCCTAGCTACCCAGGAGGCTGAGAGTTCTGAGGATTGTGGTTCAAAGCCAGTCTGGGCACTAAAGACCCTGAGATATTTCTCTCCAATTAATCTCCAGAAAACTGGCACTGTGGATTAAGGGGTAGGGAGGTAGCCTTGAGCTGAAGAGCTCACGTACCATTCCCAGGCTAAGGGGTAGGGCAATAGCCTTGAGCTGAAGAGGTCAGGGACAATGCTCAGGCCCAGAGTTCAAACCCAATACCGACAAAATTTAAATACCTATGTGAACAAAATATATAGACTTTATTAATTGGCTCATTAGAAGAAGGAAGCTTGTTTCCTTGTGTAAATTTGTGGTTTTATTTTCCAAATACAATATGAAGCATAGTAGGATTTCATAAAACTTTTCTGTCTTACCACAAAAATTTGAAGATTCACTGGAAGCTTCTTTAGTCTGTCAGTAGACATCCAAGATGGTCATGAATTTCTGACATTTCACCTTTCTGATCCAACATATTTTTAAAAACCATGTTATTTTTTTCTCTAGAGGAAAAGGTTGTTGAGGTTTTGTATTTTTTGTGGAGTAGAATGGAACATTGGCCTAAGTGCAAAAATATTCTGAGGTGACTGAGATCTGCATACAAGTGAGGAATAGTTTGGTAGGCTGTACGTTTATAAATTTTTTCCTACCTCAGTGGCTTTTGGCATGCACACAATATGTAAATTGCCTGGAGAGCTTGTTAAAAATCAGGGATCAGATATTCCATATTCAGAAATTCTGATGTAAAAGGTCTCTGGAGACACCCAGGAAGTTGAATGTCTGCCAGAAAGCTAGATGGTGCAGCAAATGATCTGAGCACCGCGTATGGAGAACACTTTGTGAACTCATGTATTTCTGAAAGATAAATAGACTTATTTTCCCCTACATGAATGAATGAATGAATCTGTAATTTCAGGCCTGTTGTAAAACCAGAAATTAATCTTTATGTCTATCTGTAAAACTGGTTTTATATGTTGAATCTCAGATTTGGAGAGGTTAAGTCAGTCTTTCATGATGATGACTATGGAGAGTAAAAATACAATTCTAAATGGTACATAGTATGAGCATGATATGTGATACAGTGATTTAAAAAATAAGGAAGAAAAAGCCAGAAATGGTGCTGCGACTCAGGTGGTAGAGAGCTGGCCTTGGGAAAGCTTAAGGACAATACCCAGGCCCTGGTTTCAAGCCTCAGGGCTGGCAAAAGGAAAGAAAAAAGTATTTATAAGCATTTGAGCCTGATCAAAAGCCAGAGAAGAAAAAGCCAAGAATTATCAGAGGGAGGCTGGATTCTGATTATCTGAGGAGGGGCAGTTATTGAAAATGAAGGAAAGCAGAAAAGGAAGACTGGAGATAAACTGTCTGAGAATATAGGAGTCCTGGAGAACTGGAGATTTGGGATGAACTATAGATGTTGGAAATACCTAAGGCAGTGACATTTGGGAAAGACACATAGGTATTCACCCTTGTAGATCTATTCCTGGGTGTGACAAGAGAACTGCTACTACATTAAGGGGTTGGGGCTTCAGTGTCCATGTTGCGCTCCCTTGTGGAGGCCATTCACTGTTACAGGGGCAGCTTTCTCTTTGTCTGGAGTTTGTAAATGATCTGGTTTCCTTCATTCCCCGCGTACAGCTGCTTATCCCTGGGGTTATAGTGGATCATGGAGTGACTCCTTGGCCGCCTGGGGAAAATCAAGTTTGGTAGATCCTCCTCCCTGATAGTCCCCAGTGGATCATAGGTGCACATGATGCGATGAGGGGCCTGGCCACCAGAACTATAGACCACATAAAGAACCCCACACAAGAGGAATGAGGCTTCTATATGTGGTACTGAGGAAACAAACCATGGGCTTCGTGCACGCTTGGCAAGCATTCTACCACTAAGCCATACTACTAGCCCTCTTTCAACTTTTTAAATCCTCCAGCTAAAGTATTATTTCTTATCAACATTTATTTTCTTGTTTATCTGACCATTTTCCAAGCTAGGTAGTGATAGTAATAGGAGTAAATACACAAAAATTTTGAATGTTACTTTCTAGTTACATAGGGTCTGCACATTATTTCCTTTTCCAACTTTGTGAGGTGTACACAAGTCTTTATAATAGCTGTGATAAAGGAACAGTTAAGTGAGTTATTCAAAGTAGCATAACTGGAAAATTAAAGAGCTAGAAAGTACCACAAATCTTTTGGTCTTTTCATCTCTCAAGGAAACATCGAATATGTATATTTGTTCACCCCACCCTTTATAATCAATGTGTTCAGTAGTTCCGCTTTAAAATTTCATTGTCAAGTTTACACATCTGCAAAATGCCTTCTTATAGGTCTTTAAAAAGCTATTTCCTTCAGAAACCTAGCCTAAGGGTGAACACCCCACCTCAAGCTTCATCTTGTGTTCCTGTCATCTGTTCCCTGTTCCTCTCTTTTTTGATTAAAGACAATAAAAGTGACATGGAGCAAAAAAAAAAATAAGGAAGAAAATACTCAGTATTAGCACCTGGAAAGATCACAGGGTCACCCCATACATTGAAAAGGACTAAAAGATTTGCAACAACTTTCTAAGTTACTGGAAATTAACATGAGTCCATGCTATTCTCTCAGTGATTTCTAAGTCTTCCTTTTTAGAGGTATTGCTTTTTTGTACAGGATCTTATCTGCAAATAGTAATAGCCTGATTTCTTTCTTCCCTGCTTGTAGCCCAGTTTTTCTTTCTCTTATCTCATTGATCTAGCTCAGAATTCAAACACTTAATACGAATATTCAATAAGGATGCTGATGGGTGGCCGGGAGCATAGCCTAGTGGTAGAGTGCTCGCCTAGCATTCATGAAGACCTGGGTTCGATTCCTCAGTACCACATGTACAGAGAAAGTCAAAAGTGGTGCTGTGGCTCAAGTGGCAGAGCACTGGCCTTGAGAAAAATGTGTCAAAGGACAATGGCCAAGCCCTAAGTTCAAGTTCCAGGACTGGCAAAACAAACAAATAAAAAAAACTAATGCAGAAGTGGACATGTTTGTCTCCTTTCTGACTTCAGAGGTAATGATCTCAGTTTTTGCCTCCATTTCGCAGAAGGGTAGGCTGAGAATATGAAACCCAGATTAGCCAAATGTGCATTCTTTCTCTCTTAGTTTCTAAACAGATTTTTTTTTCCTGAAGGGAAATTACATTTTGTCAAAGGCTCTGTCTGCATCTAACGAGATGATTATATGATTTTTTGTGCTGTTTATGTGTTATGTTACATTTTTGAGTTGGTATATTTCAAACTATTCTTACATAAGTGGGATGAAAAAACTTAGTGAATTGTGTATGATATTTTATTATTCTGTTTTTTAATTAGCATATTTTTATTTTTGATAATATGGGGGGTAGTTACCTATGGTAAAACTTTGAAAAAGTTTGTAATGTACTTGGATCTACTTCAGCTTATAGTGTGGAGCTCTTAGTCTTACCTGGAAGCAAATCCAAGAATCCAGGACAATGTGCCCCTTAAGACTTTCCTAACATGCCCAGGCAAATGGTGAACCAATACAACAACATTACTCACAAGACAATATGTTGGGGGTAGAGTTGGGAGGGAGAGAAAGTGGGAGAAAAATATGGGAGAGGTAACAATGTTCAACAAGAAATGTACTCACCACCTTATGTATGTAACTGTAACCCCTGTGTGTATCACTTTGGCAATAAAATAAAATTAAAAAATTCAATAGGGAAGAGATCAGAGAATTGGAATGATTTCAAATACCTCATAACCGTAAGTCCTACCTGGCAGAACACATGTTATGTTCACCTTCCTGGAGCCATATGCTCTGTGCTATTTCCACAAAGCCATCTAAGGCATAGGATTGATGCCATAGTATGGGGTTGGGGCCATTCACTTCACTGCACAAGCTCCCCACTGCCTAAACTTTTCAGTAGGTTTGTATCAGATCTCTCCCTCTTCTCTTATGGTCCTCACCAATCCCAGCACTATGACAATGTGTCCATATGCTCTTTGATCTACTGTTTTGTCCTCATTGTAACTCAATATAATTCCCCAGTGTGATTCAATAGGAAGCAGCATGATACCTTTCAAGACAGTGCCTTACGTTATACCTCTTTGAGATAGTAGAAGCCATCAGCTATGTATCTCCTGCTTGTCTTGCAGGACAAGTCGTTGTCTCACTTAATCCCCCAAATTTGAGTTCAAGGCATATGGGCTATATATGTTTATTTTGTCAAAGATTGATGGTCTGTTCACAAGGAATTCCAGGATGAATGCCTATTTTTTATGCTTGCATCTCCTTCTTGGTCAAGGATTCACAATTATTTTTCAGCCTGCCTTTCACTGTTTCTTGTGGCTTTACAGATCTTGTCATCTCTTTTCAAAAAATATGCCAACATCCATCCTCTCTTTTCCTCTCTGAAACACATTGTATCCTGTATGTGCTCATATACATGTTGTATTTTAGTTCTAGTATCCACATAGGAGGGAGAATAATCCACCTTTGTTTTTCTGAACCTGGCTTATTTGGCTAGCCCAGGCAAAAAGTTCTCAAGACCTCATCTCAATCAATAAATAGGTGAGCATAGCTGTGTATGCCTGTCCTTCCACCTTCAGGGATGTGTAAATAGAAAGATCATGGTCTAGGCAAACTCAATTTTCCTTATAGAGTGGGCATAAAAATAAAAGACATAAAAATAATTGAGATTGAGAGATGCAGAAATGATAAGTCCCCCCATCCAAGAAAAGCTCAGGGCTAGATCGATGGATTCGCAGCCAAATTCTACAGGCTTTCAAAGGAAAACTCACCCCAATACTCTTCAAACATTTCAATTAAATTGAAAGGAAAAGGTCACTACCAAACTCATTCTACGAAGCTAGCATAACTCAGCTCAAAACTAGATAGAATTTTATTTTCAATAAAATTCTGGCCAACTGAATTCAACAAGTAACAACAACAAAAAATCAGACAGTATGATCAAACGGGATTCATTCCAGTTTCAAAGGTGGTTTAATACATACAATTTAGTTAATGTAACTTAATACATCAACAAAAGCAAGGAAAAGAACCACATGATCATTTCAATAGATTCAAAAAATCAGTTGAAAATATTCAATACCCCTTTACAATAAAGCTCCGAAGAAGCTAGGAATCCATGGAACATTCCTCAATATAATAAGGGCTGTATATGACAAATCTACAGCCACCATTATACTTAATGCTGAAAAGTTACAACCATTTCTTTCAAAACAGAAATGAGACAAGGATGTCCATTCTCTCTATTCTTCTTCAAATACTAGTGGAATTCTGAGCAACATCAGTAAAACAAGAGATACACATAAGGTGAACAAAAGCAACTCCTCTTATAATAACCTCAAAAATACCTAGGAATTAATTTAATCAAAGAGGTGAAGGACCTCTAAGATGAAACTTAAAAACCTGAAAAGGGAATTAAAACAGATTTAAGGAAATGGAAAAATCTTCCATGGTCCTGGACTGAAAGGATGGATTAACATTGTGAAAATGGCAACACTGCCCAAAGGTATCTACAAATTAAATGCAATACCCACAAAAATCCCAACAATATTCTTCAATCACATAGAGAAAGAAATCCAAAAATTCATATGGAATAATAGAAGACCCTAAATTACAAAAGCAGTCCTTAGCAGGAAGAACAGTGCTGGATGAAGATCAATATAAAATTTCAAAGCTATGACAACAAACCCTTAGCCTAATTTTAATTATTTTCTAAAATCTAAGTGCCAGTGATTGTATATAGAGATTCCCTTCTTGAATACTTGTTTGTTAAACATCATTTGAAATATGATGTAAATATCAATTTTAATAAATTCTTTAATAAAAAACTTCAAAACTGCAGCAATTAAAAAAACAGAATGGCATTAGCAAAAGAATAAGCCTAAGGACCAATGGAAGACTCAGAAATTAACCCAAAGACCTATAGCCACTTAATATTTGATAAGAGATCCAAAAACACAGGATGGAAGACAGACCACCTTTTCAACAGATAGTGATGGCTGAATCCTTAGATATCACCTTGTTTCAGATCAATTTCAAATGACTCAAAGAGCTCAGTGTAAGTTCAGGAACCTTGAAAATATTACAGGAAGGGATAAGGAAAACGCTAAAGACCCTTGACACCTGCTGAAACTTCCTAAGATTCAGAATGTCAACAAATCAATGTGAAGCTGGATAATTGGGATTGCATCAAACTTAAGACTTTCTACAGGATAAAGGTTATAGATAGCAAGATAAATAGAAAGCCCATAGCATGGGAGACATTTTCTAGCTATGCATCAAACAAGGGCCTCAAAACAGAGTTCGGGAATGAGGCCTTGGGGCCAAAAGTGAATACTACTGCACTGTTGGTGGGCTTGTGAACTTGTTTAATGACTCTAGAAAGAAGTATGGGGGTTCCTCAAAAAACTACGCATAGAGATTCCCCATGACCCAGCAATGTCACTTCTGGGCATTTATCCAATTGAACACAAAGCAGGCCATACCAAAGCCTCCAGCACATCCATGTTCATTGCAGTATTATTTACAACAGCTGGGATATGGAATCAACCCAGATGCCCCTCAGCAGATAAATGGATCAAAAAACTGTGGTATGCAGACTCAATGGAATTCTATGCTTCCATTGGAAAGCACAGAATTTGTAAGGAAATGGAAAATCTTGGAAAAATTATTTTGCATGAAGTAAGCAAGACCCAAAGGATCATATGTTTCATGGTTTCCCTCACTTGTAATAATTAGAATGTGCCCCTAATCCTCCAGGTAAACCCAACTGATAGTAAAAGACAAAAATATTATACTTAGACATGATAAATTAAACAGGACTGAACATTTACAGTAAGATAAAGGAGGATGCTTTCAGGAGCGGATCAGTAAGACTCAAAGACTATGTGTATATGATTATACAAAACAATGTTTATTGAAATGAGTGCCAAGAAATGAATAAAAGAGGTTATTTTATTTTATTATTGTAGTCTCCACTCCCTAATTTTCTTCTTTTGTGGTTGTTTTTGATTTCTGTGCCTTTTGTCTTGTATGTAAATTTGTCTGATTTGGGGAGGGCTAAGGGAAGCATAGAAATGGAGGGAGGAAGGGTAAACAGCAGCTTTACTTAATCTGTTGAACATGAACTGCACAACATGTGGGTGTGGGGAGGTGGAAGAGCAAAAAACAAAGGAAACAAGGAAAGAAGTTATATGTTCAAAAAGTAATAAACTCAATACCTGGTAACTGTAACTCCTTGTACATGACCATTACAGTAAAACAATAAAAACGTGGAAAAACTGTTCAGTTATTCAATGTGGGGCACAATAATTGTTATAAAGACTTTTATAAAAATTTATAATTTTATGCTATGCTAAATAATATATGGAACAAATAAATATTTGAACATATTAGGAATGTTAAAGTCTTGAAGCTATAAAAATATACTCGATACTTTCTAATGATATATATTCCTTAACCAGTACAAGTATTTATGTTTCAGGCACCTGATATGACATCAACCATTGAAAGTCTCTTTTGGAATAGTTCATGAAACAATAAAATCATATGAGTTGTAGAGTGACATGGTCATACCTCTGCTGACATATACATAAGTTGTTCCATATTTTTTAAACAATGTGGTCAAGCTGAAGAGACAATTGAACCATTTGATAAATTAGCCTGATATATTTGTTGCAAATCAGAAGAGGTAAGCTTTAAGTTTTACATGAATTGGAAGAATAATACAATGAAATAACTACTGAATGCCACATTGTTAAAAGCTTAAATTATTTTCTTCTTTTAAAAAACATTATTTTCTTATAAGCGATATGGTATCTTATAGATTCAAGAGAAATACAATAGTTATATTTTGCTAATGAACTTGGTAATGCATATATATTTATACTAGTATGTAAAAGCGATATGTACAGGTCATACATTTTAAAATGAACATTTGAAATGAGAGTATTTTTGTAAATATTGTAAGTTTGAATTGTTGATAAATATTATCACTCTATTTTCTTGTTATTGTATTTTTGCCAGTTCTGGGGCTTGAACTCAAGACCTGGGCACTGTCACTGTGTCTTGTTATTGTGATTTTACACACTCACAGGTTTTTATAATATACCATTGTTATACCTGTGTGCATGTGTGGACAGTTGATTGTATATAGATGTGTTGGGAAGATTAGAAACTATTGGACTTATATGGTGAAGTCACAGCTGTTAACTCTTTATTTTAAGAGAACAAAATGATTTCAGTGACTCAAGTAAAGAAATGTAGTGGAGTTTATATAGTGAAAAAATGTATATGTTACATTAGTAATCTAAGGAAAAATATTGCTGCTTTCTATTATCATTAAACAATGAAGAAATTACAGTAACTAAAGGAGCACGTGTGTATACAATTGTAAACACACTAACAACATAGGTGATATGCTTTTCTCCCAATGAAATAGCCACCCAATAGTAACTTCCCTACAGCTTTCTTTAGCAACTCATTCTTCAGGCTGTAGATGACTGGGTTGAGTGTGGGAGGAATTACTGTGTAAAAGATGGACAGCATTAGATCCAAAGCAGTTGGAGAGTCTGAAGTTGGTTTGAGATAGGCACAGAAGCCTGTGGAGAGGAAAAATGAGACAACAAAGAGGTGTGGCAGGCATGTAGAAAAGACCTTAGACCGGCCTTCAGCAGAGGGTATTCTTAGAACCGTGGAGAATATGTGGATGTAGGAGAGGGCAATGGAGATGAAACAGGCAAAGGCCGCGAGAGACATGAATGCAGCCACTCCAATGACCGCAAGATAATCATTGGAGCAGGAAAGCTTCACTATTTGAGGGACTTCACAGAAGAACTGGTGGATTACTTTGGCTTTACAGAATGTGATAGAAAATGTGGCAGCTGTGTACAGGGTTCCTGAGATGCCTCCACTTACCCATACAGCTACCACAGCCCTCTTACAGCTTCTGGGATCCATGATGAGCTCATAGTGCAGTGGGAAGCAAATGGCTGCATAGCGGTCATAGGACATCACCGTGAGAATGGCCACCTCAGCCCAGGCCAAAGACGTGAAGAAGAAAACCTGGAGCATGCACTGACCATAGGAAATGTAGCCATTGCCTGTGAGGGAGTTGCCAATGGACTGGGGGACTGTGACGGAGATGAAGGAGAGGTCCAGAAGGGAAAGTTGCTTCAGGAAGTAATACATGGGAGACTGGAGGTGCTGGTCCAGTGTGGTGATGATGATAATGATGACGTTGCTTGTCAAGCCAAGAGGTACATCACCAAGAACAGGAGGGCATGTAAGAGCTGCAGATGGCCTTCTTCAGCAAACCCCATAAGGAGGAATCCACTTATTTTGGTTCCGTTTGTCCTAACCATTTGGAAAATACAATTTGTATTAGCACCTGTAAAATGAAATCATATGTGAAATTCAATTAAAGAAACTCATGTAAGTTACTTATTTGTTAATCACTTTTATTTCTACAGCACCTGATAATCTGTAATTTTTGAAATCTAGTATACATTACTACTACTATTATTCCTATTAATTTAGTTTTTTGGTCCTCAAGATTGAGCACTGTCTCTACATTAGTGTTAGATTACTAGTTTAACATGTGGCCCACAGTTCTTCCAACTTTTTATTGTTTACTTAGAGAGAAGTGTCTCATGAATTTTTCTATCTTAGCTTGCTTGGAATTATGATCCTCAGGCTCTTGAATGGCTAGGATTACATGTTTTAGCCAGTTCCTGGTTTGAACATGGATTTTAAAAGACACAATGGGACTTTTGGCATAAAAGTATAATTAATTTGAACTATGTTCAGTAAAGATTTTTCAAAGAGATACTTTGAAGAGCTTAGGAGATTCTTTACTTAGATAATCCCATAAATGACAATATTTCTTAATTTAAAAATATAAACACAATGACATAAGCATAAAAACTTATGACTCTATAAACATAATGTTTGACTACAGAGATTAATACAAACCCTCAGCCTAATTTTGATTATGTTCTAAAATCTAAGTGCCAGTGACGCTTATAGAGATTCCTTCTTGAATACTTGTTTGTTAAACACGTCATTTGAAATATGATGTAAAAATCAATGTTAATAAATTAATAAAAAGAAAACTTTCACTTCACTGCTCATTAGTGTAATAAATATATAGATATATATGCATTAAATAATGGGTTGAAAAACATGCTCATTTACAGTTAGCTCTGCCTTCTCTCATGGTAAAAAATTTAAAAGTCGTGGTTCCTCAAACCAGTTTGAAAATTATTATTCTTGTCAGAATTTCCATAGTCTTTTCAATCTGTCTCATTCAAGATTTAGAAACTCACCACTTGTCTTCTAAGTGTACACGTAGGTATTAAAGGTCATCACAACCTCTGACATTTTTTTCTAGAATCATATTGACTTTAAAAACATTTCCCAAAGAATAGAGTTGGTGAGGTTTTTATGTGCTGCTATAGATGACATCTTTCAAAACACTTATGTGCCAAATGAGAAGAATGAATCATTTTCTATGTCTCTGGCACCTGGATTTGGGATTATTGAAATTTGTATATAGAGACAGAATGGATTGGCAAATATAAGGTTTTGATGCCTGTAGTTTTGTGGTTGCAAGCTTTGAAGGACATATTAATTGTCTAGAGAATTGTGCAAATTCAGAGATACATGCTCTACTCTCAGAAGTTCTAATTCAGAAGGTCTCCGGTGAGAGGTGATTATGAAGCTGAATGCCTGCCAGGCTCTCTGCCTGCACAACTGGTCTCAATTCTGCACCTGGAGAAACACTTTGCTAGCTAAGTCATGCACTTGGGAAAGTCTCACAGGAAATGTTAAATGAGTTCTAAAGTAACTGAGCCTCTATGGTCAGTCCTGCTAGAAACTTAGATGTCAGTGGTCACCTTTTTCTTTCCCTTTGAGGCCTGGGTATTGAATCTCAGATTTTTGGTCAGCTATTTCAGTCATTCATTATAATATTGAGGGTAATGAATATTTTGGGGGGGGAGTTCCTTAAAACCATCTAACAGTACTGCTTGAAAAAGTCACAAGGTGATTCTGGATTGAGAGGATTAACATCGTGAAAATAGCAGTTCTACCAAGGGCTATGTACAAATTCAATGCTACATTTATCAACATTCCCAAATCATTCTCTAATGAAATAGAGGAAGCAACACAAACATTCATATGGAATAATAAAAAACCCCACATAGCAACAACAATGCTTAGCAAAAAGAACAGCACTGGAAACCTGTGTGTGAGTGGCTCATGCCTGTAATCCTAGCTACTCAGGAGGCTGAGATCTGAGGATTGCGGTTCAAAGCCAGCCTGAGCACTAGAGATTGTGAGACTCATCCCCAGTTAACCACTGGAAAAGTGGAAGTGGCACTGTGGCTCAAAGGGTAGGGTGGTAGCCTTGAGCTGAAGAGTTCAGGGACAATGCCCAGGCCCACAGTTCAAGTTCCATGACTGACAGAGACAAACAACAGCATTGGAGGAATATCAGTACCAAACTTCAGACTTTATTACAGAGCTATCATACTAAAAAGAGCTTGGCATTAGCACAAGAACAAGCCTGAGGACCAATAGATTAGAACTGAAGACCCAGAGATCAACCCATAGACCTAGGGCCACCTAATAAGGAGCCAAAAATACTGGCTGGAAGAAAGACAGCTTTTTCAACAAATGGTATTGGCAGAATTGTTTAAACACCTGTGAAAAAAAACTAAAGTTGGATCCTTATATGTCACCCTGCCCAAGAATTAATTTCAAATGGACCAAAGACCTTGAGGTAAAAGCAGACGCTGAAAATTTTACAGGAAGAAACAGGAGAAACACTAAGGCTCCTTGGCACAAGTGGAAACTTTTCTAATAAACACCCAAAAAGAACAAGTTAAAGAAAGTTTGCACAAATGGGACTTCATTAAACTGCAGAGCTTCTGTATGGCAAGGACATAGCTAGCAAGTTAAATAGAAAGCCCAAGAGTAGGAGAAGGTCTTCAGTAGCCACACAATAGATAAGGGCCTCACACCTAAAATATACCTGCAGCTCAAAAAATTGAATCTCTCCAAAACAAATCTTCAAAGAAACACCCATCTCATTAAAAGGTGGGCTAAACACTTAGATTTCTCTGAAGAACAAATAAGAATGACCAGTAGACACATGAAGAAATGCTCTACATCTCTGGCCATAAAAGGAATGCAAATCCAAACAGCTCTGAGATTCTACCTCATTCCAGGTACAATGGCCATGATCAAGAAATCTAATAACAACAGATGCTGGTGGGGATGTGGCCAGGAGGGATCTCTACTGCACTATTGGCGGGAGTGTAATCTTGTTCAGCCACTCTGGCAAGCCGTGTGGTGATTCCTCAGAAGCCTAAACAGTGAGCTCCCACATGACCCAGCAATCCCATCCCTGGGCATTCACCCAAATGTCCAGAAACAAGGACATACTAAAGCCACTAGCACAATGATGTTCATTGCAGCATTATTTACCATAGCTAAGATATGGAACCAATCCAGATGTCTCTTCTTCTTCAACTTATTTTCTTACTCAGAAAATTCCCTAGCTAAATCTTTGTAACCCCTCTATACATTACCCCAGCAATAAAAAATAAAATAAAGTAAATCCCCTAGCTAAACCTTTTGAAATTTCTACGTAGTTATTTGTTTTGAATGATTACTAATATCCAGGAATGATCTAATAATTACTAAAGCAAATGAGGACATTCAAATTGCATCCATGAGAGTAACAATAGATGAGAAAGTTACTTAAATCATATGAGAATCAACAACATAATATCATTTAAGAAGAAAAATATCTAAATGAGCCACTCATGGAGGTGAGCTCCTGCATTTCTAGTTATTTGAGGGCTAAAGAACATGTTTGTCATGGTTCCAGGACTGCCTGGAGTCCATTTCAGTATGGATGCAAAGGCATTTTACTGTAACCTTGATTATGTAGGAGGTACAGGTAGGAGGATCACCATCTGAGGTTGACTCATTTACAATGGCAGACTCCATTATGAATTTAACTAACGCATAACAACTTGGGGCAAAGTTGTCTAGAGGTTTTCTAGCCAGTTTGAATCCCTAAGTTAAAACTTCAAAAAAATAATATCTAAATAACAATATTGAAGATAAAAACACAGATAGGAGTTAATATACTTGTTATCTAATTCAGTAGACTCAATAAAATAGATTGATTAAAAGTAATATTTCAAAGTTTGTGAGGATCTGGGTTGTCTAGCTAGTCAGGAGGCTGAGATCTGAAGATCCCAAATCAAAGTCATCTTGAGCAAGAAAGTCCATGAGACTTATCTCCAATCAACCACCAAAAACCTGGAAGTGGCACTGTGGCTCAATGTGTTGGAACACTAGCAAAAAAGCTCAAGGAGAGCTCGTAGGCTCTGAATGGGTTCAAGCCCCTGACCTGGCACAATAAAAATGGTGTAGAAAGGTATCATTGGTATACATTGGTATACACTGGTATCATTGAAAAAGGAAACTGATAGGTTTATGTTATTGTAGTAGGGTTAAAATTGAATGCATAAAAGATATATAGGCATGTGTGCATGTCTGGTATACTAGGCTGGTGCCACAATTGTTAAAACTCGTATTAGTTCTTTTGTACAACTACCTTTAACACACAGATGAACATATATGTATTTAGAAGAGGTAGTATGCACTACAAAAATATTGCTTTATTAAAATATATTTTTATTTTCATTAAGTAATTGTACAAAGAAATTGCCTTTAAACAAAGCATATGAGCGTCCTTCTTGGACATCTACGAGGTGAGTAACATGGCAACAGAGCCCACGAGTAACACAGACTCCGGAGACCAGACTCTTGGTGCAGATCTATCTTTATTTTACAAAATGTGCTCGCTAAATACAGATGGAGCTTCACAGCCACGTGTTCAAATAGGGATGACCATCAGCCAATGTTGTCCTGAGACACGCCCCCCTTGCTCCAGGCAGGTGGGGCCAGGCACCCTGTGGCTCCTGACTGCTTATGTCACTGACTGTGTACCTGCCGAAGCGCATATAGCGAAGAGCGGGGTTTCCAGATCTACCCCACAGATCCCCCTTTTTCTTTATTTGTGGACACTCATCACGGAATGTAGGATGGGGCCTAAATGGTGCACAAAGACATTGGCTAGACTCAACCGACATAGCTAAGAAAACATGGGTCCTGCTGCTGTGGAAATGGGCTTGGTGGGCCAAAGAGGACTAGGGTTAGCTGGGTTTCAGAAACGGGATTGGGATAAACGGGAATCACAGGCCCCATGTCCTCCCCAGCATGCTCTGAGGAAGATAATTGTTCATAATCATATTACGGTCCCCTGCTTGGGAATCAGGTTTATTATTCCAGTCCTTAGCAGTTCCTGTTTCTTCTGGTTCCCATGCCAGGTTAGACATAGGATGAGGTAGCTTTGAGGAGAGTCTGTGGCATCCATATCTGGCAGAGCAGCCCAGGGCGATTTTTCTGGATAGTTGGTGTCCCGGGCCATACTGGCGAGGTCACAAAGGTGGAGGAAGGACTCAGGTCAGTTGGCTGTAGTTGGTGGCGGTGTCTCTAGAGGCCATTTCGTGGTGGCAGAAACTTGTAGATTGCCTATTCCTGAAACTCGAGAGTTAACAGTTATGCTAAGAAGGTGGATCATGTGCTCTCTGAGAGGGTGGAAGGGTTCAGGGCATATCCCAGAAGTGGCCTTATTTTATGTCACAAACCATAGCAATATCCTCTGATCAGGCGGCAGACACCATCTCAGCCAGGTGCGGTCCCAAGACCAGGAGATACAAGGGCTTCCATTTGTGACGTGTTCCACATCTCACCCTTATTTATTTCATTAGCAGGTGCTTGCCTTACTGGAGAGTGTGCCCGTCTTAGGTTGATCCCCTCTGAGGTTCTTACTCGTCACTGACTACGACCCTAGCTCTTCAGGCAATTCACCTGCAGGGTTGCCATACCCAAATGGAGATTTTAAGGGGGGCAGATGGCCAATGTCCACAAAGGAAACACTTCTGTTCTCTGGTCTGCACCTATACAGGGGCCGGGGCCAACCTCATAGGGGTCCCAGTCAGCATCTCATAGCACAGCATATTGTTGTTGGACCACCATTAACTAAACAGCTTTAACCTGATCTCTAAGAAACTGTTCTCTAAGAACCTTAGGAGAAACACAGGGACTGAATGTGAATAATAGGCCCAGTATTTGGTTTTGGGCCAGTAGAACCAGGGCTTTAAAATCCCTCCCTTCCCCCAGGTATTCTTATGGGCTTCTGATCCAGAGCTGTCGTCAAGGTGGGCTTCAGGGTACACCTCCATCAGGCTCATCTTCTGCAGTTCTTGTTGCACCAGTTCCATTTCCCTGGGCTGTGTAGGGACATATATATCTGCCGGGAATCCAGATAGGCTTCTCTGCTCTATCTTGGAAAACACAAGCAAACCCTCACCCCATTGTTAACAGAGGGGCTGGCTCCTGCCAGGTGTTAGTGATCAGGTCCTTCCATTGGACAAGGGGCAGAGGGGTTGGGCAAGGTAGCATGGTGCTCCAATGCTTATAAGCAGGGGAACATCCTTCAGAATCAAACATTTTAAAGTTCAATGTACATAAAGTATCAACAAGTTTATCTTGAGGCCCAATGCCTTAAGTACCTGTATCTCCCCATTTTTATTTGTTTTTTAAGAACCCAATGGCCAAGCATAGGCTAGCTAAAGTCCGAGGCTTGGAATCCGGGTGAAGATCCATCTTCTGTAACTTCTTCAAGCTGACTCAGGGGCATTGTCTCTATACTTGACTCGGGACCCTAAAAGCTTAGCTTATTTTACAGACTGATAGGCACAAACCCCCAGGTTCAAATATTCTTTCCTGAATGTGTGGCTGGTGTTAACCCAAAATCTGCTCAGTTAGTGCTTAGAGCAAAATTAGGATTGGAAAGTACAATACTTAGAAGTTCCTGCCTAGTAACACAGGCATTCGTAAGGCAGGATTACAAATGATTCTCTAAGCATAATCTTACCTGGACCTTGGTAAAGGCCAAATTTACATGTGACTAAGGACCTGCTGTTCTTTTCTGTGGGCCCTCTGGAAACTGTTACAAAAAAGCTTACAAGGGAGAATTGAAATAGCAATTAAACAATCATTTTGGTACCCTAATTTTCCTTTTTACTCTTTTTAAAACCCTTTTTTCCCAATTTAATACATTTTAGGGGGCAAGTTTAAGAAATACTAATCACATCACCCACTTTACCATCAGATTAGTAACAATTCATAGGAGAGGATTACTGAGGGAAGGGCTCCCCACCCCAGGGGATTCCTGAGGAGGCCCAGGGGCATCACCTCCATGGAGGACCCGCCAGGATGTAGGGGAGGTCTGCTTTCATTTTTGAGCTTGAGAGCAATCCGAGATGGATAAATTTTTTGGCCCACACCTTTATCTACAGGGTCAGCGAAACATTTTCCATGGGGTCCCCTGTCTCGGTGACCATGGGCAACTCAGAATGGCGACCCTGATGGGGAAGTCCCATGTAGACTCATCAGATATCCTGCCTGCAATCCCCCACAGGCAGAGAGACAGAACAGTTTCATAAAATTGCTCAAGCTATTTATCAGGAAAGTAAAGGCGCCTGCTCTCCAAGATTCCTTTCCACATAATTGCTTGAAGAGTTCCACTACCTGCTAGTTGTACCCTGCATCTGGGCACCAGTTTTGGGCATCCTTATCGGACGCCCAATGGCAGCAGAGCCAAGAGTAACACAGACTCCGGAGACCAGACTTGTGGTGCATCTTATGCCCAAGTCTCAGGACAACCACCAAGAGACCACCGAGAGTCAGACATTCTGAAATGCAAAAGGAAGGCTTTATTCAGGCGGGCTAGCTCCGGGCCTCTGTCCTACACTCCCATACAGCAGGAGCCCAGGAGGAAGCCCTGAACAGCTTTTCTACAGGGCTTTTAAAGGCAAAGACTACAGATTTGCATTAACACAGCAATCAGCTATTGGAATTAGATAAGGTAGGGGTTAGGGATAGTTCAGGGCAGTTGGAGCTAAGGGGGATTCCTATACCAGTAGAGTCCTAATCAGCTGTCTAAGGGTAGTTTTATGGTTTTAGAAAACAAATGCCATCCTTGAATTTACGCTCGAGTTCTGCTTTGGAAAACAAATGCCATCCCGTGAATTTACACGAGTTCTGGTTAATTTTAACACAGACAGGTCAGTTCCTGGGAATTAATGGCATCACAATTCTGTTTCTTTAATTTAGGTGCACTTTTGGGTCACTCACAGTTTACATAAACAACAAGACAGTTGCTGCTTCAGAATGGGGGCGCTTTTTTTTTAGCTCTTCAGTGCAGATCTATCTTTATTTTACAAAATGTGCTCAATAAATACAGATCGAGCTGTGGAGCTGTTGCAGCCACGACATCAAATACGGCTGACCATCAGCCAATGGTGTTCTGAGACACGCCAAGCTTGCTCCAGGCAGGTGGGGCCAGGCGTCTTCTGGCTCCTGACTGCTTGCATCACTGAGTATGTACATGCTGAAGCGAATATGGCAAACAGCAGGGTTCCAAGAGCTACTCCACAAAAGCAGTTTATGAATACAATGTTTCTCAACTGCTTTGCATTAACATCACCTACAGGTTGAGGGAATTCCACTAACAGGGCTTCCTTGCACATAACATTGGAGAGCCATTAATGGCACCACAAAAACTTTTTTTTCTCAATGAATTTTCTACCCAACACTAACTTCTGTATACCTTTCTTGAGAGCCTCATTCCTCAGACTGTAGATAACAGGGTTGAGTGTTGGGGGAATGACTGTGTAAAAGATAGAGAGCAGAAGATCTAAGACAGTTGAAGAGTCTGAAGTTGGTTTGAGATAGGCACAGATGCCAGTGGAGAGGAAAAATGAGACAACCAAAAGGTGGGGCAGGCAGGTAGAGAAGACCTTAGACCGGCCTTCAGCAGAGGGTATTCTTAGAACCGTGCAGAATATGTGGACGTAGGAGACAGCAATTGAGATGAAACAGGTTAAGGAAGCTATAGTTATAAACATGACCACTCCAATGACTGCAAGGTAATCATTGGAGCAGGACAGCTTGATCAACTGGGGGATATCACAGAAGAACTGGTGGATTATTTTGGCCCTACAGAATGTGATGGAAAATGTGGCAGTTGTGTACAGAATTCCTGAGATGCCTCCACTTACCCATACAGCTACCACAGCCCTCTTACATTTTCTGGGATCCATGATGAGTTCATAGTGCAGTGGGAAGCAAATGGCTGCATAGCGGTCATAGGACATCACCGTGAGAATGGCCATTTCAGCGCAGGCCAAAGACGTGAAGAAGAAAACCTGGAGCATGCACTGATCATAGGAAATGTAGCCATTGCCTGTGAAGGAGTTGTTAATGGACTGGGGGACTGTGACAGAAACAAAAGAGACGTCCAGAAGGGAAAGTTGCTTCAGGAAGTAATACATGGGGGACTGGAGGTGCTGGTCCAGTGTCGTGATGGTGATAATGATGAAGTTACCTACTAAAGCTATTAGATACATTACTAAGAACAGGAAAGCATGCAAGATCTGCAGTTCACGATGGTCAGAAAACCCCATGAGGAGGAATCCAGTCACTGTGGTCCCATTTGTGTTCATCATTTTGAAAATATAAAGTGTGGCGGCAAGCAGCTGGAATATCACAAAAGAAAGGGAATGCATTAGAGATATAATAAAATAAATTGTAGGGTTTGTGAGCATGGCCTAATGGTACAGTGCTTTCCTAGCCTGCATGAACCCTACGTGTGATTTTTGGTATCAAATACACAGAAAAAGCCGGAAGTGGTGCTGTGGCTCAAGTGGCAGATCACTAGCTTTGAGAAAGCCCAAGGACAGTGTCCAGGCCCTGACTGCAAATCCAAGCACTGGAAAAATAAATAAATAAGTTGTATATTTTCATTATTGTTTACAACAATGATTAATGTTGTAAGTACTTATTATTTACTAGCTTGTTATTTGGTATTGATAATCCAAAAGTGAAAAACACATATTTTATCTATGTGGATTTTTCAATTTATTGTAGTAAACAAGCAATAACTTCTTATTAGGAAGTGCTAGTGGTAGAACGAAGTAGATATTTCAAAGGGAAACCTTTTTACTTCTTGCACGGGGTTTTGGAATATTATATATTTTAATTTTATTTTATTGTCAAGGTGATTTACAGAAGGGTGATGTCCAGTGCAAAATCATTCTGCTTTTTCTTCATCTTTGCCTTTTCAGAGTATGAACTTAAGAGTTGGAACCTCTAGATCTTACTGAATGGGAGACTTCACTAGATTCAGATAGCAACACAAACAGTTGTTAAGTTTACTAAAAGGTTTTTACATTGTTAGAGCTTGCACACTGAAAATCTCGACTCTTATTCTATGAGTATGAATCATAGATTTATTCTAACACATTCTCAGATTTATTGATTTCCATTCAAGTATCAAACTACTCTGAGAAAATATGGAGCATTAGCGATCAGGTTAGCATTCTAACATAATTTTTGTTTCATTTTACCTATTTGTTATAACAGTGGGTCTTGAACCCAGATTCACATAGTTCCTAAGCAAGGGCCTCATTACTGACATAAGCTCAGAGCACTTTCTTTTCCAGTTTGTTTTTGGCAATAGAATCTTGCTCACTTTGTCCAGGCTGGACCAGAGCTGGTAGTCCTGCTGTTTCAGCCACCCAACTCAGTAGGTCAATAGATAAGGTTCATTATATCATCTTTCAAGTTCTACTTTGTTGCTATTATCTTTACTTCAACTTTGTTAGATGACAAACAGAATTGTTTTGCATATTTAATTTCTATATTTTAGGCATTATTTGAACCTGCAAAACTTACACAAGCAGTATCAGTAAAGAAGTATCACAATATAAATTTCATTCAATCCACACGGTATTTTTTTTTTAAATCTGGTTGCTACCAGATAAATTCAGTGTTTGAATATCTGGGTGCTGGTGACTCACACCAGTAATTCTAGTTATTCAGAAGGATGGAATCTGAGACTTGTGGTTCAAAGACAGCCTGGGAAGGAAAGTCTAAGAGACTTTAATTTTCAGTTAGGTACCAAAAAGCTGAAAGTGGAGGAGTGGCTCCAGTGGTAAGGTGTTAACCTTGAGCACAAAAGCATAACGTTCAAGGACAGTGCCCAGACTCTTGAGTTCAAGCCCCAAGACAGCCCCCTTCCCCAAATTCAATATTTGAATCTGTATTTTAGTAGGTTAAAATTATATGCCAGAATTTTATTTGTGGGTCCTGGGACTTGAACTCTGGGTCTGGGCTTTTTCCCTGAGCTTTTCAGCTCAAGGCTACCACCATATCCCTGGGCCTGGGCATTGTCCCTGAGCTCTTCAGCTCTAGGCTACTGCCTTACTCCTTGAGCTTCAGCCCCACTTCCTGTTTTCTAGAGCATAATTGTAGATAAGAGTTTCAAGTTCTTCAGTGCCTAGGTTGGCTTTGAGCAGTGATCCTCAGATTTCAGCTTCCCAAAGACCTAGGATTACAGCTGTGAGCCCCTGCTCCTGGCTCAGAATTCTTTTATAAAAGAATTGAGACATTAACTCTAGGTCTTGGCCTTTGCTTATTTACTGCTTACTTATATCTAAAATTTATCAATACTAATCAAAAGCATCAAACAACACAGAAGGATAGGCATAATTACATCCTATCATTTCCATCTCAAGTCTTGTCCCACAACTAATGACAGTGATACTAAGAAGTTTTTGTTATAGCTGTTCTACATATATAAACACATAATCATAAGCGTTTTCCCCCCAATTTACAGTTTTTCCATTACTATAAATGCTTAGGTGAAAGCCAGGCATGGTGGCTAGGGACTGTATTCCTAGCTATTCAGGAGGCTGAGAGTTCTGAGGATCGTGGTTCAAAGCCAGTCTGGGCACTAAAGACCCTGAGACATTTTTCTCCAATTAATCACCAGAAAACTGTCACTGTGGCTTAAGGGGTAGCGAGGTAGCCTTGAGGTGAAGAGCTCGCGTACAATTCCCAGGCTAAGGAGTAGGGCAATAGCCTTGAGCTGAAGAGGTCAGGGACAATGCTCAGGCCCAGAGTTCAAACCCAATACCGACAAAATTTAAATACCTCTGTGAACAAAATATATAGACTTTATTAATTGGCTCATTAGGAGAAGGAAGCTTGTTTCCTTGTGTAAATTTGTGGTTTTATTTTTCAGATTCAATATGACGCATAGTAGGATTTCATAAAACGTTTCCGTCTTACCAGAATAATTTGAAAATTCACTGGAAGCTTCTTTAGTCTGTCAGTAGACATCCAAGATGGTCATGAGTTTCTGACATTTCACCTTTCTGATCCAATATATTTTTTAAAACCATGTTATTTTTTTCTCTAGAGGAAAAGGTTGTTGAGGTTTTGTATTTTTTGTGGAGTAGAATGGAACATTGGCCTAAGTGCAAAAATATTCTGAGGGGACTGAGATCTGCATACAAGTGAGGAATAGCTTGGTAGGCTGTACGTTTATAAAATGTTTCCTACCTCAGTGGCTCTTGGCATGCACACAATATGTAAATTGCCTGGAGAGCTTGTTAAAAATCAGGGATCAGATATTCCATATTCAGAAATTCTGAGGTAAAAGGTCTCTGGAGACACCCAGGAAGTTGAATGTCTGCCAGAAAGCTAGATGCTGCAGCAAATGATCTGAGCACCGTGTATGGAGAACACTAGGTTAACTCATGTATTTCTGAAAGATAAATACACTTATTTTCCCCTACATGAAAGAATAAATGAATCTGTAATTTCAGGCCTGTTGTAAAACCAGAAATTAATCTTTGTGTCTATCTGTAAAACTGGTTTTATATGTTGGAGAGGTTAGGTCAGTCATTCATGACGATGACTAAGGAGAGTGAAAATGTAATAGTAAATGATACATAATATGAGCATGATATGTGATACAGTGATTAAAACAATAAAGGATAAAATACTCAGTATTAGCACATGGAAAGAACACAGGGTCACCCCATACATTGAAATGGACTAAAAGATTTCCAACAATTTTTTAAGTTAGTGGAAATTAACATAAGTCCACACTATTCTCTCAGTGATTTCTGAGTCTTTCTTTTGACAGGTTTTGCTTTTTTCTGAACAGAATATTAACATCTGCAAATGGTAGTAGCCTGATTTCTTTCTTCCCTGCTTGTAGCCCAGTTTTTCTTTGTCCTATCTTATTGATCTAGCTCAGACTTCAATCACTTAGTAAGAACATTCAATAAGGATGCTGATGGGTGGCCGGGAGCATGGCCTAGTGGTAGAGTGCTCGCCTAGCATTCATGAAGACCTGGGTTCGATTCTTCAGTACCACATATACAGAGAAAGTCAAAAGTGGTGCTGTGGCTCAAGTGGCAGAACACTGGCATTCAGTAAAACGTGTCCAAGGAGAGTGCCCAGGCCCTGACTTCAAGCTCCAGGACTGGCAAAAACAAACAAATAAACAAACAAAACCAATGCAGAAGTGGACATGTATGTTTCCAGTTTGACTTCAGTTTTTCCCTCCATTTCGCAGAAGGGTAGGCTGAGCATATGAAACCCATATTAGCTAAATGCGTTTTCTTTCTGCTCTTAGAATCTTAACAGATTTTATTCTGAGGAAATCTTAAATTTTGTCAAGTGCTCTGTCTGCTTCTAGTGAGATGATTATATGATTTTTTGTTCTATTTATATGTTATGTTACATTTTTGAGTTGGTATATTTCAATCTATTCTTACATAAGTGGGATGAAAATACTTAGTGAATTGTGTATGATATTTTATTATTCTGTTTTTGAATTAGCATATTGTTATTTTTTATAATACAGAGGGTGGTTATCTATGGTAAAATTTTGAAAAATTTGTAATGTACTTGGATCTACTTCAGGTTGCAGTGTGCAGTCTTATCTGGAAGAAAATACAAGAATTCAGGACAATTTTCCCCTTAAGATTTTCCTAATACGCGGCCGGGAGTTTGGCCTAGTGGTTAAAGTGCTTGCCTAGCATGCATGAAGACCCGGGTTCGATTCCTTGGTACCACATACATAGAAAAAAGCCGGAAGTGGTGCTGAGGCTCAAGTGGTAGAGCTCTAGCCTCGAGAAAGTCCAAGGACAGTGCTCAGGCCTTGAGCTCAAGCCCAGGACTGGCAAAAAAAAAAAGATTTTCCTAACATGCCCAGGCAAAGGGTGAACCAATACAACAACATTACTCACAAGACAATTGGTTGGAAATAAACTTTACACCTTGGAAGGGGGCAGAGTTGGGAGGGAGAGGAAGTGGGAGAAGAATATGGGAGGGTAACAATGTTCAACAAGAAATGTACTCTCCACCTTATGTATGCAACTATAACCACCTTGGCAATAGAATAAAATTTAAAAAATCAATAGTGAAGAGACCAGGGAATTGGAATGATTTCAAATACCTCATAACCGTAAGTCCTACCTGGCAGAACACATGTTATGTTCACCTTCCTGGAGCCATATGCTCTGTGCTATTTCTACAAAGCCATCTAAGGCATAGGATTGATGCCATAGTATGAGGTTGGGGCCATTCACTTCACTGCACAAGTTCCCCACTGCCTAAACTTTTCAGTAGGTTTGTATCAGATCTCTCCCTCTTCTCTTATGGTCCTCTCCAACCCCAACATTAGGAAAATGTGTCCATATGCTCTTTGATCTACTGTTTTGTCCTCATTTAATTCAATATAATTCTCCAGTGTGATTCAATAGGAAGCAGCATGATATCTTTCAAGACAGTGCCTTACTTTATACCTCTCTGAGATAGTAGAAGCCATCAGCTATCTATCTCCTGCTTGTCTTGCAGGACAAGTTACTGTCACACCTAATTCCCCAAATTTGAGTTTAAGGCATATGGGATACATGTGTTTATTTTGTAGAAAGATTGCTTGTGTATTCACAAGGAATTCCAGGATGGCTGCCTATTTTTTTATGCTTGCATCTCCTTCTTGATCAAGGATTCACAGTTTTTTCTCAGTCTGCTTTTCACGGTTTCTCTTGTCTTTATGCATCCTGTCATCTCTTTCTAAAAAATATGCCAACATCCATCCTCTTTTTTCCTCTCTGAAACACAATGTATCCTGTATGTACTCATATATATGTTGTATTTTAGCTCTAGTATCCACATAGGAGGGAGAATAATCCACCTTTGTTTTTCTGAATCTGGCTTATTTGGCTAGCCCAGGCAAAAATTTCTCAAGATTAAATCTCACTCATTAAAAAGCTGAGCATAGCTGTGGATGCCTGTCCTTCTATCTTCAGGGATGTGTAAATAGGAAGATCATGGTCTTGGAAAACTCAATTTACCTTATAGAGTGGGCATAAAAAGAAAAGATATAAAAAAGATTGAGATTAAGACATGTAGAAATGATAAAGACCTCCTATCCAAGAAAAGCTCAGGGCTAGATGGATGGATTCGCAGCCAAATTCTACAAGCCTTTCAAAGGAGAACTCACTCCAATACTCTCCAAACATTTCAATTAAATTGAAAGGCAAGGGTCACTACCAAACTCATTCTGTGAAGCTAGTATAACTCAGCTTAAAACCAGATAGAGACTCCCCAAAGGAAAAGAACTATAGACCCATTTCTTGGATGAAAATTGATGCAAAACTTTTCAATAAAATTCTGGTCAACTGAATTCAACAAGTAACAACAAAAAAAAATCATGCAGTATGATCAAACGGGATTCATTCCAGAGTTTCCAAGATGGTTCAATACATATAATTTAGTTAATGTAACTCAACACATTAACAAAAGCAAGGATAAGAACTACATGATCATTTCAATAGGTGCAGAAAAATCATTTGAAAATATTCAATACCCTTTTGCAATAAAAGCTCTGAAGAAGCTAGGAATCCATGGAACCTACCTCAGTATAATAAGGGTTATATATGACAAATCTACAGCCAGCGTTATAGTTATTGCTGAAAAGGTACAACCATTTCTTTCAAAACAGGAATGGGACAAGGATGTCCACTCTCTCTTCTCTTCTTCTGTATACTAGTGGAATTCTGAGCAACATCAGTAAAACAAGAGATACACATAGGTGAACAAAAGCAACTCCTCTTGTAACAACCTCAAAAATACCTAGGAATTAATTTAGCCAAAGAGGTGAAGGACCTCCATGATGAAAACTTTAAAAACCTGAAAAGGGAATTAAAACAGATTTAAGGAAATGGAAAAACCTTCCATGGTCCTGGACTGAAAGGATGGATTAACACTGTGAAAATGGCAACGCTGCCCAAAGGTATCTACAAATTAAATGCAATACTCACGAAAATCCCAACAACATTCTTTAATCACATAGAGAAAGAAATCCAAAAATTCATATGGAATAATAGAAGACCCTGAATCACAAAAGCAGTCCTTAGCAGGAAGAACAGTGCTGGATGAAGATCAATATAAAATTTCAAAGCTCAGATCAGCCTAATTTTAATTAAGTTCTAAAATCTAAGTGCCAGTGATTGTATATAGAGATTCACTTCTGTAATAATTTTGTTAAATGTGTCATTTGAAATAAGGTGTAAAAACTCAATGTTAATAAATTCTTTATTATTTATTATTGCAGCACTATTTTATCCATATATTTTTTTATTGTAATTAATAGAAGGGTTACATTACATTCCGCAGGTGGAAGGTGCATTACTTGACATACATTGATACCCTTTCTCATGTCTTGTTCCCCATTTCCCTCCCCCCCACCCCTACCCCATCTTGTTTTCCACCATTCCCTATCCAATTTCAAATAACCAAATACGCATATATCCAATATATCAGATAACAAAGTGAAATACTATAACAATATGAGATAACCAAGAGACAGCAAAAGAGATGAGAGATAACATAGTACATTAAGGACAACAATCACTCATTATATGGCTTTTGTTTCTATATCCTAGAGGTCCTTTCATTTAGCGTCATACCGTATGACCTTATGTATCTAGGTTTTGCTCTACTGCAAATCTCTGCTGGAAGACTCAAGGTTTGTACTGATTATGGCAAATGAGGGAAACCATTGAGCCTAGGTTCCTTTGAGTCTGGCTTACTACACTTAATAGGATTTTTTCTAAGTCTTTCCATTTCCTTACAAATGGGGCCATGCCATTCTTTCTGACAGCAGCATAGAGTTCCACTGTGTATAAATACCATATCTTGTTGATTCACTCATCAACTGAGGGACATCTGGGTTGGTTCCATATCTTTGCTGTGGTAATTAGTGCTGCAATGAACATTGTTGTGCTCGTAGATTTAGTATGTCCTTGTTTCTGGACGATTGGGTAAATGCCAAGTAGTGGAATTGCGGGGTCATAGAGGAGCTCTATGTTTAGTCTTTTGAGGAACTGCCATACTGCTTTCTATAGTGGTTGAATGAGTTTGTACTCCCACCAGCAGTGTAGTAGTGATCCCTCCTGGCCACATCCCCACCATCATCTGTTGTTATTAGTTTCTTGATCCTGGCCATTCTAACTGGAGTGAAGTGGAATCTTAGAGTTATTTTGATTTGCATTTCTTTTATGACCAGAGATGTCAAGCATTTCTTCCTTTGTCTATAGGCCATTCTTATTTCTTCTTCAGAGAAGACTCTCTTTAAGTCTTTGGCCCATCTTTTGATTGGATGTTTGTTTCTTTGGAGATTAGTTTTGGAGTGATTCAATTTTTTGAAATGTTGTATATTTTAGATATGAGGCCTTTGTCCGTTGTATGGTTGGTGAAGATCTTCTCCCATTCTGTAGGCTTCCTAATTAATTTACTAGCTATGTCCTTTGCCATACAGAAGCTCTGCAGTTTAATGCAATCCCACTTATCCAGCCTTTCTCTGATTTGTTGTGTTTCTTGGTCCTTATTAAGAAATTGTAGACCTATGCCAAGGAGGCCTAGTTTGTCTCCTATTTCTTCTTGTAAAGTTTTCAGTGTGTCAGCTTTTACCTCCAGGTCTTTAATCCATTTGGAGTTAATTTTAGTGCAGGTTGACAAAGAATGATCCAACTTTAGTTTTCAGCAGGTGCTTAACCAGTTCTGCCAGCACCACTTGTTGAAGAGGCTGTCTTTCTTCCATTCTATTTTTTTGGCTCCCTTGTCAATGATTAGGTGGCCATAGGTCTGTGGTTTAATGTCTGGGTCCTCAGTTCTACTCCATTGGTCCTCAGGCCTGTTCTTGTGCCAGTACCAAGCTGTTTTGAGAATTATAGCCGTGTAATAGAGTCTAAAGTTTGATATTGAAATTCCTGCACTGTTCTTTCAGCTAAGAAGTGTTTTGCTATACGGGGTCTTTTATTATTCCATATGAAATTTTGGATTGCCTGTTGTATTTCTTTTAAGGAATGACATTGGATATTGATGGGTATTACGTTGAATTTTTAGGTAGCCCTTGGCAAGATTGTCATTTTCACAATGTTGATTCTTCCAATCCAGGAGCAATGGAGGTTTTTTCCATTTACTCAGTTCTGTGGAAACTTCTCCTTGGAAGTACTCACAAATTGCTGGATTCTCCGGTTCTGTGAAGCTGGCAGGTCCGTGCACCACTGGTTGTCGGCTCTGGGCTTGCGCAGACTCTGTGTGGCTCTGTCTGCAGCCGGCAGGTCTGTGGCACCGAGAAGCGCTGCTGTTCAGATTCAGAAGAGCAGCTTTCTCTCCATGGCCGCTTGGAGCGGCTGGCACCGGTCCCTGCTGTCTTCTTTGTGCTGGATTTCTGCCTTTTTCCTCTGTGACTGAGATCTCTGTGTCGCTAAAGGTTACTAAGGATCAATTTGAGGTATGTGTTGTCCCCTACACTGCCAAAACTGGTATCTTGGCGGGAGCTCAGAAACACTCAAACTGAACCGCTCCCATCTTCCGCCGCTCTCTATTGCAGTACTATTTACCATAGCAAAACTATTGAAACAATCCACATGTCCCTCAGTTGATGAGTGGATCAACAAGATGTGGTATTTATACACAATGGAATTCTATGCTGCTGTCAGAAAGAATGACATCGCTCCATTTGTTAGGAAATGGAAAGACTTAGAAAATATCATATTAAGTGAAGTAAGCCAGACTCAAAGGAACATAGGCTCAATGGTTTCCCTCATTTGCCATAATAAGTAGAAACCTTGGGCTCTCATAGCAGAGATTTTCAATAGAGCAAAACCTAGATACATAAGGCCATATAGTATAACACTAAATAAATGGACCTCTAGGATATAGAAACAAAAGCCATATAATGATTGATTGTTGTCCTTAATGTACTCTGTTATCTCTTATCTCTTTTGCTCCCTTG
Organism: Megascapheus bottae; assembly: GCF_031878675.1. Lineage (NCBI taxonomy): Eukaryota > Metazoa > Chordata > Mammalia > Rodentia > Geomyidae > Megascapheus > Megascapheus bottae. Next base: position 15,468,722 of record NC_143530.1, read on the forward strand.
GTTAACTCATATTGTTATAGTATCTTGCTTTGTTATCTGATATATTGGATATATGCATATTTGGTTATTTGAAATTGGATAGGGAATGGTGGAAAACAAGATGGGGTGGGGGTTGGGGGGAGGGAAATGGGGAACAAGACATGAGAAAGGGTATCAATGTATGTGAAGTAATGCACCTTCCATCTGGCGAGTATAATGTAACCCTTCTATTAATTAAAATAAAAATACATGAAAAAGTCAATGTTAATAAATTCTTTAATAAAAAACTTAAAACCTGCAGCAATTAAAAAAGACAGATTGGTACTAGCTAAAGAATAAGCCTAAGGACCAATGGAAGACTCAGAAATTAACCTACAGAGCTATAGCTACCGAATATTTGATAAGAGATCCAAAAACATGGATGGAAGAAAGACCACCTTATCAACAGATAGTGCTGGATGAATCCTTAGATATCTCCCTGTTTAAGATCATTTTCAAATGAATCAAAGAGCTCAATGTAAGTCCAGGAACCCTGAAAATATTACAGGAAGGGATAGGGAAAACACTAGGGACCCTTGACACATGTTGAAACTTCCTAAGATTTAGAATGACAAAAAATCAACAAAAGCTGGATAATTTGGATTGCATCAAACTGAAAATTTCCTACAGAGTAAATGTTATAGTTAGTAAGATAAATCGAAAGCCCATAGAATGGGAGACATTTTCTAGCTATGCATCAAAGAAGGGCCTCAAAACAGAGTTGGGGGAATGGGGCCTTGTGGCCAAAAGTGAATACTACTGCACTGTTGGTGGGCATGTGAACTTGTTCAATGGCTCTAGGAAGAAGTATGGGGGTTCCTCAAAAGACTACACATAGAGCTTCCACATGACCCCGCAATGTCACTTCTGGGCATTTATCCAATTGAACACAAAGCAGGCCATACCAAAGCCTCCAGCACATCCATGTTCATTGCAGTATTATTTACCACAGCTGGGATATGGAATCAAATCAGGTGCCCCTCAGCAGATGAATGGATCAAGAAAATGTGGTATGCATGCTCAATGGAATTCTATGCTTCCATTGGAAAGCACAGAATTTGTAAGGAAATGAAAAATCTTGGAAAAATTATTTTGCATGAAGTAAGCAAGACTCAAAGGATCATTGGTTTCATGGTGTCCCTCACTTGTAATAATTGGAATGTGCCCCTAATTCTCCAGGTAAACCCAACTTAGACATGATAAATTAAACAGGACTGAACATTTACAGTCAGATAAAGGAGGATACTTGTAGGAGAGGATCACTAGGACTCAAAGAGTATGTGCATATGATTATATAAAGCGATGCTTATTGAAATGAATGCCAAGAAATGAATAAAAGAGGTTATTTTATTTTATTATTGTAGTCTCCACTCCCTAATTTTCTTCTTTTGTGCTTGTTTTTTATTTCTGTGCCTATTGTTTTGTATGTAAGTTTGTCTGATTTGGGGATGGGAAAGGGAAGCATAGAAATGGAGGGAGGAAGAGTAACAGCAGCTTTACTTAATCTGTTGAACATGAACATGTGGGTGTGGGGGGCTGGAAGAGAAAAAAACTGGAAGAAAATAATGAAAGAAGTTATATGTTCAAACAGTAAAAAACTCAATACCTGGCAACTGTAACTCCTTGTATATGACCATTACAGTAAAACATTAAAAATAAGGAAAAATTGTTTGGTTATTCAAAGTAGGGCAGAATAATTGTTATAAAGACTTATAAAAATTTAAAATTTATTTGCAATGCTAAATATTATAGGGAACAAATGAATATTTGAGCCATTTGAACATATTAGGAATGGTAAAGTATTGCAGCTATAAAACTATACTTGATACTTTCTAATGATATATATTCCTTAACCGGTACAAGTATTTGTGTTTCAGGCACCTGATATGACATCAACCATTCAAAAGTCTCTTTTGGAATAGTTCATGAATAAATAAAATCATATGAGTTGTAGAGTGACATATATATATATAAGTTGTCTCAACTTATATATAATCTGTAGAGACAATTGACCCATTTGATAAATTGGCCTGATACAGTTGTTGGAATTCAGAAGAGGAAAGCTTTAAGTTTTACATGAATTGGAAGAATAATACAGTGAAAATCACTACTAAATGCCACATTGTTTAAGGCTTAAATTATTTTCTTTCTTTTAAAGAAAATTATTTTCTTATAAGTGAGATGAAATCTTACAGATTCAAGAGAAATCCAATAGTTATATTTTGCTGATGAACTTAGTAATGGCATACACATTTATACTAGTATGTAAAAGTGATCTGTACAGGTCAAACATTTTAAAATGAACATTTGAAATGAGAATAGTTTTGTAAATATTTTAAGTTTGAGTTGTGGATAAATATTATCACTCTATTTTCTTGTTATTGTATTTTTGCCACATCTGGGGCTTAAATTCAAGAACTGGGCACTGTCCCTGATTTCTGTTATCATAATTTTGCACACTCACAGTTTTTCATAATGTACCATGTTTGTACCTGTGTCCATGTGTGGATATTTGAGTGTATATACATGTGCTGGGAAGATTAGAAACTATACTTATGTGATAAAGTCACAACTATTAATCTTCTTACTTTAAGAGAACAAAATGGTTTCAGTGACTTAAAGAAATATAGTGGAGTTTATATAATAAAAAAGGTATATGTTACATTAATAATCTATGGAAAAATATTTCTGCAATCTATTATCATTAAATAATAAAGAAATTCCAGTTACTATATGAGCACATGTGTATACAATTGTAAATACACTAACAACATAGGAGATATGCTTTTTTCCCAGTGAAATAGCGACCCAATAGTAACTTCCCTACAGCTTTCTTTAGCAACTCATTCTTCAGGCTGTAGATGACAGGGTTGAGTGTGGGAGGAATTACTGTGTAAAAGATGGACAGCATAAGATCCAAAACAGTTGAAGAGTCTGAAGTTGGTTTGAGATAGGCACAGATGCCTGTAGAGAGGAAAAATGAGACAACAAACAGGTGTGGCAGGCATGTAGAAAAGACCTTAGACCGGCCTTCAGCAGAGGGTATTCTTAGAACCGTGGAGAATATGTGGAGATAGGAGAGGGCAATGGAGATGAAACAGGCTAAGGCCACCAGAGATATAAATACAGCCACTCCAATGACTGCAAGGTAATCGTTGGAGCAGGAGATCTTCACTATTTGAGGAACATCACAGAAGAACTGGTGGATTACTTTGACTTTACAGAATGTGATAGAAAATGTGGCAGCAATGTACAGGGTTCCTGAGATGCCTCCACTTACCCATACAGCTACCACAGCCCTCTTACAGCTTCTGGGATCCATGATGAGCTCATAGTGCAGTGGGAAGCAAATGGCTGCATAGCGGTCATAGGACATCACCGTGAGAATGGCCATCTCAGCCCAGCCAAAAGATGTGAAGAAGAAAACCTGGAGCATGCACTGACCATAGGAAATGTAGCCATTGCTTGTGAGGGAGTTGTTAATGGACTGGGGGACTGTGACAGAGATGAAGGAGAGATCCAGAAGGGAAAGTTGCTTCAGGAAGTAATACATGGGAGACTGGAGATGCTGGTCCAGTGTGGTGATGGTAATAATGATGACGTTGCTTGTCAAGGCCAAGAGGTACATCACCAAGAAGAGAAGGGCATGTAAAAGCTGCAGATGGTGATTTTCAGAAAACCCCATGAGGAAGAATCCACTTATTTTGCTTCCATTTGTGGTAACCATTTGGAAAATACAACTTGTATTAGCACCTGTAAAATGAAATCATGTGTGAAATTCAGTCAACAAAACTCATGTGAATTACCTATTTGGTAATCACTTTTATTTTTACAGCTCCTGATAATCTGTAATTTTTGAAATCTAGTATATACTACTACTACTATTCCTATTAATTTATTTTTTTGGTCCTCAAGGTCTGAGCACTGTCTCTACATTAGTGTTAGTGTAGTAGTTTAACATGTGGCCCACAGTTCTTCCAACTTTTTGGTGTTTACTTAGAGACAAGTGTCTCATGAATTTTTCTATCTGAGCTTGCTTAGAAATCAAACCTCAGGCTCTTGAATAGCTAGAATTACGTGTTTTAGCCAGTTTTCTGGCTTTGAACATGGATTTCAAAAGACACAAAGGGACTTTCAGCATAAAAGTATTATTAATTTGAACTATGTTCACATAAAGACTTTTCTTTGTTACCTACCTGTGTCAGGGATTCTTTGAAGAGCTTAGAAGATTCTTTACTTAGATAATCACATAAATGACAATATTTCCTAATTTAAAAATATAAACACAACAACATAGGCATAAAAACTTATGACTCTATAAACATAATGTTTTACTACATAGTTTAATATAAACCCTCAGCCTAATTTTGATTATGTTCTAAAATACAAGCGCCAATGATTGTATGTAGAGATTCCTTCTTGAATGCCTGTTTGTTAAACACGTCATTTGAAATATGATGTAAAAATCAATGTTAATAAATTCTTTAATCAAAAGAAAACTTTCACTTCACTGCTTATTAGCGTAATAAATATATATATATGCATTAAATAATGGGTTGAAAAACATGCTCATTTACAGTTAGGTCTGCCTTCTCTCATGTTAAAATTTTAAAATTGTGGATCCTCAAACCAGTTTAAAAATTGTTATTCTTGTCAGAATTTCCATAGTCTTTTCCCTCTATCTCATTCAAGATTTAGAAACTCGAAGATCAGCGGAAGATGGCGGCGGTTCCAGGTGAGACGTACTGAGCTCTTGCCAAGATTCATGTACTGGCAGTGCAGGAGACAGTCCTTTAACAGAAATTGATCCTAAGTAAGCTTTAGGACCACAGAGAACTCGGGCAGAGAGGAAAAAAAGGGAAAAAAGGAGGAATACCCCCCTATGACCCAGCAATTCCACTACTTGGCATTTACCCAATCATCTAGAAACAAAGACATACTAAATCCACCAGCACAACAATGTTCATTGCAGCACTATTTACCATAGCAAAGATATGGAACCAACCCAGATGTCCCTCAGTTGATGTGTGTATCAACAAGATGTGGTATTTATACACAATGGAATTGTATCCTGTTGTCAGAAAGAATGACATTGCCCCATTTGTTAGGAAATGGAAAGACTTAGAAAAGATCATATTAAGTGAAGTAAGCCAGACTCAAAGGAACTTAGGCTCAATGGTTTCCCTCATTCGTCATAATCAGTAAAAACCTTGGGCTCTCCTAGCAGAGATTTGCAATAGAGCAAAACCTTGATACAAAAGGCTATATCATAGGATGCTAAATGAAAGGATCTCTAGGATATAGAAACCAAAACCATATAATGAGTGATTGTTGTTCTTAAGGTACTATGTTATCTATCATCTCTTTTGCTGTCCCTTGGTTATCTCATATTGTTACAGTATCTCACTTTGTTACCTGATATACCAGATATATTTGTATTTGGTTATTTGAAATTGGATAGGGAAGGGGGGAAAACAAGATGAGGGGTGGGGTTGGGGGGGAGGGAAATGGGGACCAAGACATGTGAAAGGGTATCAATGTATGGGAATTAATGCACCATCTATCTGGCAAATATGAAACCCTTCTATTAATTCCAATAAGAAATATATGAAAAAAAGGTTTAGAAACCCACCACTTGTCTTCTAGGTGCACATATAGCTATTAAAGATCATCACAACTTCCGACATTTTTTTCTAGAATCACATAGACTTTAAAACGTTTCCCGGAGAACAGAGTTGGTGAGGTTTTTATGTGGCAGTATAGATGACATCTTTCAAAACACTTACATGCCAAATGAGAAGAATGAAGCATTTTCTCTATCTTTCTGGCACCTAGATTTGGGATTATTGAAATTTCCATATAGAGACAGAGTGGGTTGGCAAATATAAGGTTTTGTTGCCTGTAGTTTTGTGGTGGCAAGCTTTAAAGGACATATTAATTGTCTGGAGAATTGTGCAAATTCAGAGATACATGCTCTACTCTCAGAAGTTCTGATTCAGAAGGTCTCAAGTGAGAGGTGATTATGAAGCTGAATGCCTTCCAGGCTCTCTGCCTGCACTGCTGGTCTCAATTCTGCACCTGGAGAAACACTTTGCTAGCTAAGTCATGCACTTGGGAAAGTCTCACAGAAAATGTTAAATGAGTTCTAAAGTAACTGAGCCTCTATGGTCAGTCCTGTTAGAAACTTAGATGTCAGTGGTCACCTTTTTCTTTCCCTTTGAGGCCTGGGAATTGAATCTCAGATTTTGGTCAGCTATTTCAGTCATTCATTTATAATACTGAGGGCAATGAATATGTTTTCTGGAAGTTCCTTAAAACCATCTAACAGTACTGCTTGAAAAACTCACGAGGTGATTTTGGATTGAGAGGATTAACATCATGAAATAGCAGTCTTACCAAGAGCTATGTTCAAATTCAATGCAATATCTATTGATATTCCCAAATCAGGCTTTAATGTAATAGAGGAAGCAACACAAACATTCATATGGAACAATAAAAGACTCCACATAGCAACAACAATCCTCAGCAGAAAGGACAGCACTGGAAACCTGAGTGCCAGTGATTCATGCCTGTAATCCTAGCTACTCAGGAGGCTAAGATCTGAGGATTGCGGTTCAAAGCCAGCCTGAGCACTAGAGATTGTGAGACTCATCCCCAATTAACCACTGGAAAAGTGGAAGTGGTATTATGGCTCAAGGGGTAGGGTGGTAGCCTTGAGGTGAAGAGCTCAGGGACAATGCCCAGGCCCAGAGTTCAAGTTCCATGACTGACAGAGACAAACAATAACATTGGAATATCAGTACCAAACTTCAGACTCTATTACAGAGCTATCATACTAAAAAGAGCTTGGTACTAGCACAAGAACAAGCCTGAGGACCAATGGAATAGAACTGAAGACCCAGAGATTAACCCACAGACCTAGGGCCACCTAATCGTTGATAAGGGAAACAAAAATACTGGTTGGAAGAAAGACAGCCTTTTCAACAAATGATATTGGCAGAATTGGTTAAATACCTGTGGAAAAACAACTAAGGTTGGATCCTTATATGTCACCCTGACCAGGAATTAATTTCAAATGGACCAAAGACCTTGAGGTAAAAGCAGACACTGAACATTTTACAGGAAGAAAGAGGAGAAACACTAGGGTTCCTTGGCACAGGTGGAAACTTTTGTAATAAAGACCCAAAACACAACAAATTAAAGAAAGTTTGCACAAATGGGATTGCATTAAAATGCAGACCTTCTGTATGGCAAAGGACATAGGTAGCAAGTTGCACTGAAAGCCCAAGAGTAGGAGAAGATCTCCACTAGCCACACAACAGGTAAGGGCCTCACACCTAAAACATAGCTACAGCTCAAAAAATTGAGTCTCTTTGTTGGAAGGCAGGTTTCAGCACCCCTCAGTCTCCAGTTTCAGTGGCCTGGGAGAGGGGGCTGTTGGGCAGGTGGCATCAGGGACACCTTCTCCCCCTTTGGTGCGGTCCTGGGTCTTAGCACCAGCCTGCCTGTCAGTCTCCAGTCAATGTCCTGGGGGAGGGGGCTGTTGGGGGAAGTGGCAGAATTCTGAATTCCTTGTCCCCCTGCACTTGCCAGTCTTTCTTGAGCTGGGTGGATGGGTCTGGGCTAAGTTCTGTAGCTTGCCACCAGCTCTGCTTTCCCAAAGGCTTTGGGAGAACCCACTAGCTAGGAGTCAATATTTGCATACCCAATGCTATGGGCATGGTATTGGAAATATAAACATAATTACATAGACATAAAAACCTATGACTCTATAGACATAATGTTTTATTTTATAAATTAAGATGTTATCTATGATGTACAAACCCTTAGCCTTACTTTGATTATGTTCTAAAAACTAAGTGCCAATGATTATATATAGAGATTCCCTTCTTGAACACTTGTTTGTTAAACATGTCATTTGAAATATGATGTAAAATTCAAGGTTAATAAATTCTTTAATAAAAAATTGAATCTCTCCAAAACAAATCTTCCAAGAAACAACCATCTCATTAAAAGGTGGGCTATAGACTTAGAGAGACTTCTCTGGAGAACAAATAAGAGTGACCAATAGACACATGAAGAAATGCTCTACATCTCTGGCCATAAAAGAAATGCAAATCAAAACAGCTCTGAGATACCACTTCATTCCATTTAGAATGGCCATGATCAAGAAATCTAATAACAACAGATGCTGGTGGTGATTAGGCCAGGAGATATCGATAGTACACTGTTGGCGGGATTGTAATCTCGTTCAGCCACTCTGGCAAGCCGTGTGGTGATTCCTCAAATGCTAAGCAGAGAGCTCCCACATGACCCAGCAATCCCATCCCTGGGCATTCACCCAAATATCCAGAAACAAGGACATACTGAAGCCACTACACAATGATGTTCAATGCAGCATTATTTACCATAGCTAAGATTTGGAACCAATCCAGATGTCTCTCTGTAGATGAATGGATCAACAAGCTGTGGTATTTGTACTCACTAGAATTCTATGCTCCCATCAGAAAGAATGACATTATCCCATTTGTAAGGAAATGGAACAACTTGGAAAAAAATCCTATTAAGTGAAGTAAGCCAGACCCAAAGGAACATAGGCTCAATGGTTTCCCTCACCTGTAATAATTAGTACACATCCAAAACTCTCCTAGCAGAGGATTACAATAGCTCAAACCTTAGATGCATAAGGCCATATAGGATGAGGCCAAATTAATGGACCTCCAGGTCATGGAAACAAGAGCTTAATTATAAGTGACTGTTACCTTTTATGTATTATGTTTTTCTCCCTTCTCTTGTGTTGCCCTTTGGTTAATCTCATATTGTTACTGTATCTCACTTTGTTACCTGGTATATTATATAGATGTTTACCTGTTTATTTGAAATAGGAGGGGAGGAATGAGGGGAGGGAGTGGGAGAGGGAAATGGGGACAAAAATATAAGAAGGAATATCAATATGCACCATGTATCTGGTGAATATAACTATAACCCCTCTGTACATTGAAATAAAAAATAAAAATAAAAACAAAATGTTTTTAAAAGACATTAAAATTCAAAAGCTAAAATTGTATAAGAAACAAAATTTAAAAGTTGGCACACCAGATAAGTAACTTAAAATTTACAAATGAAACAGGAAAAGTCTTGAGGAAATATTGAGATGTGAGAGTTATTGAATGTAAAAATTAAGAAAAATAGAGTATATTTAAAATGTGCCTCATAAGATAAAAATTTTAAATGTTCATCACAGAATAAAAATATCATTTCAAGCAAAAGAATGAATTAAAGTTGTCAATGTATAATTGTGTAAATCAATGAATGTGAATGAATCAAAAGTACAGTTCAAGTGACGAAAATAAACCCTGAAAGTTTCACCAGCATGTTTTTTGTTTTTCTTATTAAAGAATTTATTAACACTGATTTTTACATCATATTTCAATGACATGTTTAACAAATAAGTGTTCAAATAGGGAATCTCTATATACAATCACTGGCACTTAGTTTTTAGAACATAATCAAAATTAGGCTAAGGGTTTGTATTTCATAGATACATATTAATTTATGAAATAAAACATTATGTCTATAGAGTCATAAGTTTTTATGTCTGTGTAGTTATATTTGTATTTCTAATACCATGTCCATAGCATTGGCTATGCATATATTGAGTCCTTGCTCTTGTACTCTTTGGACCTAATAGCCATATATTAAGGTTACCATGGGCCTTTTTTTTTTTTCCCTTTGGTCTTGTCTCACTTCACATGATTCACTCTAGATTCATCCACTTCCTTGCAAATGCCATTATTTTATCTTGTCTGTTGGCTATATAGAATTCCATTGTGTGTATATATATATGTATGTATATATATATGTATGCAAATATATATATATATATATCACATTTTCTGTATCCATTCATCTACAGTAGGGCATCTGGATTGTTTCCATCACATGGCTATTGTGAATAGTGCATAGATAAACATAGCTGAGCAGGTGTCCTTATCTTACCTTGGGTTATGGTGTTCAGGGTAGATGCCCAGAAGTGGTATGGCGGGATCATAGGGAAGGTCTATTTTCAGTTCTATAAGAAACCTCCACACTGCTTTCCAGAGTGGCTGAACTAGTTTACAATCCCACCAGCAGTGTGGTAGGGTTCCTTTTTCTCCACAACTGCACCAGCAACTGCCATTGTCTGGGTTCTAAATCTTGGCCATTCTTGTTGTGGTCACGTGGTATCTTAGGGTTCTTTTTATTTGCATTTTCTTTATGACCATGGATGAGGAACATTTTCTCATATGTTTTTCTGCCATTTTAATCTCTTCCTCTGATAAGTCTCTCTTTAGTTCCCTTGCAAATTTAGTGAATGGTTTGTTGTGTTTGTGGGGGATTAGTTTCTTGAGTTCCCGGTAGATATTGGATATTAACCATTTGTCAGATGTATTATTGGTAAATATCTTTTCCCAGTTGATTGGCTGTCTCTCTACTTTTGTAGCTATGCTTTTATCTGTGTAGAAACTTTTTATTTTAAGATAGTCCCATTTATCAAGTCTCTCTCCAATTTGTTGTGACCCTGGGATTCTGTTTAGGAATCTTTTGCCTATGCTTATGAGTTCCAGTGCCTCTCCTCCTTTATCATGTAGCAGTTTCATGGTTTCCGGTTTGACATTGAGGTGTTTGATCCACTTTGAGTTAATGCTTGTGCATGGCGAAAGGCTAGGGTCAATTTTTAGTTTTCTGCATGTGGCTGCCCAGTTTTGCCAGCACCAATAATTGAATAGGCTGTGTTTGTTCCACTGTATATCTTTGTCAAATACAAGTTGACTATATGTATGTGGTTCTATTTCTGGGTCTTCTATTCTCTTCCATTGATCTTCTGGTCTATTTTTGTGCCAACACCATGCTGTTTTTGTGATTATGGCTCTATAGTAGAGTTTGAAGTCTGGTATTGTAATACCACCTGCATTGCTCTTTTTGCCTAAAATTGTTTTGGCTATTCTAGGTCTTTTCTTGTTCCATATGAACCTTTGGATTGTATCTTCTATTTCAATAAAGGATGTCTTTGGGATTTTGATGGGGATTGCATTGAATTTGTATATCAGTTTTGGCAGTATAGCCATTTTTACTATGTTGGTTCTCCCTAACCATGAGCATGAGATGTCTTTCCACTTCCTACTGTCCTCTTTAATTTCTTTTGTTAGGCTTTTATAGTTTTCATTAAATATTTTTTTTACATCTTTGGTTAAGTTAATTCCTAAGTATTTTATTCTTTTTGGGGCTATTGCGAATGGGATCGTTTTCTTCATTTGGCCTTCTGTTTGTATATTGCTGGTATAGAAGAAGGCTACAGACTTGGGTCACTCAGGTAGAGGATGATGTCATCTGCGAATAGGGATAGTTTAATTTCTTCTTTCCCTACATAGATCCCTTTGATGTCCTTCTCTTGCCTTATTGCTCTGGCTAAGGGTTCCAGCACTATATTGAAGAGAAGTGGAGAGAGTGGGCATCCCTGTCTATTACCTGATTTTAAGGTAAATGGGTCCAGTCTTTCACCATTTAGTATAATATTGGCTGTACGTTTGTCATATATGGCTTTGATTATTTTAAGGAATGTACCTCTTATTCCTATTTTTTCTAGTGCTTTCAACATGAATGGGTGTTGTATTTTGTCAAATGCCTTCTCTGCATCCAGAGATATTATCCTATGATTCTTATCCTTAGCTCTATTGATATAATGTATTACATTGATTGATTTGCCAATGTTAAAACAGCCTTGCATCTGTGGGATGAAGCCTACTTGATTGTAGTGTACAATTTTTTAAATTTGTTTCTGGAATCTGTTGGCTAGTATTTTATTGAGGAGTTTTGCATCTGTGTTCATTAGAGAGATAGGTCTGTAGTTTTCTTTTTTTGTTGTTGTTGGGTCTTTTCCTGGTTTGGGGATGATTGTAATAGTAGCTTCATAGAAGGAGTTTGGTATTGCTCCTTCTGCTTCTCTTTCTCAGAAGAGTTTCAAGAGTATAGGTGTTACTTCATCTTTAAATGCCTTGTAGAATTCCGCAGTGAAACCATCTGGACCTGGGCTGTTTTTGGTTGGCATTTCCCTGATGGCTTCCACAGTTTCATTGTATGAAATTGGTTTGTTCAATTTGATTACCTCTTCATTTCTCAATGAGGGTAGCCTAAATTTATTTAAGAAGTCATCCATTTCTACTAGATTTTCTTGTTTCTTTGATTATAGTCCCTGGTAGTACTTACTCATAATGGACTGAATTTCTTGGATATCGGTTGTGATTGTTTCTGTGGGGTCTCTAATCTTGTTTATTTGAGTCTCCTTTGTCCTTTTTTTTTATTAATCTTGCCAGTGTTCTGTCAATTTTGTTGACTCAAAGAATCAACTTTTTGATTCATCAATTTTGTGTATAGTGGATCTTATTTCAATCTCTGATATTACTGATTTTATTTCTGTTATTTCTGTCCTTCTAGTTGTTTTAGAATTAATTTTTTCTTGTTCTTTTAGGTGTTTTAATTTCTTTTTTTAGGTTACTTACATGCTCTTTTGTCTTTTTAATATGCACTCCTAGTGCGATAAATTTGCCCCTTATAAATGCCTTTGCTGTGTCCCATAAGTTCCTTTGTTTGGGTTGTTAGTCCTCCGTCTCTCCCGACCTGCAAGAGGGATAGAGAGAACATGCCCAGACCAGGATAAGCCGAGAAAAGAAAGAGCCGACTGATGGCCCCAGCCCTCCCCCACTGAAGGACAATCAGACGTGGCACGGAGACCTGTCAAGGCAAGAGCTCGTTTATTGAGGAAGTACATTTAGCTAATATAGGATGCAGGAGTCAATCAGTACAAAGGTGGTCAGGGCGGCAGGGGGGTGGGGAAAGGTAGGTAAAAAAGGGGAATCAGGTGCTGTCTGAGAATGTGGAAATGTTTGGGGACAATCCCACAGGTAGCCTTACTTTACATCACAAACCACAGCCACGCCTTCCAACCAGGTGACAGGTAGGTTGGGTCCCAAACCAGGAAATGAGCACTGGGCCATGAGTTAGTCCTCCTTTTCTACAGCACATGTTTCCATTTCCCTGATACAAGGTGCCCCACATCTCCCCCTTTTTTCTTTCATTAAGCATGTGCTTGCCTTACTCGAGAGTGTGCCTGTCTTAGGTTGTCCCCCTCTGGGGATCTTACCTGTCACTGACTACCACTTTAGCTCTTCAGGCAATTTACCTGTAGGGTTGGAAGTCCCAAAAGGAGATTTTAAGTAGGGGAGATGGCCAACGTCAGCAACAAAAACCCTTCTATATACCTGTACATCCTGGTAAGTGCTAGGGCCAACCTCGTAGGGTTTCTAGTCTGCCATCTCGTAGCACAGCATATTTTTGTTGGACCACCAGTAACAGAACAGCTTTAACCTGATCTCTAAGAAACTGAAGGATCTTATTGTTCACACAAGGTCTGAATGTGAATACGAGGATCACTGTAACCAAGGTGCCCACACAGGGGAGAGGTAAGAGAACCAACCATTTAGTCCAGTCCATAGATAGCAACCATCAAGTTCATTTTGGTGGCATTTGAGAATCTCCTGCAGCCTTTTTAAGGAGATCAAGGCCTCAACTCTTTTGGAGGACTACTGCAGCCAGGGAATCAATTTGAGATTGTAGGTCCAAAATAGTGTTTTGTCCCAGGATGAGGAGAAGGAAAGCAACTGAGGAATCCAACCACAGCTTGGCAGAACATCCAGTATGGTCTCTTCATTCCTGTGACTGAGAGGGAAAAGGAAAATCATACCTCAAGAGGGGATGCTTTTGGGTAATTATTTTTTAGTTTGCTGACAATATTTTAAATCTCTAGCCGGTACCCAAATTGCATTTGGTTCTCCCACCAGGAAGACACATCCAAATCCTCTCCCCACACTAATGAGGGGATCAGGGCCTCTCTGATTCAGTAAGAGGATCTCTCCAACGGACTTCAACCTTTAAATAAGGTGTCTGATTAGACCAATGTCTCTGAAAGGCCGTCAGAGGCTGATCCTTGGAAAAAGTTAAAATGTTTAGTGTAAGTATGGCTGTCCTCAATTGATCATGGGGGTTGCCTCCCCTCTTTTTTTATTAGTTGATCATAAAATAAGGCCCATTATCTGTTTTAACTTTAGGGGTAAATCTAAGATAGCAAAACATTGTAAAAAAATGACTTTCAGCGTGTCGGGCTCTTTCGCTGGAATGCGCAGTAGCCCAACAAGCATGTGAATAAGTATCTATAGACATAAATATGTATTTTAATTTCCCAAAGGGTGCATAGTGGGTTACATCAGTCTGCCAGATAATGTTAGGTTTAAGGCCCCGGGGATTGACCCCAGGGGATTGTAGAGGTAGGATTTGTAAAAATGGCATTCACGATTTACATGTCCTCACGATCTTTCTTAAGTCTTTTATAGGGACCAGGAGGAATCTCTGATGCAACCCTCTCCAATTTAAGTGAGTCAGTTCATGTGGCAGGGATCTGACTTGAATCATTAGGGTGAAAGTTTAAGAAATACTAATCACATCACTCACTTTACCATCACATTTCCAGTGTCAGTCTGCAAGGAAGAAGGACAAAGATGGTCCATTCAGTCCATCTGACCAGGTTTAGATGAACAGCCTTTGTGCCAGCTTATCTTACCCAGAGCTGCACCTTTGCCAGTTCACCTCTCACCCCCAAAGATGGTCACACAGGACTACCTTAAGTTCTCTTGGTCCTTTCTCTTGGCATTTGATTGCCTGAACAGTTTTAAAAGACAGGCAGGGAAAGCTTCTGACACTGATAAACAAATTTACATTTAAAGTTTGATACTATTATCCAAACTTTAACTCAAGAAAATAAATTCCAAATTCCCTAATACCTCTGGACTAAACAAGATACAATGTTTACAATGTAAACAGCTGTATGCATTACAATACCAGTTTTTTTAAAATGTAGATTTCAGAATGTCTAGAAAAATCCTATTAACCAGCTCCTCTTTAAAATAATGCAATAATCCTTTGAGACATTGGAAAACATTCAAACCTAATAATTTTCTTGAAGTTTAGACTTAGATTTACCCAATTGCCTTTGTGTTTCAATTATGAATTTATCCATTGTTTTGGATGCTGACAATTTAACCTTGAACATGTTCACTTACATCCATTCACACATGCATTCATACTCAAAGATCTTAAAGCTCGCAAAGTTAGTATCGGCTGTACATTTTTAAAAGGATTTGCGCTCTCTCTCTCTCTCTCTCTCTCTCTCTCTCTCTCTCTCTCACACACACACACACACACACACACACACACACACACACACCCAAACCACAGGAATCTATATTTAGGATTGGTATCAATTTCAAGGACAAAACTGGACAAGAAAAAATACCCAAGGAGAAAACATGAAACAAGAACAAGACAGAGAAGCAGAGACTTTTAAGTATCTCCCAAATTTCTGATGGCATGCCTGGCCTTAATCTACCAGAGTGATGGAAAGACCATGGGGCCCTGAACTCAGGGGACATCTCCCCTACCGAAATTTCCGTTCCCTGGTAGCAGCCAGCGCAGGCCATCCTAACCTACTCTCAAACAAAACCAGACATTGACTCTAACAAGAAAATGGCGCTCAATTGGATACATTTAACACAAAAACAGGAACTCAGATGAATGTTCTCACCAAACAACTTATTTAGATTTAGACATGTCTTGCCGGTGGGACTCTCAGGCATGCCCTGCTACTGACAAGAAACCCAGAATGGGGTCAAGGTGTCCCTTGACCACCTAGGCCTTAGAGAGCTTGCTGTGCCCAGCTTTTTGGCCCACAGTGCACTTCTAGATGGACATACAGGGTGGCTGGCTGACTTTTTACCTCCAGAGGCCTTTGCTTTAAACCTTGGCATCTTTCCAAAAAAGGTTGTTATAGGAGGGGCGGTAAAGGAAAACCACTGCTTATAGAAAAAAAAAAACAATCCTTTTTCTCAATATCATAAATATACAAATTATTAGGAATTGACAAAAGACTTGGGAGCCCTGGTTAGGTGGCCCCCCCATGGGCATATTTACTGCAGGGAGATCATGAAGAAATCTGTATTTGAAACCTGTATTTGCCTGACCCTTATGATAACAAAAATGAGGAGTTCTGAAACTATTCCTGTATTAATTTTAGTAGCTCCAATTGTTTTTCCCACCAATAGGACACTGCTCCATCAATAGGGGGTCATGTGATTAGACTGTGGCCCCTAGAATCGGGGGAGCAGTTTTATGCTAATTTTTTCATAATTAACGCAGTCATCATAGAATGCCACAACATCTGTACCTGTCTCTCCCTAGAGATTACAGAGCATGTCCTCTTTAAGAACAGTGGCTGAATGGCTCTGGCCAGGGCAGGGGGCCATGCCATTTGCTAAGATGCTGCTAGGCCACCTACGCCCAGGAGCTGGGGCCTGCCCCAGAGTTTCTAGGAGCCAGGAACTTAAGGCCTGGGAGGAGATAATAGCTCCGATTGTGTTGTTGCCCAGACCTCAGCTTTCAACTATAAAAAACACTGTCTCCTCAAAGGGGTTGCAGAATTTGTGAAACATATTGTTGGCAGGGCTGTTGGCCATGCCTTGGGGCAGTACCACCCACTCATATCTTTCATCTGGCCGCTGGAAATTGATTGAGGGAATGGAGAATGGAGAATGGAATTTTTCGCAATCCCGGGGATCTAGAGGAATAGAAAGAAGCAATCCTTGATATCAATCACAATGAGGGTTAAGTCTCAAGGGATGGAGGGGATCCAAGGCTACCCTTGCAAGGGGGTACCAACATGAACCATCAGCTCATTAATCTTTTTTAGGTTCTGTAACATTCTCCATTTTCCTGAGAACTTCTGTTTTTTGTTGGTTTTTTTAATGTTTTTTTGTTTGTTTGTTTGTTTGTTTTTTTGCCTGTCCTGGGCCTTGAGCTCAGGACCTGAGCACTGTCCTTGGACTTTCTCAAGGCTAGAACTCTACCACTTGAGCCACAGCACCACTTCTGGTACCGAGGAATTGAACCCAGGTCTTCGTGCATGCTAGGCAAGCACTCTACCACTAGGCCAAACTCCTGTCCTGAGAACTTCTGTATGACAAACTCAGGACTATTCCAAGGGCTTAGAGAGGACTTGATGTGCCCTAAAGTCAGCTGTTCTGATATTATCTCCCTTAGTTTCTGTAATTTATATAAAGGAAGCGGCTTCTGTTCCATCCAAACTGGAGGGCCCAGAATCCATTGAATGGGGGTGGTGGTGGTAGGAACAGTGGCCTTTAGGATTTGGGGTAAGGCCTTACACAGGGTGTAGGAGCGTTCCACCTTGCAGCCTCCCCAGGCAGGTCTCCCCTATAGTTATTTAGATGGCCTGATAGGCCGAATTGCTGTTGATCCTCTGCCTCTAGAGTATCATTATATATCCTTTTATCGTCTGTGATGATGAATGCCTCTGCCTCTCCCAAAATATCCTGTCCCAGTAGGTTGGCTGTTAGGCCAGACACCACTGGGGGGCTCACCTCCCCCTGGCTACCATCCACATCCTCCCAAGTGAGCCAGTTTTTGGCCTCTTCAGACTTGGTGCCACCTCCCACCCCTAGCAACTGGGTCCAGGAATAAATTTCCACTGGGGGGGAACCTCTTCCTTTCTCGATACTGTCCAATCTGCTTGGATGTCAATCAGGCAACGGAACTCCCCGCCCAGAAGATCCTCCCCAAGAAGACCCAGTCCATTTTTGACCTAATCTGTGGGATTTCCAGTCCAGTGACCCCCAGTTCCTAGATGAGATGCCTCCTTTGGGTGATGGGGATGGAGGGTGTCCCGTCATTAGTGTAAAGGCTTTCCCTCGTTATCAAATTTAGATTTATAATCCTTTTGCCAATGGAATCCCTTTCTGCATTGGGGACAGGGTGTTTTAGGTGGAGTTTGGCCTTTTGTCTGGCCTGAAAGACATCCCTGTGGGGGATCAGGTCCTATCCCACCCCTAGGGCAATCTCTTTTGAAGTTGCCTTGCTGGCCACACCCATAACAAATTCTCTTCCAGCCCCCTTGAGAGAGGTAAGGGCAGTAGAAAGCACCTAGGCAAGTGAAGCCTTTTGGGCTTGTAGGGCTGTAACCAGCATCTGTGACTGGTGGGCTGGAGTGCCTACATACTTAGTGGCAACTATCCACCTCCCCATAGATCTTTCCTTCATTCCTGAACAGGCCAGTTTGCTCAGGGGTCTAGCCCCAGGATCAAAGGAGACCGACAATCCCTCAAGACTTTAAACCCTTTTTTTCCTGAGCAGCGGGAGGGCTAACTTTTTGCAACTCTGAGCACTCTTCAATTAAAGTTTCCTCTTTGAGGCCACCTTGGGGGCATCTCTGCTGTCCCTAGATGTAACTGAGCCAGGATAGGAACAGGCCTTGAGGGCAGACAAGGTCGATAGACCTCAAGAGGAGGATCCTCCTCCAAGTTAATCTCCCTCCTGGCCACACATTCTATGTGGTCCCAGGTATTCCAATTGAAAAGATTGGCCGCCATTAACCAGAGAGCTGCGTGTGTTAAGGCCTCCCAGACCTTCTCAGCCTGGGCATCTGAAATCTCCAAACCTTTGCTTTTAAGCATAAATCTCCATGCTTTGAGTGTCGGGTCCTCATTCTTGGTGTGAGATTGTCCCATTTTTACAGGGATATCCTTACCTCGTAACTCGCTTGGCTCGACTCGACGGTTTTGCTTCGATGAACACTTTTTTTCCTGCCCCAAATTGGGCACCAGAATGTTGGGGTTTTTAGTCCTTCGTCCTTCCCTACCTGCAAGAGGGATAGAGAAAACACGCCCCGACCAGGACATGGCGAAAAAAGGAAAGCACCGAATGATGACCCCTCCCTCACCTGAGGACAATCGGACATGTCAGGGAGACCCATCAAGGCAGGAACTCATTTATTGAGATAGTACATTTAGCTATTATAAGATGCAGGAGCCAATCAGCACAAAGGTGGGCCGGGCGTGAGAAAGGTAGGTAAAAAGGGGGAATCAGGTGCTGTCCAAGAGGGTGGAAGTGTTCAGGGCCAATCCCAGAGGTGACCTTACTTTACATCACAAACCACAGCCAAGCCTTCCAATCAGGTGACAGGCAGGTTGGGTCCCAAAACCAGGAAATTAGCACTGGGCCACGAGTTAGTCCTGCTTTTCTACAGCATAGGTTTCCATTTCCCTGAAGTGACTTGCACCACAAAGGGCCTCAAAACAGATTTGGGGGAATGGGGCCAAAAGTGAATACTACTGCACTCTTGGTGGGCATTTGAACTTGTTCAATGGCTGTAGAAAGAAGTATGGGGTTCCTCAAAAGATTACATATAGAGCTTCCCCATGACCCAGCAATGTCACTTCTGGGCATTTATCCAATTGAACACAAAGCAGGCCATACCAAAGCCTCCAGCACATCCATGTTCATTGCAGTATTATTTACCACAGCTGGGATATGGAATCAACACAGATGCCCCTCAGTAGATGAATGGATCAAGACAATGTGGTATGCAGACTCAACGTAATTTTATGCTTCCATTGGAAAGCACAGAATTTGTAAGGAAATGAAAAATCTTGGAAAAATTATTTTGCATGAAGTAAACAAGACCCAAAGAATCATAAGTATCCTGGTGTCCCTCACTTGTAATAATTAGAATGTGCCCCTAATTCTCCAGGTAAACCCAACTGATAGTAAAAGACAAAAAATTACACTTAAACATGATAGATTAAACAGGACTGAACATTTACAGTAAGATAAAGGAGGATGCTTTTAGGAGAGGATCACTAGGACTCAAAGAGTATGTGTATATGATTATATAAAACAATGCTTATTGAAATGAATGTCAAGAAATGAATAAAAGAGGTTATTTTATTTTATTATTGTAGTCTCCACTCCCTAATTTTCTTCATTGTGGTTGTTTTTAATTCCTGTGCCTTTTGTCTTATATGTAAATTTGTCTGATTTGGGAAGGGCAAAGGGAAACATAGAAATAGAGGGAGGAAGGATAAACAGCACCTTTACTTAATCTGTTGAACATGAACTGTACAACATGTGGGTGTGGGGAGGTCCAAGAGCAAAAAACAAAGGAAACAAGGAAAGACGTTCTATGTTCAAAAAGTAATAAACTCAATACCTGGTAACTAACTTCTTGTACATGACCAATACAGTAAAACAATAAAAACGTGGAAAAACTGTTCAGTTATTCAATGTTGGGCACAATAATTGTTATGAAGACTTTTATGGAAATTTATAATTTTTATGCTATGCTAAATATTATAGGGAACAAATAAGTATTTGAGCCATTTGAACATATTAGGAATGGCAAAGTATTGCAGCTATAAAAATATACTCGATACTTTCTAATGATATATATTCTTTAACCAATACAAGTATTTGTGTTTCAGGCACCTGATATGACATCAACCATTCAAAGTCTCTTTTGGAATAGTTCATGAAACAATAAAATCATATGAGTTGTAGAGCAACATGGTCATACCTCTGCTGACATATACATAAGTTGTTTCATATTTTTTAAACAATGTGGTCAAGCTGAAGAGACAATTGAACCATTTGATAAATTAGCCTGATACATTTCTTGCAAATCAGAAGAGGTAAGCTTTCAGTTTTACATGAATTGGAAGAATAATACAGTGAAAATCACTACTAAATGCCACATTGTTAAAAGCTTATTTTTCTTTCCTAAAAATTATTTTCTTATAAGTGATATGGTATCTTATAGATTCAAGAGAAATACAATAGTTATATTTTGCTAATGAACTTGGTAATGCATATATATTTATAGTAGTATGTAAAAGCGATCTGTACAGGTCAAACATTTTAAAATGAACATTTGAAATGAGAGTATTTTTGTAAATATTGTAAGTTTGAATTGTTGATAAATATTATCACATGGGGCCGGGAGTTTGGCCTGGTGGTTAAAGTGCTTGCCTAGCATGCATGAAGACCCAGGTTCGAATCCTCGGTACCACATATATAGAAAAAAGCCGGAAGTGGTGCTGAGGCTCAAGTGGTAGAGCTCTAGCCTTGAGAAAGTCCAAGGACAGTGCTCAGGCCCTAAGCTCAAGCCCAGGACTGGCAAAAAAAAAGATAAATATTATCACTCTATTTTCTTGTTATTGTATTTTTTTGCCAGTTCTGGGGCTTGAACTCAAGACCTGGGCACTGTCCCTGTGTCCTGTTATCGTAATTTTACACACTCACAGGTTTTCATAGTGTACCATGTTTGTACCTGTGTCCATGTGTGGATATTTGATTGTATATACATTTGTTGGGAAGATTAGAAACTATTGGACTTATGTGGTAAAGTCACAGCTATTAACTCTTTATTTTAAGAGAACAACCATCTCATTAAAAATTGGCCAAAGACTTAAAGAGAGAATTCTCTGAAGAACAAATAAGAATGACCAATACACTCATGAAGAAATGCTCTACATCTCTGGCCATAAAGAAATGCAAATCAAAACAGCTCTGAGATTCTACTTCACTCCAGTTAGAATGGCCAGGATCAAGAAATCTAATAATAACAGATGTTAGTGGTGATGTGGCCAGGAGGGATCTCTACTACAGTATTGCCACAAGTTTTATCTTGTTCAGCCACTCTGAAAAGCATTGTGGTGATTCCTCAAAAGGCTAAACAGAGAGCTCCCACATGACACAGCAATCCCATCCCTGGGCATTCACCCAAATATCCAGAAACAAGGACATACTAAAGCCACTAGCACAATGATATTCATTGCAGCATTATTTACCATAGCTAAGATTTGGAACCAATCCAGATGTCTCTCTGTAGATGAATGGATCAACAAGCTGTGGTATTTGTACTCACTAGAATTCTACGCTGCCCTCAGAAATTATGACATCACCCCATTTGTAAGGAAATGGAACAACTTGGAAAAAATCCTATTAAGTGAAGTAAGCCAGACCCAAAGGAACATAGGCTCAATGGTTTCCCTCACCTGTAATAATTAGTACACATCCAAAACTCTCCTAGCAGAGGATTACAATAGCTGAAACCTTAGATGCATACGTCCATATAGGATGGGTCCAAATTAATGAACCTTCAGGACATGGAAACAAGAGCTTAATTATAAGTGACTGTTACTCTTTATGCATTATGTTTTTCTCCCTTCTCTTGTGTTGCCCTTTGGTTAATCTCATACTGTTACTGTATCTCACTTTGTTACCTGGTATATTATATAGATGTTTACCTGTTTATTTGAAATAGGAGGGGAGAAATGACAGAGGGAGTGGGAGGAGGGAAATGAGGGCAAAAACATAAGGAGAGATATCAATATGTGAGAAGTAATGCACCCTTTATCTGGTGAATATAACTGTAACCTCTCTTTACAGTGGAATAAAAAAATAAAAATGAAAACAAAATGTTTTAAACAGATTTTAAAATTCAGAAAAATATAATTGTATAAGAAACAAAATTTAAAAGCTGGCACACAAGAACAGGCCTGAGGACCAATGGAGTAGAACTGGGGACCCAGATATTAAACCACAGACCTATGGCCACCTAATCTTTGACAAGGGAGCCAAAAAAATAGAATGGAAGAAAGACAGCCTCTTCAACAAGTTGTGCTGGCAGAACTGGTTAAGCACCTGCAGAAAACTAAAGTTGGATCCTTCTTTGTCACCTTGCACTAGAATTAACTCCAAATGGATCAAAGACCTGGAGGTAAAAGCTGACACACTGAAAACTTTACAGGAAGGAATAGGAGATACACTAGGCCTCCTTGGCACAGGTCAAAACTTTCTTAATAAGGACCAAGAATCACAACAAATCAGAGAAAGGCTGGATAAGTGGGACTGCATTAAACTGCAGAGCTTTTGTATGGCAAAGGACATAGCTAGTAAATTAAATAGGAAGCCTACAGAGTGGGAGAAAATCTTCACCAAGAAACAACGGACAAAGGCCTCATATCTAAAATATATCAACAACTCAAAAAATTGAATCACTCCAAAACTAATCTCCAAAGTAACAACCATCCCATTAAAAGATGGGCCAAAGACTTAAAGAGAGTCTTCTCTGAAGAAACAAAAATGGCCTATAGACACATGAAGAAAAGCTCAACATCTCTAGTCATAAAAGAAATGCAAATCAAAACAAGTCTAAGATTCTATCTCACTCCAGTTAAAATGGCCAGGATCAGGAAAACGAATAATAACAGATGCTGGAGGGGATGTGGCCAGGAGGGATCACTACTACACTGTTGGTGGGAGTGCAAACTCGTTCAACCACTATGGAAAGCAGTGTGGCAGTGCCTCAAAAGGCTAAACATAGAACTCCCCTATGCCCCAGCAATTCCACTACTTGGCATTTACCCAACCATCCAGAAACTAGGGCATACTAAATCCACTAGCACAACAATGTTCATTGCAGCACTATTCACCATAGCAAAGATATGGAACCAACCTAGATGTCCCTCAGTTGATGAGTGGATCAACAAGTTGTGGTACTTGTACACAATGGAATTCTACGCTGCTGTCAGAAAGAATGACATCACCCCATTTGTTAGGAAATGTAAAGACTTAGAAAAAAATCATATTAAGTGAAGTAAGCTAGACCAAAGGAACTTAGGCTCAATGATTTCCCTCATTTGTCATAATCAGTAGAAACCTTGTGCTCTACTAGCAGAGATCTGCAATAGAGCAAAATCTTGATACATAAGGCCATATAGTATGAAGCTAATTGAAAGGACCTCCAGAATATTGAAACAAAAGCCATATAATGAATGATTGTTGTCCTTAATGTACTATGTTTTCTCTCATCTCCTTTGCTGTCCCTTGGTTATCTCATATAGTTACAGTATCTCACTTTGTTATCTGATATATTGAATTTATTTGTATTTGGTTATTTGAAATTTGATAGGGAAGGGGGGAAAACCAAGATGGGTGGGGGGTGGGGGGGGAGGGTAATGGGTACCAAGACATGTGAAAGGGTATCAATGTATGTGAATTAATGCACCTTCTATCTGGCAAATATCATGTAACGCTTTTACTAATTACAATAAAAAATTTTTAAATGTTCAATACAGGATAAAAATATCATTTCTAGCAAAAGAATGAATTAAAGTTGTCAATACATAATTGTGTAAATTAATGAACACGAATGAATCAAAATTATAAGTGAAGAAAATAAACCCTGAAAGTTTCACCAGCAAGTTTTTTGTTGTTTTTTTTTAAGAATTTATTAACACTGATTTTTACATCATATTTCAAATGACATGTTTAACAAGTGTTCAAGAAGGGAATCTCTATTTACAATCACTGGCACTTAATTTTTGGAACATAATCAAAATTAGGCTAAGGGCTTATATTTCATAGATACATATTAATTTATGAAATAAAACATTATGTCTATAGAGTCATAGGTTTTTTGTCTATGTAGTTATCTTTATATTTTTAGTACCATGTCCATAGCATTGTGCATGCAAATATTGAGTCCTCACTCTTGTACTCTTTAGACCTAATAGCCACATATTAAGAATACCATGCGCCTTTTGTTTCTTTGGTCTTGACTTGTCTCGCTCAACATGATTCGCTCTAGATTCATCCACTTCCTTGGAAATGCCAATATTTTATCTTGTTTGGTGGCTACATAGAATTCCATTGTATATATATATATATATATATATATATATCACATTTTCTGTATCCATTCATCTGTAATAGGGCATCTGGATTGTTTCCATCGCCTGGCTATCGTGAATAGTGCAGAGATAAACATAGCTGAGCAGGTGTCCTTATCTTACCTTGGGTTATGGTGTTCAGGGTAGATACCCAGAAGTGGTATGGCAGGATTATAGAGAAGGTCTATTTTCAGTTCTTTAAGAAGCCTCCACACTGCTTTCCAGAGTGGCTGAACTAGTTTACAATCCCACCAGCAGTGGAGTAGAGTTCCTTTTTCTCCACAATCCTGCCAGCAACTGTCATTGAATGAGTTCAAACTCATGGCCATTCTTGTCGGGGTAAGGTGATATCTTAGGGTTGTTTTTATTTGTATTTTCTTAATGACCATGGATGAGAAACATTTTCTCATATGCTTTTCTGCTATTTTAATCTCTTCTTCTGAGAAGTCACTCTTTAGTTCCCTTGCCCATTTAGTGAATGGTTTGTTGGATTTGGGGGAGATTAGTTTCTTGAGTTCCTTGGATATTAAGTATTTGTTAGATGTATTATTGGTAAATATCTTTTCCCAGTTGGTTGGCTGTCTCTCTACTTTTGCGACTATGCTTTTATCTGTACAGAAACTTTTTATTTTTAGGTAATCCCATTTATCAAGTCTCTCTCCAGTCTCTTGTGACTCTGGGATTCTGTTCAGGAATCTTTTGACTGTGCCTATGAGTTCCAGTGTCTCTCCTTCACAATCATGTAGCAGTTTCACGGTTTCTGGTCTGACATTGAGGTCTTTGATCCACTTTGAGTTAATGCTTGTGCATGGTGAACATCTAGGGTCAATTTTTAGTTTTCTGCATGTGGCTTCCCAGTTTTACCAGAATCAGTAATTGTATAGACTGTGTTTGTTCCACTATATATCTTTGGCTCCTTTTCAAATACAAGTTGACTATAGGTTTGTTGTTCTATTTTTGAGACTTCTTTTCTGTTTGACTGATCTTCTGGACTATTTTTGTGCCAATATCCAGCTGTTTTTGTTATTATGGCTCTATAGTAGAGTTTGAAGTCTGGTATTGTAACACCACCAGCATTGCTCTTTTTGCCTAGAATTGTTTTGGCTATTCTAGGTCTTTTCTTGTTCCATATGAATCTTTGGATTATATCTTCTATTTCAGTAAAGAATGTCTTTGGGATTTTGATGGGGATTGCATTGAATTTGTATATCAATTTTGGCAGTATAACCATTTTCACTATGTTGGTTCTCCCTAATCATGAGCATGGGATATCTTTCCATTTCCTAGTGTCCTCTTTAATTTCTTTGGCCAATATAAGGTTTTGTTGCCTTGTGGTTGCAAGCTTTAAAGAACATATTAATTGTCTGGAGAATTGTGCAAATTCAGAGATACATGCTCTACTCTCAGAAGTTCTGATTCAGAAGGTCTCATGTGAGAGGTGATTATGAAGCTGAATGACTGCCCAGCTCCTTGCCTGCACTGCTGGTCTCAATTCTGCACCTGGAGAAATATTTTGCTAGCTAAGTCATGCACTTGTGAAAGACTCACAGGAAATGTTAAATGAGTTCTAAAGTTATTGAGCCTCTACTGTCAGTCCTGCTAGAAGCTTAGATATCAGTGGTCACCTTTCTCTTTCCCTTTGAGGCCTGGGTATTGAATCTCAGATTTTGGTCAGCTATTTCAGTCATTCATTTTAATATTGAAGGCAATGAATATGTTTTCTGGGTGTTCCTTAAAATCATCTAACAGAGTAGGATGTTGGCTCCGAGACAATAGGGACCCAGCCTATCTCTCTCCCATGAAAAGAGAGATTCAGGGAATCCCACAAGCCAACTATCTTATGAAACCCACAACTACAAATCAAGAAGCAATGGAGAAGTACACAAATCAGAAAAGAAATCCAGATAAAGCTTGTATGCAATGTTCTCAAAGAATCCTAAACTGGAGGACCTCTCCCTAACTCCTCAATGCCGGCTCCAAGCCGTGAAAGCAGCGGTGGAGGGCACAGGAGCCGGGAAGCCCCGTACTCCAGCATGCCAGCAAGTGGCAGACTCCAGACTCAGGAAGCCACACAGACTGCACGGGGGCAGCACAGATGGTGGCAGAGACCAGAGGGGAGGCGAACAACTCTCCAACATCACGGAGAAGCTCACAGCCAAACTCCATCAGTAAGTAGTCCAGCAGGTTTCCCCAAACCCATGCGTAAAGCAGAGCTGGTGGTGAGCTACAGAACTTAACCCAGACCCATCCCACCCACCCAAGAAAGACTGGAAAGTGCAGGGGGGGGCAAGGAAATCACAATCCTGTCCCTTCCCTCAACAGCCCCCTCCCCCTGGAGACTGACAAGCGGGCAAGCGCTAAGACCCAGCACCCCAGGAAAGGGGCGGAGGTGTCCCTGCTCCCACCTGCCCACAGCCTCCTCTCCCAGGCCACTGAAACTGGAGACTGAGGGTCGCTGAGACCCTGCCTTCCAACAGCGAATGGGTATGTGTGTGTGTCTGCAAGCCAGCATTTGACTGATCCAAACTTAAGCGTGTGCCCTCTGGTTGGGAGCCTCCAGCAAGACAACACCAAGGGGGCCCCCAGTGAGTCACAGAAAGAGTCTCAGCCAAAGCAGCTGAAACACAACAGGGAACTGAAGGGCAGAGAAGCAGGGGAAGAGCTTGTCCTCTGAGAGCCAGAAAGGCATGGCTCTGCAGTCAGAGCCCACGTCCTTGGCTGGGCCCCGCCCCTGGGAATAGGACAGGAAAACTAGACATCTGTTGGGCTAGCTAGACCGAAATGCGCAACTCCATCCTATGGCCCACTGTGGGGCCAGTGGTTGGGCTTAGAGCTAGCCCTGCAGCAGCACACAGCCTCTGGGAACAGGTTGAACACCTGTAAAAGCTACAAACTCTGACCTCGCCAGCGGGGGAACTACTTTGGCTGAGAACCACACATATACACAGATTCTAAGAACTACTGGTTACAAACCAAGTAAAGACCGCCAAATACCGACACAGAGCGAACCTACAACAACAGTCCTGTATGCCTTGAAAAGCACAATGACGAATTATGACATAAATAAATAATCAAAATCCCACACAAAGCCCCAAAAGAAAACAAGAGTGAAGGGACAAGAGAGATGTCACCATCCCAAGAAATGACACATGAAGAGACGGGAAACATGACTCTATTCAAGGAGACGATTGTGGACATGACTAAAGAGATTAAAGCAGAGTTACAAAAATAATTCCAGGAATATAAGCAGGAAATTATCAAGGAGCTCCTGGAATTCAAAAGAGAAATGGAAGCAAAGCTTAATACCCTCTCAGCAGACATGAGGAGCTCAGTGTCCACATTCTAGCAAAAATGGATGCATTCAGCAACAGACTGACTGAGATGGAGAATAGGACATCAGGAACGGAAGATAAAACACAAGAGCTGGAACAGAGAATCACCAGTCTGGAGAAAGCAGTCAGAATTCACTAAAGAGAACTTCAGGAACTGGCAGATGCAGCCAAGAAATCTAATCTTCATATAAAAGGGATAGATGAAGGGGGGGAGTTCCAGGACAAAGGAATGCAACTGTCATTCACCAAAATCATAGCAGAGAACTTCCCCAACTTTAAAACGGAAAATACTCACATTATTGAAGGTTTCAGAACTCCAAACAGGCAAGAACCTAGAAGGAAGTCGTCTAGACACATCATAGTAAAAACACTAGACCCGAACACCAAGGAGCTGATCTTAAATGCTGCAAAAATAAAGAAAGAGCTATAGTACAATGGAAAAAAATTAGAATAACTGCAGACCTCTCCACACAAATCTTAAATGCAAGAAAAGCTTGGAAAAACATCATTCATGTCCCGAAGACCTACAACTGCCAACACAGACTGATATATCCAGCAAAACTAGCATTTATATTTGAGGGAGAAACGAGAATATTTCATTCCAAAGAGAAGCTATATGAATACAGGGACACTAAACCAGCATTACCAAACATATTAAATAATCAAGAACAAATTGCAGAACAGCAAGAACCCCCATCAAGAAGCAATTACCTATAAATCACTAAACACAAAAGGGGAAAGAAGAGAGAGAAAGAAACTTAGAAGTAAAAATAAAAATGACAATGGACACTGACCACTTCTCCATAATGTCCCTAAATGTGAACAGGCTGAACAATCCAATCAAAAGACACAGACTGAACTAAGAAACAAGACCCATCCAGATGTTGCCTCCAAGAGACCTACCTCACTGCCAAAAAGAGAAACAAATTCCAAGTGAAAGGATGGAAACGAATTTTCCACTCCAATGCACTGTGCAAAAAAACAGGAGTAGTAATCTTAATCTCCGACAAAATTAACTTCACAGTAAAATTAGTACATAAAGATCAAGATGGCCATTACATATTAGTAAATGGTATAATCCATACCCACAATATTACAGTTATAAACATTACTCCCCCAACATGGGAACACCCAATTATGTCAAGCAAACTCTCTTAGAATTACAGAACAAGATAGACTCAAGTGCAATCATAGTGGGAGACTTTAATACACCAGTCTCACCAAATGACAGGTCAACTCAACAAAAGTTAAGCAAAGACATCATCGACTTAAACGAAAACATAGCCCAGCTGGGATTAACAGATATACAGAGAGTCTTCCATCCAAAGGCAAAACTTTTTATATTTTTCTCAGCAGCACATGGACCACACTCCAAAATAGATGATATAATAGTTCATACAGAAAACTTAACCAGATACAAGAGGACTGATATAATCCCATGCGTTCTATTTGATCACAGTGGAGTCAGACTAGTTCTGAACAATGCAGTAAAATTCAAAAAACATTCAAATACTTGGAAGCTGAGCAACACACTTCTGAATAACTCCTGGGTTACAGAGCACATCAAAGAAGAAATTCAAAACTTCCTTGAATGTAATGGCAATCAAGAGACATCACAAAGGAACTGGGGACACAGCAAAGGCATTTATAAAGGGCAAATTTA
Organism: Megascapheus bottae; assembly: GCF_031878675.1. Classification (NCBI taxonomy): domain Eukaryota; kingdom Metazoa; phylum Chordata; class Mammalia; order Rodentia; family Geomyidae; genus Megascapheus; species Megascapheus bottae. Next base: position 15,498,403 of record NC_143530.1, read on the forward strand.
TCACACTAGGAGTGCATATTAAAAAGGCAGAAGAAGAGCATGTAAGTAACCTAAAAAAAGAAATTAAAACACCTAGAGGAACAAGAAAAAGTTAATTCTAAAACAACTAGAAGGACAGAAATAACAGAAATAAAATCAGTAATATCAGAGATTGAAATAAGATCCACTATACACAAAATTGATGAATCAAAAAGTTGATTCTTTGAAAGAGTCAACAAAATTGACAGAACACTGGCAAGATTAATTTAAAAAAAAAAAGGACAGAGGAGACTCAAATAAACAAGATTAGAGACCCCACGGGAACAATCACAACCGATATCCAAAAAATTCAGTCCATTATGAGTAAGTACTACCAGGGACTATAATCAAAGAAACAAGAAAATCTAGTAGAAATGGATGACTTCTTAAATAAATTTAGGCTACCCTCATTGTAAAATGAAGAGGTAATCGAATTGAACAAACCAATTTCATACAATGAAATTGCAGAAGCCATCAGGGAAATGCCAACCAAAAACAGCCCAGGTCCAGATGGTTTCACTGCGGAATTCTACAAGGCGTTTAAAGATGAAGTAACACCTATATTCTTGAAACTCTTCTGAGAAAGAGAAGCAGAAGGAGCAATACCAAACTCCTTCTATGAAGCTACTATTACAATCATCCCCAAACCAGGGAGAGACCCAACAACAACAAAAAAGAAAACTACAGACCTATCTCTCTAATGAACACAGATGCAAAACTCCTCAATAAAATACTAGCCAACAGATTCCAGAAACAAATTTAAAAATTGTACACTACAATCAAGTAGGCTTCATCCCACAGATGCAAGGCTATTTTAATATTCACAAATCAATCAATGTAATACATCACATCAATAGAGCTAAGGATAAGAATCATAGGATAATTTCTCTGGATACAGAGAAGGCATTTGACAAAATAAAACACCCATTCATATTGAAAGCACTAGAAAAATAGTAATAAGAGGTACATTCCTTAAAATAATCAAAGCCATATATGACAAACGTACAGCCAATATTATACTAAATGGTGAAAGACTGGACCCATTTACCTTAAAATCAGGAAGTAGACAGGGATGCCCACTCTCTCCACTTCTCTTCAATATAGTACTGGAGCCCTTAGCCAGAGCAATAAGGCAAGAAAAGGAAATCAAGGGATCCACATAGGGAAAGAAGAAATTAAACTACCCCTATTCGCAGACGACATGATTCTTTACCCAAGTGACTCAATAAGCTCTACGCCCAAACTTCTAGAACTAATGAACCACTTTAGTAAAGTGGCAGGATACAAAATTAACCTTCAGAAGGCAGTAGCCTTCTTGTACACCAACAATACACAAACAGAAGGCCAAATCAAGAAAATGATCCCATTCACAACAGGCCACAAAGAATAAAATACTTAGGAATTAACTTAACCAAAGATGTAAAGGAATTATTTAATGAAAACTATAAAAGCCTAACGAAAGAAATTAGAGAGGACACTAGGAAATGGAAAGACATCCCATGCTCATGGTTAGGGAGAGCCAACATAGTAAAAATGGCTATACTTCCAAAATTGATATACAAATTCAATGCCATCCTCATCAAAATCCCAAAGACATCCTTTACTGAAATAGAAGATACAATCCAAAAGTTCATATAGAACAAGAAAAGACCTAGAATAGCTAAAACAATTTTAGACAAAAAGAGCAATGCAGGTGGTATTACAATACCAGACTTCAAGCTCTATTATAGAGCCATAATCACAAAAACAGCATAATATTGTCACAAAAATAGACAAGAAGATTAGTGGAACAGAATAGAAGACCCAGAAGTAGAAACACATACCTATAGTCAACTTGTATTTGACAAAGGAGTCAAAGATATACAGTGGAACAAACACAGCAAGTTCAATTATTAGTGCTGGCAAAACTGGGCAGCCCCAT